>NC_138042.1:6804023-7176181 GCF_964106645.2 Podarcis pityusensis | reverse complement strand
TGGGGGTGGTGATTGTTCCAATTTGTTTCTCTTTAAACACACCCACCCACCCACACACACACACACACACTATTTTCCCATCTGAGAATAAAGTGTTTGCGTGGTATACCACATGTGGATTGATAGAGAAGGAAGCAGAGTTCCAAGATGTTCAGACAATCAATCCCTTTAGTGACTCAAACTGCCTTAGCGTAACAGATGTTTATGAAAGGAACCGGGGGAAAGCCTTGTATCCATATCCTAAGGCTAGCTTTGGACATTTTTAAATTGCAAAATATCAAAAGCATTACCAAAAAAACCAATTTTTTTTAAAAAGGGACATAATGAATGTGCACAATAACCTCAATGCGCAGTTGACACTTCAGCGAGTGAGGAATGGCCATTAAACCCTTCAGCCCCAGACACGTTTCTAGAGGGCAGCCTAGTATGGTCATTGTTTGCTTCATGGCAGGGAATCCTAAGACGTTCAAGTGAGACACACAATCAGAGAGAGAGAGAGAGAATTAACAATCTGTGCTACTTAATATGAGTGACAATCAGGGATGAGGGTAAATTCAATTCAGTTCACATTTAAAGGCGAATCCACCGGATTTGCAGTTTTCTGAAACAATAGGAGAACTAAAACTCTTGGGAAATTCTTGCTTCTCTGAATTTTGCATTGCAGTCCGCACGCCAAATAACATGTACAAAAATGCATCTCCTTGGGGGAAGTGGCTAAAAAGACACCTATTACAGAAACTATGCAAAAATGTGTTATATTAGGGGGAAATGCTTTGCGAAAATGTGTGGTATGCGAAAAATACGGTAGGAGAAATGGACACTGATGAATTTTCGTGAGGGTGTTTTTTTAAAAAAAGATTGCAAACTGAGGCGGACATTGGAGAATTGAATAGAAGATTGGAAAAATGAGAAACAGAGAGAAACTGAAATGGATAAATGTGCCCCTCCCTACTGACAACGCACTCTGCGGCAGCTCTTTGTTTGTTTCAGTGGGGTGGGGGGCATTCACAAGAGACTTCCCTGACTGGTTGTGCCTTGTATTAATTAGTTAGAGGAGGGGCCTGACATTTTAATTTTCTTCCACAGGCACCAAAATGTCTTGGGCCAGCTGTAGACAAGCCACATTTATATTTCGCCGGCTCACTTCCTCTATGCCTTTAACTCTGTTTCCAGTCCTGCAGACAACTGCCATTCTCTTCCACTTACAGCTCCCCTCCTCTCCTAATTCCCTGCTCCGTCTCGTCCTTGATCTCAGCCCCTTTTTAGTATAATGCCATAACCCCCTTTTTTCCCATATACAACTATAATACAAAACGCCTTTTGTGTGCTAGACAGCCCAGGGCAGGCGTGGGAAGCTGTAAGCCAGCTGGATCCATTACCGCTGAGCAGAGCGTGCAAGATCTGAAAGTCCCAAAAGCAGAGACTGCTTTGAATCCTGCCCAGTCTGAATTGGGTGTGTGCTGCTGCCTTGGGGAAGGGGGGAGAGACTGCTGAAGCAGCCCCCCTCTGACCAGCCTGCCCTGCTCACAAGGAGGAGAGGGGCTGGCAAGCTGCTCCTAAATCTCCCTCAGCAGAGGTTTCTCAGTCCTTCGCATGGGCACTCATGTCTCAGTTCCAGGCTCCCACATTTCCTCCTGAGACCTTTTCTTTCCTGTGCTGCTATATCTAGGAACAGTCTCTGAATATCCCTTCAAAGATTCCATAGTCTGGGAAAGACAGGCGAACTAATATCAGTGTACTGGAAGGAAGCAAAGATCACCAGTGTCAAAGCAATGGTTCTTCAACATCAACTTCGTTGGACTGGTCATGTTGTGCGGATGCCTGATGATCGTCTTCCAAAGCAACTCCTCTATTCTGAACTTAAAAATGGAAAGCGTCATGCTGGTGGTCAACAAAAGAGGTTTAAAGGCTGTCTCAAGGCAAATCTAAAAAAAGGTAGTATAAACACTGACAACTGGGAAACACTGGTCTGCAAGGGCTCCAGCTGGAGAACAGCCTTTACCAAAGGTGCCCTGGGCTTTGAAGACTCTCAAACTCAGGACGAAAGGGAGAAATGTGCTAGGAGGAAGGCACGCTTGGCAAATCCACACCATGATCAACTCCCGCCCAGGAACCAATGTCCCCACTGTGGAAGGACGTGTGGATCCAGAATTGGCCTCCACAGTCACTTACGGACTCATTGTTAAAATGGTGTCTATGGAAGACAGTCTTATTCGGCTATGAGTGATCGCCAAAGAAGAAGTCAACGTAAATCATAGCTGTATTTGGAACGAGATAGGATTGCCAGACAGTGCAGGCTGTAGAGGCTGGGGAGATGGAATACTAGCTAGAGCCTCGACATTGGCCTCCTTACCCAGCAAACCCTACTGTCCTGGTCTCCTTTGGGAGGAAAGGTGTGATGTAAATTCAGTTAATAAGAATAATAATTTATTATTTCTACCCCACCCATTTGGCTGGGTTTTCCCAGCCACTCTGGGCAACTTTCAACAGAACTTTAAAAACAGAATATAACTTCAAACATTTAAAAAAAATTCCCTAAACAGGGCTGCCTTCAGATGTCTTCTAAAATTCAGATAGGTTGTTTATTTCCTTGACATTGGTTAAGTAATAAGCAAAAAATTAAATACTTTCCAACCAGCCACGCATCTTGGATGCGTGGAGCATCCAAGAAAATCAGAGTCAATGCGAGGGAAGAATTCTCCTTCTGTGCATCCCAATGGATCCACTCAAGGGGATCCACTGAGGGTGCTTTTCCTGAGCCTTCCCCTCCCATTCCGCCACACCCAAAATCTACAGCTGGTGTTGCCAGTTTGCAACCTGGGGAGCATGTCTTTACCTTTCCTCTCCGTCTTGTGGAACTGCAAGGGGAAGAGATCTGGAGGACCTGGAGAGAAAGGGAGGGAGCAGGTACCCCCACCTGGACTCCTGCTTGGTCGCCACGTTTAAAGGTAAACACCTGGCCATCCAAGCTGCAGCCTGGCAGCTCTAGCCTGGGAGCATCTTGGGCAAAACTACACATTATATCAAGTATAAAGGGACATGCCACTGAAAGCATTGCTGTGCCAAAGCTGATTTCATCCGTAGCTTGCCCTTCCGAGTCTTTTGCAACTTATTGCTTTTGGTGGGACAGTAACTAGACTAACATTTACAAAGAGGCAGAGCGTGACATCCAACATGGATGGAGCAAGAGTGTGTGAGGATCAAGGGTTGAAGAGATTGTCTGGCATTACAGGATGCAGCTGAAGATCCTGTGGGTCAGGCATGGCTTTGGAGAAGAGCTGGGATTTTAAGATGTTGCGGTGGCAGATAAAGAGGAGCTGGGAAGAACCAAGAAAACTGGAACAGCAAAAGGGAAGAGGTGTTCCTCTTCCAGATTTATTGGGGCCCTTCGGGTGCTGCCTCAGCAATGCTCTGTCACAGAACCTCTTTCAGGACCAGGACTTGTGAAGTAAATAAATAAGACCTTTTGTATCTCCTGTCCATTTTAATGGAACTTGCACAGGCAAATTCCCAGACGGATTGTGCCCCTGTGGGGGTCAGATCTGACACTTTTAATCTGCCAGCTGAGGCAGCTGCTGTGCTGTGTCTTGCTTGTGACCACGACTGGGATAGCTGCCATCTAGAACAGTCCTAAATATATACATATAAAAAAGGAGGGAATCCCTGGTGTCTAGCATACATTGAGATGAGGCCTTTGGGTTTGTACTACAGCTGCAATGTTCGGTTGTTTTTGTTTACTCTATTAAAAATTTTTAATAAGCTAAAAAGGTGGTCTTGAGTTTATATAAACTGTAGGTGACAAATACCATCTTAAAAGAGGCTTTCCCCCTTTTCTCCAGTGACTCTGGACTTCATAGTCTTAGACCCCCACCCACAACTTCTTTCAAAATGTGGTGAGCCAGCTGTGTTGTGTTGGGTGATCCCGTCACGCTCCTTTTGCTGGCTGGCGGGCCCCCAATGTCTGCCTCAAAGTCCTGCTCACACACCAGAAGAATGTGTCTTCTAAGAAGATGTCTCTTATGACATCATCTAAAAATAAAGTACAGTCACACCTCGGCTTACAGACGCTTCAGGTTGCGTTTTTTCGGGTTGTGGACCGCCAAAACCCGGAAGTACTGGAATGGGTTACTTCCGGGTTAGGGTTTGCACATGCACAGAAGCACCGAATCGCAACCTGCGCGTGCGCAGATGTGCCGCTGCGGGTTGCGAACGTGCATCCCGCACGGACCACATTCGCAGCCTGAGCGTCCACTGTATACCTCTTGCTACAGGAATATAGTTTTCCCCATACACAGATTTCAGCAGTACAATCCTATGCATTCTTACTCCCAGATAAGCATGTATAGGATTGCAACCTGAGACTTCCATGGTTAATCAGTTTACATTCAGGTTGCAGCTCTAGTTGCCGTTGCTTAGTCCTAGGCAGGTGTTATTTGGAGATGCATGAACAGAAATATTGTATGTTGTTTTTTTCAAACCAAAAGACCAGCTGCTAAGCTATTAGTCCTGTGATACCTCTGTGCTGGTCAGGTCTAAGTAGGAGCCCTCCCTTCCATGCTTTCAGAATGATGCAAATAAGCTAAAGAAGATTTAGAAGTGGGGGAGGGATAAATGAGAAAATGGATTGGAACAAAGAAAATGTAAAGCAAAGATGAAGGAACTGAACTCTGGAGTATTCTTACATTACTGTGATGATGTGGTTTCCACTTCTGTTCCGTCTCTTCCCAAGCTACTGCCATGATGTTTGAGATGGGTTGCAGACATAGGCAAACTCAGCCCTCCAAATGTTTTGGGACTACAACGCCCATCATCCCTGACCACGGTCCTGATAGCTAGGGATGATGGGAGTTGTAGTCCTAAAACATCTGGAGGGCCAAGATTGCCTATGCCTGGGTTAGGGTCATGCATGAGGACTTCCTTCTTGACAGTAGGCTCTCTCCCTTGGGACAAGGGGTACCCAAGCAGAAATTACTCTTACACCTCACTCATTGCTTCCCTCGTTCAACATAGCTTGATGCAGCATGCTATCACACAGATAGAGCAGGCACTAGACTAAAGTTGTATCAGAACAGGCCCTTAGAGAAGACTTGGGGAGGACAGGGTAATAGGGTGTGTGCTTTTTTGGAGGGAGGGAGCTAAACATCTTCAAGTGTTGCCGTTGCCATTAAGGAAAACAGTTGTATTTAACAAAGTGTATGTAAAAAAATGTTTCCAAACAGTGAAAAGAGCTGGGTAATAAAAGACCACGTGGCAAGGGACTGTCGAGATGTCTAAAATATATATTCCTCCTGCTGGTTTAGAAGGGTTTGGGGGGATCGGTGCACCTGGAAATGCTTTCAAGTGATGACCCTGAAATTCGTAATTACCAAATTGAGCACATGAATTGGTCCAGCTCCCAGTGCTTGGCTTTCTCACGAATTCAGCACTGTTAATCAGATGTTCAAAATCATGTGCTTTGTAGCTGCTCCCTCTTGACGAAGCTTGGGTTGACTACTGTGGGCCAGGTGGGCAGGCTACCTGACAAAGCAGCAGTTTGTCCAGTGACTGCCTTCTCCTTTTGGGTCAATTCACTTGCTTATTTTTATGTGATGGTCTTCTTCCATCTGGATCCGAAACCCTGGTTGTGTTTCTGCGAGGTCGAATGTCCAAATGGCTGCCATGGCTGCTGCTGCACAGTGACTACAAGGCTGTGCTAAATAATCTCCACCTTGAGCTTTGGGGAGGCAACTGGTGATTTCATTGGGGTGTTCTCTTACTTGTGTGAATGAATATTCACTCTTTTAAAGCACTGTCTCGTTTCCTCCGGCTACTGCTGCTGCTTCTTTCCTGTGTTAGTCACATGAGTGAACCCACCCAAGAGGGAATCATGCAGTGAATGGGGTGATATCATGATTCTGTGTCAATCAGATTTGGCTCCACATTAGTCTCACTGAAGGCAAATGAGGGTAATTTAATAAATAATGATTTTTTTTTTACATAAGGTCGCTGAAGAAAGCATTATATACATACGTTTTTTGACTGCTAAAAATGTTGCTGAAAAATGGCAAGTAGTTGTGGCTCTCTGCACATTCATTTTGTCCTATAAAATGCTCAGTGCTGGGACAAATGGCTTTTCAGAACAGGAAAGAGAAGACCCCTCTCATATTGGTCAAGGCATGAACATATACGAAAAATTAAGTCATATGAATGGCTCTCAGTTTTGGTCCCAAGACAACCACATCACATGCCTCAAGGGTGGTATGCTATGATTATGGGGCGGGTGGTGCTGTGGTCTAAACCACAGAGCCTCTTGGGCTTGCCGATCAGAAGGTCGGTGGTTTGAATCCCTGTGACGGGGTGAGCTCCTGTTGCTCGGTCCCAGCTTCTGCCAACCTAGCAGTTTGAAAGCACGCCAGTGCAAGTAGATAAATAGGTACTGCTACGATGGGAAGGTAAATGGCGTTTCCGTGCACTCTGGCTTCTGTCATGGTGTCTCGTTGCACCAGAAGTGGTTTAGTCATGCTGGCCACATGACCTGGAAAGCTGTCCGTGGACAAACGCTGGGTCCCTAGGCCTGAAAGCAACATGAGTGCCACAACCCCATAGTCGCCTTTGACTGGACTTAACTGTCCAGGGGTCCTTTACCTTTTTTTACCTTGCTATGATTAAAATTGTCATGAAGTTGATACAGTCTTAACAGTTTTAGAATAACACTGGCATGGATCTGAAGGCATAAAATGTAATGTTTTAGGAGGTGGGGAATTAGAATCCATTCTTTGTGGTTTGCCAAAAGTTCTGTACTTTTTGTGTGTTTTTTAAACTGCCCAACCCAAGACTCATTACTTGGAATCAACCCTCCCTGATTATAACAAAACCTGTCTGAATCCTCCATTGCCCTAGGACAAAATGTTTTGGTGCCTGAGTTGGATAATCCAAATGTCACACACCCGCCCACTCATCAACATGATGTGCCACTCACTGGAAAGTTCTTCTACATAAAACCTTGTTGGAATTAATGGGAGTTCCTTATAAACATTACTTTGCTTTTGGGCATCTCACATTCATTTCAGTGGGTTTTGGGCAGAAAAAAAATGTCACAGTGGATTATATCCCATAGGTGGTTCTGTCACTTCCCCACTTTGCCACTTCTGATGACACTCTGAAAGCCACCCAAAGCAGCCATTCCACCTTGCCTCACGAAAAAGCCATTTAAATCTTGCTCTCTCCCTGATTCTCTTTTTTGGAGATCTGGAACCTCACCTGGAAAAAACTGGTGTCAGCCAGTGCCCAGTGAGTGATCCTGACAACTCCTTTCAAAGAGGTTTTTCAAGGCAACATTTGCGCAATGGGATACTTTAGGAGCACTGTCTACATCAGCGGTTCTCAACCTGTGGGTCCCCAGATGTTGTTGGACTACAACTCCCATCATCCCTGACCTCTGACCTCTGACCTTGCTAGCTAGGGATGATGGGAGTTATAGTTCAACAACATCTGGGGACCCACAGGATGAGAAAGGCTGGTCTAGATGTTCCCTCCCAACTCTATGATCCCCATCTGCCTGCCAGTGAAGGGAACGAGAATCTTCCTCCTTGTTTCACATTCTTGTCTGGAGTAAGGATCTTCCTGTCCTGCCTGCATCAGTGACACTCTTCGTAATTGTTCTCTGTTCTCTTCCTGGCAGTCGCTCATGAAAGCTAATGCCACAACGAAACAGTTGTTAGTCTTTAAGGTGCCACAGGTTTCTTTGTCTTGCTCCAGAAGATTAACATAGCTACCTCTCTGAAGAGATCATCACTGCTAGTTTCTGCTTACTTGCCCGCTATTGGAATGCTAGCATGTTTGCCATACATCCAGACATTATTGGCATTGCAAAGGTGGAATTGACGTCTGTGAGGGTTTTCCTAAAAAAGCAACCCTGGGTAAAGGGGAAACACATGGTTTCACCACCATGGCTGCCACCCTTGATTGGAAAGGTCATTATCCACACTTGGTCTTCCATGTCCTTCCCAAGCAATGTCTCCAGGCCAGTAAAGGGCACGTATTATTAAATCTTTTTTCTAGGCCTGTAAATCACTTTCAGATTCTATAGCAGTGCAAATTGGAATATTTAGTAGTATAAGCTAGGAAATTATTTAAATCATAATAAATGGGGGTGGGCATTAAAGCACTGAAGTACTTGGGGGGGACTTGGGGTTTGTGTAAAAAAGGGCTCAATGGTTTTGAGGTCTTCTTAAAAAAATTCTCAAGAACTTTCAGGGTGTACTGGCTTTTACTTTTTGAAATATGGCAACCCTAGTACCAGGTTTCTCAACTGTGAACAGGGGTGTGTGTGTGTGTGTGTGTGTGTGTGTGTGTCCCCAACCAACCTCAACCCTAGTTGGGCCCGTCATTGCTATCCAGTCTCCCTTTTCTAAGGTTATCTCTACCACCATGAATTGAGATACCCGAAAAGATTTCATCACATCGGATTATACATGTTGGATTTGGTCTTTTTAAATGCAACTCATGATGAGCCAGGGCTATGTTGGTCGCCATTGAAGTATTATCTTTGTGCCTCCACTGAGCCTCTCCTCAGAAGTCTTTTCTCTAGAAAGTGACAACGAAACCTTTCCGGTTTCCTCCGGAACACCAACTGACAATGTGTTTGTGTCCCCAAGCTTATTCGTTCTTAAGCCGCATATTGTTTGGTCTTCTTCTGCCCTTCCACTCTGAAGAACAGTTGCCCATAATTACTATGGATACAGTGATGCCATTGGAGAGCGTGGGTCTTAGTGGTCTCCACAAGACAAAAATCAAGCCAGTCTATCTGGAATTAAGCCATATCTGTGGAATAAAAGAGTGTTTGTGACTGACAAGGATCTGGGGCTTGGGAATTCAGGCAATATTTGAAGAGGAACTGGCAACCAGTCTGGGTGGGTTCTATTACTGGTCAAGGGAATGGAGGGAAAGTGGGGCAAAACATGCAAGCTTGGACCAATAAGTCCTGTGTAGAACTGGATTCAGTTAATTTCTGGGCCATGGAAGAAGACCCACTTAACTCTCTTGGGATGGGGTAGATGTATAGACTGTGAGGCATGAGAACTGAGAGAGTACCTTAGAGTTCATGCTCTCTTTGGATGTGGTTTCTAGTCAAGCCCATTAAGGGGTCAGGAACTTACCCGCTTCTGTAGCATTTTTGAAGCTAAGCAGCGCTTGGGTGGAGATCACTGGGCATCCCTGTAGGCTTACTAAAAAGGGGACAGCTGGCGGCCTTTGGCTCCTGGTGGGTTCCTTAATGGACCTAGGCTTTGGCGAGTGCCCAGCCCCACCCACTGATTGTGCCATTTCTGTCATCACGTGGCTGTGGCCGTCATCAAACAGCCACAACGTATGGGTGGCCACTTCTTTCCAGCCTGAACTGAATCACCGTTTTGGCAAACCACTTTGAAGGTATTTAATTTTGATCCTGTCCTCCTTCCAAAGGAGCACAAAGTGGCGTTTTTAACCTCACAACATCTGTGAGCAAGATTAAAAGCAGAGAGGGTGACTTGCTCAAGACCACCCAGAGAGTTCGCTAACCACTGCACCAGTCAGTCTGGTGCTCAGAACATCACTGCGTGAGAATTACACCAGCCACCTAAGGATTCTCCCTGGGGCATGTCTATAATAACACAGACTTCCATCGGCTTAACAGTCATTCCCTTTCCCCAGGGATGCTGGGAGATCTGAGAGGGAGGGAGCTTGAAAGGAGAATTCACAGCCCTTCTCACCAAATTACAATTCCCAAGATTCTGTGAGGGAAGCCATGACAGTTCAAGTGGTACAAACCCCAAATAAGTTTTCGGTGCAATGTTGCTCTTGATTAACACTGCCCAGTTGTCTGTTGGGCCAGTCAAGCCATCAAAGGTTCATTTGAAGTGTTCGTCATGGGTACGGCATGCATATTTATTTTATGACCGCTTAACCAACTTCAGAAAGTTTGAGCTGGCACGTCAAATTGCAGTTAGTTATATGACAAACACTTCAGGTGCCCCAGCTGCAGAAGGATTGTGTGAATTGGTCCCGAAAGCTGACCTGGCTCTAAGGCAGTCGGACAATGGTATTTATATAATAGCAAGAATTTCATTTCCCTTCCTCACTCCACTTCTATGCTAAATCCAAGCCCCCCTCCACCCAAAAGAAGTTTTTGCTCTAGGGACAGAGACTAGCGCCGGAAAGACTTTGCTAGAGAAGACGTTTTTGAATGCCAAAGTCAGAAGCAACTGGATTTGCTCTTTTAGAGAGGAAATTAAATAGCTGCACATTCCTATAAATATTGTTGGTTTTAACCAGTGTTTGTGTGTGTGCCTATGTTACACGTGTGGGCCAAGACTATATATGCAGTAAATATAGCTCCAAAAGATGTCTTTTTAATGCATCTAAGGCAGGGGTAGGCAACATAAGACCCAGGGTCCGGATGCGGCCCAAACGCCTTCTCACTCTGGCCTGCGGACGGTCTGGGAATCAGCATGTTTTTACATGAGTAGAATGTGTGCTTTTATTTAAAATGCATCTCTGGGTTATTTGTGGGGCCTGCCTGGTGTTTTTACATGAGTAGAATGTGTGCTTTTTATTTAAAATTCATCTCTGGGTTATTTGTGGGGCATAGGAATTTGCTCATTTTTTTCCTCCAAAATATAGTCCAGCCCCCCACATGGTCTGAGGGACAGTGAACCAGCCCACAGCTGACCTCTGATCTAAGGTGTTAAATGCATGCTTGACTGGAAGTAAGCCCTGTTAGATACAATTGGATAGACATCTGAGTACATAGGATTGTGCTGCACATCCTGTTGAATTAGCAATTACATCAGTGGCTCAAGCACACCCTGAAGGAACTGAACAAAGCTTTGATTTTCAACAAGATCTCACCCATCCTTTCGTACTGACTGCTCAGGACAGGTGTTGTATATGCAAGCCAAGAATGTCCCAGATTTTTGTATTTTTTTTATTTGGAGGGGGGCGTCTGGGAAAGTATGAGAACTTGTGGCAGAACATAACTTTGAAGACCTAGAATCCAAGAAAGCATGTGAAACAAAGAAACTTAAAGTCTTGGTCCTCAGACAAGCACACGTGCAATTAAAACTGAGACGGTGCACAAACGAAGGACATATTGCTCACGTCCTATAAAGCAGCGTGTGTAATTAGATCTGATACTTTGCATACCTGTTCATCCAGCTGAAGAAACCTTAGGGCAAAAGATGTCTCTTTCTTCATTGTTGTTGTTTTTTGGGGGTGGGTTGTATCATTATGGGAGCCCCAACTTGCATTGTGAAGGTTTACATAGGTTTACATAGGTTTACCACCTCAGTGCCAACTAATCAATGTTTCTGACTATGGGTGCATTTTACCAAGAGACCATCTTATTGTCTTCTAATGCGCTTTTGCACATCGCAGTCGGCACACTCCTTATAGAGCAGAGTGATGTTCGAGTAATAACACAGGACCATGAAGAGGTCCCTTTTTTCAAACAATTAATCCATAAGAGGGAAAGGATTTGTCCTACAGGAACAGGCCAAGGTCAGTCTGGCTCAGCAACCTGTTTCCAACCAGAGAGCACATGGGAATGGAATTAATGGCCTTCCCCCTAATATTTGTTGGTAGCTGTAGCCTCAAGGAGTTTGCCCAAATCCTTTCCTAAAGCCATCACAACCACATCTTGTCGATTAGGCATGATGGATCCAGCAGTGGAGGAAGCCGCTCGGGCACCCAGGGACAGGGCAAGCCGCCCATAGGGGTGGGGTGCACCATGGGGCCTCTGGGGTCTGCCTGCCTCCTCCCACTCAGCCGCCCTACAGCTGGGGGGGGGGAGGCAGCGGGTAGACTGTTTGGGCAGTGTGGAGCCTGTGCGCACCCAAGCCACCGTGTCACTCCCAGGAGAGACGCGTGGCTCGGGCGTGTTGTGGCATTTTTTCACCCCCTTCAGTGGTGACACGAAGTGCAGCCCGCATCCATTGCACCCCCCTTCCTCCGCCCCTGGATGGATCACTTCTTCACTGTGTGGGGAAATGTCCTTTCTTTAGTCTGGCCTCCTGAGCCTACCGCCAGTCACCTTCGGTGGGTGACTCTGAGTTTGAAGAGTGAAAAAAAGGACATATTTGCCAACTTCTCCTTTTAACTATGGATCTCTATGACGACTCTCATTTTACATACCTATGAAAAGGAGGGCATGTCCTGGAAAAAGAGGACACATGGCAACGCTTCTCTGAGTTCCAGGATCAAGAAAATGTTCACTAAAGGATGTTGCGAGTGAGGAATGTTTTAGCCTCATTTGTTTTCAAGCAGGCTGCCAGGGTTAGGATTAAGGAACAGGACTGTTTTATGTAAAACAACAAAATGGGAGTCATTCTGGGGCTACACATTCTGAACGTAGGAGCAGTCATTGTTTTCTTTCTGGAAAGGATGAGGCATGTACCGTTGTGTTTCTGTTACATCCTCTGGCACTGTGAAGTTGTGGCGTAAGGAAATGCACTACTGAGGCACTTTCCTTTTAAAAAATAAAAGTTATGTTTCTTAGAAAGAGGGCAGAGATGGGCCTCACTTTGGTTTTGGTGGGGTTCCTACAGGCCTCTGAAAAGGCAGGCCCAAACAGAATTAGGCGCCTGAGGTGAGGAGCCGTGCTAATACTAATTATATGTGCAGCTGTTACCATTAACCTACAAGTGGTTTGTAAACAGAGAACATCCGAATAGATTGTCCCCTGGTCTCTGTCTCCCACAAACTGAAGGACATCTTGCTTGCTTCAGTCACCCCAGTTTGATTCCCACCTTGGTCCCCTGCCTCTCTCCCATGGGCATAACATTTAAACTTTTAATACTCAAAATCTACATGCCGGCCTTGGGCAGGCTACACCTCTCACCATCCCTGAGCATTGCCCATCCTGTCTGGGGTGGATGGGAGCTGGGAGGCCAACATTGAGAAGGTCCCAGGCTCTCCATCCCTGCCCAGGTATTCTGGGCTGTCCTTCTCTCATCCAAGGGTGCCACTAACCAGTACTGCCTGTGGCACACACCAATTGCGTCCCAGGGGCTTCCTCATTATGGCCATGCTGCTTGAAAATATCTCCTTCTCCACCCCTAATCACCCTCCCCATACTGGGCCGGGCACCTGGTGAAAATCTGACAGGAGTCCCTGGATTTATGCCACAGTAACTGAGAGCAGCGTCTCATGCTGGCTGTGCCTCAATATTTGTACAAGCGATTTTCTCCCGTGCAGGTCACCTGCATCTCTTAACTGCTGGGTGGAGTTTGGCACAAGGGGAGCAGCGCACACTTGCTCTTGTTGCTTTGCCATGGCAACAGCGCACAACACTTGCCGTTGCTAAGTCATCACCTCCCTCTCCCTGAAGGCATCTAGTTCCTCAAGCTGTGAGAGGCCCACCTAGTGGAGAGACATGAGCCTGCAGAGGGGATGGAATGGCTGAAGCCTGTTCATCCAGCCCCGTCGAGTGTGAGGAAGGAGGTCAGCGTTGCACCTGCTGACCCCGACTTTTGCGTGTTCATCTGAACCTCCGTGCGGAGCCTCTGCGCTTCCTGCCTGCGTGTGAACAGGCTTCCGTCAGCGCTGTTTGTACCCCGGCAGAAACACAGGATACAGCTTGTACGCACGTAGGCTCCGTGTAGAACATTGGTGATGAAGATTGGGGTGGGGTGGGGCCAGGAGAAGGAATCCCACCCTCCTCCCTCCATGTGTTCATTGTCTGCAGAGTTGGCCAGTTGAACACAGTTTCAACAGTACACTTGCTGGACGCAGGGAGTGTTTGGGGGCACACAGAGGAAACAGATTGGCCTGAAAAATGGCAGGCGATCAAAAATGTACGTGTACAAAAAACCACGGATAAATACACCATGGCACTTCCCAAGCAAGAGCACTGTTTTTGAAGGGTGCCAATAAAGGGAGAGGCTCTATAACTGGGCCCAAGTTGGATACCCTGCTGGGTTAGACAGCGTTGCCCAGTCCCTGTGCCAAGACCTGGCAGGGCTCTGGAAACGTGTGCCATGTTTTCTGTCTGCCATGCAGCACAAAACCGATCAACCCCAGAGTTATTTTTACTCAGACAGCTCCATCATCACCGTACAGAGAGGCGCCTGGGATAGGGCCCTACTGCAAAATCGCTTGCTTGTGGGCAGCAGTACTTTGGAGAGGCGCCATTGACTGCATTTCAAGGGTTGAACCCCAGCTGCCCCCATAATCATATGAAATGAAGCTGCCTTTTAGGGTACCAGAGCTTCTGATGGGCTTTCACATGTCCGGGTGGCTCTAATATTATTATCTTCTCCAACTGGCAGTCCATGTCCAAGGGCTGCAGAGGAGAATTGTATTTCCCAGCCTTGCTACCCGAGATCATTTTCGCTGGAGATGCCAGCGACTGAACCGTTTGGTTCTTCTCAAAACGAGTCATGTGCTTGACTGCTGAGCTGTGGTTCCACGTTGTGAGAAATCTTGGGGCACACCTCTTTAGATTGGGCCAGCCCTGGCCTCAGGGCAACAGCCAGGTGGCTGAGTTGGCTGAAGAGGAATGCTTAGAGAAGCAGGAAGCTGTTACAGAAGCAACCAGCCTTCTCTCTTTCTCTCTCTCTCTCTCTCTCTCTCTCTCTCTCTCTCTCTCTCTCCACTTCCACCAAATTCTGGAAAGAGAGTTTGGGCTCATCCAGACTGCCGTTTAATGGGGATGGTGAGCTTCCTGTGCCTCCATTAATTCTCCATTTTCCATATGACATTCTTCTCCAAATCAGGGATACTCTGAAAAACGGTGTGTGAGATAAAATCTGGATTGAGGGAAGGGAAGGGAAGGTGTGGGAAGGCAGTGATTTGGAGAAGACTGCTATACAGACAGTGGAGGAGGCCTTTGCTCTGAAACAGCAGGTCTCTTCTTATGAACAGAATAACTGGGAGGTGGTTGTCTGATCAGAGCAGGAAGAGTTGTCTGGAAGGGATGCAAGGCCTATGTGGCTGGGTTCCCAGGTATTCCTGGGGGAAATGGAAGCCAGGTGGATGGGGTTTGGCTCCCAGTCCTGCAGGGGAAGGCAGTGGCTTCCAGAGAGACCTAGAAACTTCACAAGCTCCCGCAACTGTGAGATGGTATCCGATCATTTTGCCCACTTGCAGACACTGGTTGCTGCATGCAGAGGGCAAGTCCACTGCAGCACAGTGCCTGCAAACTCAGATCACGCAGACAAATCAGCCAAGCTAGATGCTACAGGGAAAGGTGAAGGATAACGCATGCACAGCCCGATCTACTAGCTAATCCTGGACTGGCAAGAAAATGGATTTCCAAAGAGATCCAAAGGTGGTGTGCAAGATGCAACATTTTCAATTATTTCTTTTGTAGCATTGTTGTTCTCTGGCTAGACGGTTCTTGCAAGTTTTTTAAGCGCACAGAAACAAAACCAACTTGCAGAAACAGATGAGAGTGGGGGAGAAGAATGCATACCCCAGGCAATGCCTTTTTCCCGACTACAAAAATGGCATTCAGAATCTGGATATATAAAAATCCACCCACAGATCCAACCTTCCTAAGGGGAATTCCACAGGGGTGCCTCATGTTGGCAGTATTCCACATTCTGTCCCTGCAATGATCAACCCTGCAAGACCTTGAGTTTCTTTCTGATCTCAGAGGGCTCTTCCAGACAACCTGTATATTCAGCATTCATCCCGATTCGTTTCCACAAAAAAATGTGCAGAGCTTATACAGCATCGCAGTTTATATTGAGCATTCATTTTAATTGGTTTGGACAAAATTTTGCCCTGATGTGATGCAGTGTTGTTGCTTATTGAGTGTTCACTCTCAGAGGTTGTATGACATCGCCTGGCATGTCTGTGATCTCACACTAGAACACATCCCGGTCCACTTTCCCACCGCTTTTCTTACCATAACAATTCCACGGTGGCGGCTGCTTTTTTTAAGTGCTGTTTGCTGCGAGACAGAGCCAAATCTGCTTTTAACTGCACAACCTAAATTTGCTGGCATGTGATTTATGTCTACCTGGGAAAAAAGCAGTGACAGTTTGGTAGCGGCTGCAGTCACAATCCTTCCGCCTTGTCAAACAGTGCCCCACACAGATCCCAGAGAGCATAGCCACAGGGCTGCTCCGTAGGCAGGGGCCGACAGAACTGGGGGGTTTGTGGCAGGGGGCCCAACATCCTGTAGGGAGGAGCAAGCTATCGAGACTGGGGAGGGGAAGGAGGGGAGAGCTGGCTGTGCAACCCTCAGGCAAGAGGGCGCAAGAACTATGTGCTCACACAAACACACCACCATCTCTCTCTCTCTCTCCCTCCCTCTCTCTCTCTCCTTCCCGGACGGACGTGGTTTCCCTATTTATCCACAGTGACTCAACCCTCCCTCGGCCCTTGTGACTCTCTTCGGTAACCTTCAAGGAAGGGAGAAAGCAGAAGCAGTGCAACCACAGAAGCTGCCAGCTTTGATCTGCCAATTCTTTGCGCACGACCCAGGAGTGGGGCAGGGGAGGGATAGGTGCGATTTTATGCTGCTTAGATCAGATGCTCCTCTCCCACCCACCCCCACTTGTTTTCTGGGGGAGACCTGGTTTAAAAATATATGCTTGTTGTTGCTATCATAGTGTTTTTTTACTTTATTCATAGGCTTCTGTTTAGGACACTCCATTCCATCTTCCCTCCCCCCTCCCAGTTTTCTTTCTTTTCATTTCATTTCTTTTTTAAAAAAAATACATTTATACCAAACTTCTTTACTCCAAGGAGTTTGAGGTGGCATACGAAAGTCTCTCCCATTTTTATACTCACAGCAACCCTGTGAGATAGCATCACTTCAAGGCCCAGATTTGAATCTGGATCTCCTCGGTCCGAGTCCAACACTCTGATCCGTAAACCAGAGTGGAATAACGCTTGCTTTAACACAACATCATCTAACTCCCTGCAGGTAAATGCTCTTTAAATAGCCAATGTCATCAAATTCCCCCCGCAAAGGAATTAGGATGAATGCTCAATAAACAGGCCACCTGGAAATGCTCTGCTTTTTTAAGCTGCTCCTACGTAGTTTGTAAAACGCTGTGAAATGTTTTCTTTCGCATGAGATCTCACAGCTTTTCTTGACAACATTTTGTTTATTCTTGTTTAGCACGATCTTAACTTGGGATGTAGCTCTGTATTACATGATGTGGGGAAATGTACAGATTTGCACTTACATAAATAGAAGCAACGGTAGTGGAGTATGAAAATGTTACATCCGGGTGACTCTGCTGAAATCACGTTCCCTGTCTCCTTCCACCATGGGAAGGCCAATGGCTGCTGTGAGCTTCTCTCACTGAAAGCTGGAGCCAGAGCCAACTTAGCTGCACAGGCAACTGAAGTGGTGAGCAGTACTTTTAGGGCGCCCGTGGGAAAACGCAGGATCCCTACACACACCTGGATCCCTTGCTCACCCTCAACCAACTGCTCAGTGGCAGCTGGGCAGCAAAATGCTTGGAACTTCCTCTGCCGTGTCTGGGATGATGCTGTTGATATTTGTCCTTCTTAGCTTGGGTCCCTTAAAGCAGCCTTTCTCAACCTGTGGGTCCCCAGATGTTGTTGAACTACAACTCCCATCACCCCTAGCTAGCAAGGCCAGAGCTCAGGGATGATTGGAATTGTAGTCCAACAACATCTGGGGACCCACAGGTTGAGAACTGCTGCTTATGGCCAGGGGAAGTGGGTAGCCAGTTCTCACACACTCACACCCCATAACCCTGATTTTAAAATAGTGGGGTGTTTATGCCGTTACTAGCAACAACTTGCTCTGAGCCTTTTGATTATATAAGAACATAATACATAATGGTAAAAGGTAAATGACGGTTAAGTCCAGTCAAAGGCGACTTTGGGGAGCGCCACTCATCTTGCTTCAGGCCGAGGGAGCCGGCGTTTGTCCACAGACAGCTTTCCAGGTCATGTGGCCAGCATGACTAAACCGCTTCTGGCACAACGGGACACCGTGATGCAAGCCAGAGCGCATGGAAACACCATTTACCTTCCCACCGCAGCAGTACCTATTTATCTACTCACACTGGCGTGCTTTCGAAGTGCTAGGTTGGCAGAAGCTGGGACAGAGCAATGGGAGCTCACCCCGTCATGGGGATTCAAACCACCGACCTTCCGATCGGCAAGCCCAAGAGGCTCTGTGGTTTAGACCACAGCGCCACCTGCATTCCCACAAGAACATACCGGTAATAATAACCTGCAGAATCAGGCCAGTGGCCCATCTAGTCCTGTTCTCCCAGTGGCCAACCAGTTGCCTGTGGAGAACTTTTAAGCAGGATCTGAGCACAAGAGCACTCTGTGGTCTCCAGCTAGTGGTTTTTGGAAGTTTATCCGCCTCCATCCCTTTCTGTTTTTGACCGGGAGAGCCAAATCTTACACTCAGCTCCTAGGATCAATATAGAAGCATCACAGTTCCAATTTCATGTGCTGCTGTAGCCATTGGTGTCATAGAACATAGAGTTCGAAGGGATACACGATATCTCTGTTACCTATCTATGTATTTTTCCACACAGAGAAGTATATATGTCTTCAAAAATGCTGGCACTCATGGCAGCTGAATTAAGACACTCCTCTGAACATATCCAAAATGCCTTACTGTCTCTGAGAATACTCATTTGTGGAGGGAGAGCAGGAAGCAGACACTTTTTATAGTCTTTGTACTCTTAAGAGCTACAGATGGACATTGTAACCAGTAGACCTTTCATGCCACAACTCGGGGTGGTCCTGTTTCAATTTCATCATGAGCTGTTGGGTAGCAACCCTTAAGACAGGTTTCAAAGTGCCCCTCCCTACATATTTATGAGACACAGCCTTCATCCTCTGGGGGCAAATGAAATGCAAAACGTGATAAGGGACCTTTCCTCCATCACTGCTGAGGCTGCCTCTTCTGCATTCCCTTAGCACAGTGGTTTTCAACCAGTGTGCCGTGGCACCCTGGGGTGCCTTGAATGATGGTCAGGGGTGCCGTGGGCAACACTGGCTTCTGTCCCTCTTTCCTTCCCTCCCTCTTCTGATGCCCTCTTGTTTCTCTGCCTCCCAAAGGCTTCCACAGCTGTTTGTTGCAGCAGCCCTGGCTGCAAGCTCCCCAGGCAAACGTTGCCTCTGGGGCTGGCCAGGGGGTGCTGGTTGACAGGAGCTGAGGCAGCCTCAGAGAAAGCAGCCAGCAGTTGAGGGAGTCCAGCCAGCCTGTCCTTCAGCTCTTGGGAAGTCCTAGGCCCGTGTGGGGCAGTGTGAGGAGGCACCTCTCTTTGGGGCAGGGGGCGCAGCTCAGAGACCAAGGGCAGCAGCAGTGGCTGCCCTGAGGACTCCCAAGGAGAGGGGAGAGGAGAGGAGGCTGAGGGAACCCTCCACAAGGGGGGGTATTCAAAAAAGGGTGAGAGGCTGCCAGCTCTGCAGGGAAGGGGTGACAGAACTGGGCTCCTGAGCCCCACTGGGGTACTGCAGAAAGAAGGTAGTTGGTCAAGGGAGCCGTGGACACAAAAAGGTCGAAAACCTCTGCCTTAGCACATTTAATTTGCAAAGGGCCTCTGTCAGCAGCCTTCATGGCGTGAGGCCCTCTGAGGCAGGGTGGAAATGTGACTTTGGAATGCGGGCTGCAGAGAGTCCTGCGACATTTTTATCCTTTAAAAGGAAATCCTCCAGGACTGAGTCCTGCTTCTCTGCTGTCCCCTAAAAGATGACCAGTCCAAGCAGCTGCTTGAGCAGCCAGCCTCTGTCCTCTGCAGTCGCTGCTCCATCTCTGGCTGCCCACCTCTTTCCTATCTCTCTTCCACCTGGAGTCTCTTTTCTAGATGTGCCCCTCTGCCTCTCACCGGAACTCTCCCCAGACAAGCTAGCAGAGCCACGTTGATGATGGGGGAGGCACTCTGGGCATTTGGATGACTCAGGTGGGCTGAGAGGATCTTTCTCTAAGACACCCCCATCCAGAATAAGAATAATAATTTATTATTTATACCCTGCCCACCTGGCTGGGTTTTCCCAGCCACTCTAGGCAGCTCCCAACAGAATAATAATAACAACAACAATAACAAAAACATTAAAAACTTCCCTAAACAGGGCTGCCTTCAGATGTCTTCTAAAAGTCAGAGAGTTGTTTATTTCCTTGACATCTGATGGGAGGGTGTTCCACAGGGCGGGCACCACCACCGAGAAGACCCTGTGCCTGGTTCCCTGTAACTTTACTTCTCGCAGGGAGGGAACCGCCAGAAGGCCCTCAGCGCTGGACTTCAGTGTCCGGCATGAATGATGTGGGTGAAGACGCTCCTTCAGGTATACTGGGCCAAGGCCATTTAGAGTTAGGAAGCCCACAATGTTCCAGTTGACCGAGGCCCAAAAAACAGATGTGGCATGGGAGGTCTGTGATCAGATCGCCCTACTTTAAAAGTGCAGGGGGACCTAAAAGCAAATTAACACCCCAGCTCCCCACCCCCCAAAAAAGCAGGACTAAGAGCAGCTTAAGAGGCCAATCTCAACTGGTCACCTACCTACTCCCCAACCTCTTAAGACTGAAAACATGGTGTGGTGAAGCTAGCTTTCCTTCTGAAGGGTTAGTTGTCCAAGCGCAGGGTTTTGTTTGTTTAATGGGGGGGCAAGCATTTCATTATGTGAGCCTTTACTTGTAGTGCGATCCTTATTTGCCAGAAGCAGTCCTGATTTTGCAAGGAGTTGGGTGGTACCTGTTCTGGGCAAATCACTATCTCTGTTTGGACTTTTGGAAAAAATTGGTGGCTGCCTTTAAAAATAAAAATCCAGTCTGATTTTTAGGTTGCTGTTCTTCCGATTTCTACTTCCTTGCCAAGTTCTCTAGCAGCAACATGCAGGGTGTATCATGTCCGCAATACACAAGCAGGTAAAAAAATGTTCCTGTGTATGAGGAACCAGCCTTCTGCGGACCATAGGAGGGGAGGAGTTAGTAACTGCACAAATGACCTTTTATAATTGAAATATCAGGCCACTGAAACAAATAGGGGTCCTTGTGGGTGAGGGGCTTCAATACATTGCCCCCTGCTGAGATCCTGATCCCAGCTGCACGCTCAAGACCTTTTACAAGCCGTTTTTGTCTAGTTTGGCTCTCAGATGGTTGCAGCTGGCAAAGGTCACATTCAATGTTGCATTCGACGTACTTCTTCCTTATGTACAGAATCTGTAGTCCGTCTTCAAAAAGTTATCAAAGCAGACAAAAAGAAAAAATACAGCACACAACGTATTCAGTGATCCAAAATAATTATAAGATGGTTATGTTTCCTGCTTGGCAGGGGGTTGGACTCGATGGCCCTTGTGGTCTCTTCCAACTCTATGATTCTATGGGGTAACAGTATATCTTTTACAAGCACTCTCTGTTGGGGGGGGGGCTGTTGGAGTAAATGAATTCTGTTGTACAGCAGGAAGAAAATTTAAGAGCCATATGTAAGGAGGGGGACCAGTGAGTCTACTCAGACAGTCATCCTGAATATGGGAGGAGGGGTTTCTACACATACAGAAGATTGTTCTTTTTTTTCATTTGTGAAAATGTTGTGAATAAGCTTTCCGAGTAAGAACAAGCACAGATTCATTTTGGGGGGGGCCTGGTTTCGTGATGTTTTCCCCTCCTTCCCCCCCCCCCCCTTTGGGACTCCGTTTCTTCTTTTGGCAATTGCTTTGAGAAAAATGGTTCTGCTTCGATAGAGTGATAATCTTCCAGTCTGCCCCACACTTTTGCACTGCTGGAAGAGATACACTCTGCAATGTGAGCTTTCAGCCTCCAGAGAAGCTGGGGGGATATAAAAAAACTTCTGGAAAAAGTTGAATTATTTATGGGCAGCCTCTCTTCTCCTCAGAACTATCCCAGAGGCCTAATAAAAGGCAATTGTGTCTAAACCAAGAATAATCTTTCCCTTTATATGACATCTCTACTGCACAGTGAGATGAGGCAAGTTTGTCCCCTGTGGTATTAAGACAAACTAAGGCCCGGGGGCCGGATTCGGCCCAATCACCTTCTAAATCCGGCCCGCGGATGGTTCGGGAATCAGCGTGTTTTTACATGAATATAATGTGGGGCGCGGTTGGCGCTGTGGGTTAAACCACAGAGCCTAGGACTTGCCGATCAGAAGGTTGGCGGTTCGAATCCCCGCAACGGGGTGAGCTCCCATTGCTCGGTCCCTGCTCCTGCCAACCTAGCAGTTCGAAAGCACGTCAAAGTGCAAGTAGATAAATAGGTACCACTCCGGCGGGAAGGTAAACGGCGTTTCTGTGCGCTGCTCTGGTTTGCCAGAAGTGGCTTAGTCATGCTGGCCACATGACCTGGAAGCTGTACGCCGGTTCCCTCGGCCAATAAAGCGAGATGAGCGCCACAACCCCAGAGTCGGTCAGGACTGGACCTAATGGTCAGGGGTCCCTTTACCTTTAATGTGTCCTTTTATTTAAAATGCATCTCTGGGTTATTTGTGGGGCAGAGGAATTCGTTCATTCCCCCCCCAAAAAAAAATAGTCTGGCCCCCCACAAGGTCTGAGGGACAGTGGACCGGCCCCCTGCTGAAAAAGTTTGCTGACCCCTGTATTAAGGGTTCCAGCCTAAGGCCTCCTGTGGTTTCCACTGCTACTTCAGCTCCAGGAGCAGATCGAGAGACTGTTTTGCAAATGCAGTGCTGACAGCTCCAGAAGTCAAGGTTGGCTTTAAGATTTGCGGGAGTCCTGCAACCCAACACTTCCAACCATCTCAGCTGCCCGGAATGAGGCATCGTCAGCTGGGGGCAGGATTGCCTAGATGTGCAGGCCAAGACAGCAGCAGGACCAGAACTGGAAGTCCACAGCCATTCTGGGATGTGTCTGCAGGCGTGGGAAGGCAAAGAGGTTTCAGCAAAGGGCCACAATGAGTCAAAGAAAGGGTCCAAAGGCCTGAGCTTGGATCAGTTCAGAATTTTAAACCTTTCTGCATGTCGTCGAGGACCTATGGCAAAATTAACAGCACAAGGCAAATAGATGACCTGTTCAGCCAGAAATAGGAGGGCTCTTGATAAAGTATCACAGGTGGTCCAAAATACCAGAGACCAGGGTGGTTGGCAAGGAAAATCCAGTGTTCATGTTTGGCTGTAGGACTGTCACGTTGCAACCTGGAGGTCTATGCTGAAGGTTTAAATAGCTAATGCCGCAAAAAACACACGCAGATGCTGCTTCTTCTGATCATCCTGCTGTGTAGCACAGCTGGAGTCAATGGGACAGGGTAGAAAAAGCTGCAGCCTGCCTTATGTCTTGCTGCTCTGGGCTGCTTCAACGTACAGCCTGGCAAATGTGCTCTCACAGGTTCAACGAACCTCAGAAGGCTGAGACCGTGTGTCCTGGGGTTAAACCCTCCCCATAGGTTTATGGCATGGGCAAGATCTGAACTCAGTTCCGTAGCTGCTACTACACTGGCAATACAGTTTGAAATTTGGGAGTTCTAGGTGTCTGGGATGCGGGTGGCGCTGTGGGTTAAACCACAGAGCCTAGGACTTGCTGATCAGAAGGTTGGCGGTTCGAATCCCCGCGACGGGGTGAGCTCCCATTGCTCGGTCCCTGCTCCTGCCAACCTAGCAGTTCAAAAGCACGTCAAAGTGCAAGTAGAGAAATAGGTACCACTCCGATGGGAAGGTAAACGGCATTTCTGTGCGCTGCTCTGGTTCGCCAGAAGCGGCTTAGTCATGCTGGCCACATGACCCAGAAGCTGTACACCGGATCCCTCTGCCAATAAAGCGAGATGAGCGCTGCAACCCTAGAGTCATCCGCGACTTGACCTAATGGTCAGGGGTCCCTTTACCTCTTAGGTGTCTGGGAGAGCTTCAGTGCTGCGACTTGAGCCAGAGTCTATGGCTTTTAGGAGCAGACATTTAGCACGCATGTCTCTGCACACAAGTTTACAGGGGCTGCCTCCTTGCGAATCAGCCACTGAAACTACCTAAAGAGCTGGGAGCAGGCAAACCTGGAGTAGTTGTTATACCCATCGCGCGCAGGTGTGAGTGTACCCACTGAACTTCCCCATATGCCTATCTCTGAGTTTTATCACTGATAACTAACTGAAAGAGGTGCAGAGTAGTTTCAAAAGTAAAACCTGTGGGAACAAAAGGTGCATGTTTTCAATAGGCTAATCTAGCCTTCCCTAATCTGGTGCCCTCCAGATGTTGTTGTGCCAAAGCTCCTACGATCCATATCCTCTGGTCATGCCGGCTGGTGCTGATGGGACTTGTTGTCCAAAGCATGTGGAAGGCACCACATTGGGCGGGCGAGGCTGGATTAAACCAATAGGATTCTTGCCAGTGAAATAGGATAAGCAAGTTCAGGCAGTGGCAGACTCCACCAGGCAGTTATCTAGCGCTGCTCTGGCTCATTTGAGGGGACTAAACTCACTGGGTCAGTTCTGGTTGTACGTTCCATGTTCATTCTGGTGTGCCTGGCTAGCAGCACCTGAAGACTAAAGGCTGCGTGGGCAGGGGTAGGATGGGAAATAAGGTTGTGTAATTTCTGTGCGGTTGGGGTTTTGCAACGTTTTCTGAACTCCCTGCCTTGTCTCTTTAGCCCAGATGGCTGCTGGTTCGCTTTGACTCAGTGCAAACAAATGTCCCTCTCTACCCCCTGGCCTAGGGCACCCCCCATTCTGAACATTTGCCCCTCTCAAGGCAGAGCACTTTAGCATTTAAGGCTGCCCCATCTGCTGCCTTGTGCCCAAAGAAACTCCAGTACCGGCACTGCCCCACTCGGGAGCTTTGCCCAACCAGCTGGTGGTGGCGGAGCCAGAAAGCAGCCTTGTGCCCCAGGTGTGCCAGGCCTGGCTTGAGGCTGCAGTGGAACAATTTGTACAAAAAGAATTAGCAGCGGCGGCAGGCAGGCCTGGAGGGAATATTCCGGCTGGTAAATGTGCTGAACTCTGTGGGCCCCACCCAGCTGGGAAGTGAGTTTCCGGAGCTGCCACATAATCTTGGTGCTTTGAATGCTCTATTTTTAGGGCTGCTTTCAACTGATTTGGGAGCTGCACCGCTTGCCCTTGGCCTCGCTGTCTCAGTAGGTCGGGGGAGTGGGCAGGCCCACCTCCCCAATTCTCTCCCTACCCCAGCCGAGCAAGGATGTTTCAATCTGCAATCTCAGAAGCAAAGGTCGGAGCAGGAGACTAATCACTCTCTCACCTTCCTTGTTTTTCTGCAGAGACACTCTGGCGACAGGACTGGCCCCCTTGAGGCATCGCAGACCCCAAATCTCCTGGGCCTCTCTCAAGTTCTGGTGAGTCTCATTCCGCTTCTTCGGCTGCACGTACACACCTTGCACTTAAAGCACCACCTGCACCAAAAATCCCAGAGAACTGTAGGTTGCTGGGAATTGTAGCTCTGTGAGGGGTGAACTACACTTCCCAGAATTCTTCGGGGAGGGAAAATGTGCTTTAAATGGATGGTACTCTTGGTCTCCCTTTGCCTACAGTCCTGAACACAAACGTTAAGAAACAAGGTTGGCTCTGAGGCGGAGGAGGCGCTTTGCTGCCGCTCTGTCCTTTCTCGCCAAGCCAGCATGGTCAATGATCAGGGATTGTGGGAACTATGAAAATATCTGTAGGGCACCATGTGACAGAAAGCTGGTCTATATCCTTCTGAGTGCAAGACTGAAGTGTCCCTCCAATTTTACTCCAGGGACAACCCCCCTGTCTGCCCTAAATAGCAAAAGATTAGAGAAATGTTGAATTACAATAGTCCTCTAAGGTAGGCCAGTATATCTGAAGGAGAGTCTCCACCCCCATCGTTCTGCCCAGACACTGAGGTCCAGTGCCAAGGGCCTTCTGGCAGTTCCCTCATTGCGAGAAGCCAAGTTACAGGGAACCAGGCAGAGGGCCTTCTCGGTAGTGGCACCTGCCCTGTGGAACATCCTCCCACCAGATGTCAAAGAGAAAAACAACTACCAGACTTTTAGAAGACATCTGAAGGCAGCCCTGTTTAGGGAAGCTTTTAATGTTTGACACACTATTGTATTTTAATATTTTGTTGGAAGCCACCCAGAGTGGCTGGGAAACCCAGCCAGATGGGCGGGGTATAAATAATAAATTATTGTTATTATAGGCCAATACTATCATTCCCTCTTCAGCTCATCCTCATTCCTACTCCAAATACATAGAAACTGGCAGAGGAGAGAGCTTGGTGAAAGCCTAAGCCCTCAGTATTACAGGTGAAGATGTTATGGACCTGCTGTCCTGCCTCAGGCTTGCCTTTAAGTGCCACAAACAAGGTCTTTGTACATGGAGCAGGCCTCAGGCCTTGAGGCGACTGAGTCTCAGCAATGAGAATTGAGTCATGTAGACACGCAGCTCCCACTTTGCAAGGGTTCACAATGTGAAAATTCACTTACCTGCGAATCGCAGCATGTGCAGATGCGCAGTCACAGGTTGCGTTCACTTCTGGATGCGAACGGGGCTCCGGAACGGATCCCATTCATATCCAGGAGTACCACTGTAGTTGTTTTTCTCTTTGACATCTGGTGGGAGGGCATTCCCCAGGGCAGGTGCCACTGCCGAGAAGGCCCTCTGCGTAGCAGGGGAGGAAATAATTAACCCTCCCCCTGCCCGCTCGTGCCCACCACAATCCCCATCCTGATGCCCACCCACCTTAAATGCAATGGTACATTTCATTTGACGTGTGTGCCCTTTGGTCCCCAGCAGTCCCCTTCTCGCCACATGACGTGTTTCAAGTATGCACTTAGAGGTATTTTTACATGTAAAAAAAAAAAATGACATGTCAGGCACATCATACATATTGTGTTGTAGAGACAACCTCACCAGGGAGCTGCGAAATGGCCCCTTCCCTTGCCCATTTTGTATGATAAACAGTGGGGTGGGGGCCTATACTTCTGTGTCTTGCTGCTTCTACTCCCCTCTTCCTGCAGCGGCTCGCAACTGGATGCAGGCGGTGAGGTTTTCAAGAAGTGAAAAGCTCTCTCACCTTGTGACCTGCTGCCACCTGATTCATAGCTCTCTTTTCTCTTCCAGCTCACACCCAAAGGTGTCTCCCAGATGCCTCCCCTCTCCTGCCGCCGCTGCTGCTGCCAGTTGGGGTTCCTGGTGATGTGATTTTATCTTGACACTCCGAATCACATTGCCAGGGATTTCCAACCGTCGGTGAGCGAGAGAGACCACGCCCGACTTGGATGGGAGGCAGCAGAGGCTCACCAGTGGTTGTGGGAAGGTGAGAAGTCTGCCCAAAGCATGGCAAATGCGCCACCAGCCTCGCACGTGGCTGCTATACCTGAGGAGTGGGGAGGCGGCGGCGCATGCACTCATGTGCGAGTGGGGGTTGGGGGCTTCAGCGAGGGACATGGGGTTTGCCAGGAAAGACCTCCCGACTGCAAAGGGTAGGGCTTAGCCCACCTGTGAACAGCGTTTGGTTCCATCATGTTCACAGTGGCTAAGTTCCGCCACTTGGAGTCCATTGTCCCCACATGCAGGCGCATGCCACAACTTCATTCCTCGGCAAAGCCTCACCAAGAAGGGATGCCAGGAAGCCAGCCAGCCAGCCAGCCTGCGTACTCTACCTTGAAAGCTCCCCCAAGAATCCAGGAAACTGTAGTTTGTTGAGGGTGCTAGAAATAGTAGCTCTCTGAGGGGTAAACTACGGATCTCATAATTCTTAATTGTGGGGAGGTAGGAATGTACGATGGTGTGTACCCACTTGAGCAGGTGATTCTGGACTTACTGGTTCATGCTGTGGTTCCTGACATGGTACCTATGCTTGCTTTGGCACCCTCAGCCCCCCACTTGGAGCCTGACCTTCCCAATGTCTAATAGATGTTTTTGGGAGGGGTTGGCTTGTGGGGGTAGCCTGTTTGTGGGTTTGCTTTGTTTTTTTGGGGGGGTAGGCATTCCACTAGTTTGGAGCAGGGTGATGGCCCTGGACTTCACGAGTCTTTCTTCTGTTAAATGGATACAGTGGTACCTTGGTAGCTTAGTTGTCAGACAAATCTGCTCCTGAACGTTGCAAACCCGGAAGTGAGCGTTCCGGTTTGCAAACGTTTTTTGAAAGCCGGATGTCTGGCGTGGCTTCCATGGCTTCCAACTGAGTGCAGGAAGCTCCTGCAGCCAATCGGAAGCTGTGCCTTGGTTTTCGAACCATTTCAGGAATCGAACGGACTCCCGTAACGGATTAAATTCGAGAACCAAGGTACCACTGTATTTGGTTGGTGCCTACATTTCCTTAAGATTTCCAAACGTGTCCCCAGGGCCCAAGAAGATTAGAGACCCCCAGCCCTCCTTATTTGTCCAGAGCAATTGAATATGTGACAAGCAGTCCCTGCTGTGTTTGGTCCTGTCTCTCCCCTGCCCCCGCCCCACTCCTTCTGAGTGGGGCCCTGGACATCTGCCCCCAAATCCTGCCTTAATGGCACCATGGAAGACCCTGATAGGGGACAGAAAATGCAGGGTGGGTGGGGGTTGAGATAGAGAAGGTCTTCTTTGTTCTGAGCTGGAGAGGGTTGGTGGGGCGGGGGCAGGCAGAGGAGGGGTGTGGAGACCCCAGCTTCCTCCATGGGGCTCTGCCTCCCGTGCCTACTGAGCTGATACTCAGTTGCTTTAGATAAACTGGCTCAGTTCAGCAGGAACAGGAGTCTTGCCCAGACCTTGCAAAGATTCAGCTGCTTTCTGGGGGACCTCCGAGGACGCAGGCAATGGTCACAGCTGGATTGTCATCACCTCCAACAACACTGTGAAGGGACACAGCCTGAGCTGCACGTGTGCCACGGAGGACCCTGAGACTGGCAGGGCCCCCCTCCCAGGAAAACAGCTGCCTCTGCTGGATGCCAGGAGTGCCCGGCCAAAACCTTCTCACCTTCCCCACCAGACCTCATACAGCTTCACTGTTCCTCCGCATCACTCTGTGAGAGCGTCTGCACCATCTTTGGGGGCTGGCCTTGCATCACCCCACATGTAAATAAACAGTTGCTGTTAAACGGTTGTCGACTCCTTGCTTGGATTTCCGCCTGTTGAATAGAACGGAAGCAGAGATTTTCAACCTTTTTGAGTCCACAGCTCCCTTGACCAATTCCATTCATTCTGCAGCACCCCATGGGGCTCAGGAGCCCAGTTCTGTCACCCCTTGCCTGCAGAGCTGGCAGCCTCTCACCCTTTTTTGAACACCCTCCCTTGTGGAGTGCTCCCTCGGCCTCCTCTCCTCTCCTTGGGAGTCCTCCGGGAAGCTGCCACTGCCATCCCTGGTCTCTGAACTCCCCCCACCCCAAAGAAGGATGCTTCCCAGAGGCACCATTTGCCTGTGGATCTTATAGTCAAGGCTGCTGCAATGAACAGCTGTGCAAGCCTTTGGGAGGCAGAGACGCCAGACAAAATCAGGGGAGGGAGGGAGGGAAGGAAAGAAAGAAAGAAAGAAAGAGGGACAGAGGCCAGTGTTCCCCACAGCACCTCTGCTCATCATTCAAGGCACCCCAAGGTGCCACGGCACACAGGTTGAAAACCACTGGTTTACGGGATTGTAAGTGTGGCATCCAGGAGCCAGCAGGACTTTATTCTTACTGCCTTCAGTAGGGTGGATGGCCTCCCCTCCCCGAACCCCACTGCCCCTGTGACGTCATGCGCTGAGACAGCAAGGAGAGGCATTGTAGGGGGTGCAGCATTCTCCCTCGTGTTGTGAACACCTGAAGCCATCTGCCCAGGCAGGGCAGAGAGTGAACCTTCCCACTCTCCCCAATGCAGCCACCCCATCATGCACTCTGCCAGCAAGTCCAGGCTTTGTGAGCAATTAAGGGATTAGAGGAGAGGAGTGGCGCTGGGGATCCCACCCACTCTGAGTCATGCCAGGGCTGAGCCCAAGAGGCCCCTCTCCACACACCCCTGCCTGTAGGTGTAAGATGGTAGAGCTGGAATGTTAATGCTGGAATGTACCAAGGCGCAACAGGGGAGGGCAGCTGGGGTAGCAGGGGAGGTGAAACACAGAAGGGGTGGGGTCCAAGTACACCTGGTTGTAGCACAGGGCGCAGGGGTTGGAGACGGGACTTGGTGATCCTTGGTGGCTGCTCAGCAGCACCTGTTATGGAGAGGGAGTGCATCCTGTCCATTGAGACAAAGGACACATTCTGTGAATGGCTCCTGGAAACCAGCTGCCAGGCACCTTTACTGTCCCAGCCGATCGAATCCCTTTGTTTCTTTTATTTACAAAAGCATTCATACAGCGCCAATTCATACAATATAACATGGTGGGGTAAACAATATATGCAGTAAAGCGCCTTAAAAAAAAAATCATTAAATGACTGGCTAATAAAAAATTAAGCAGCAACGTAGGCCTATACATACAAAGGTCTTCAAAGAGGCACCTGAATATCAAAGGTAAGGGTGCCTGTTGTTTCTTGACTGAAAGAGTGTTCCACAGCAGGCATGTGCTGGCACTACGTGCCCAACTTCTGTCTGAGGCCTTTGTAGCATGGGGAACAGCTGGTGATCTCCGTGATGGAGCTGGGGTATAAGGGCTCTGGGGGTCCTCAAGTTATCTTGGATCCAAGTTGTTTGGGAATCTGTATACAAGAGCCTTAGGGGCGTGGGTGGCGCTGTGGGTTAAACCACAGAGCCTAGGACTTGCCGATCAGAAGGTCAGAGGTTCAAATCCCCACGACGGTGTGAGCTCCAGTTGCTCGGTCCCTGCTCCTGCCAACCTCGCAGTTCGAAAGCATGTCAAAGCGCAAGTAGATAAATAGGTACCGCTTCGGCGGGATGGTAAAGGGCGTTTCCATGCGCTGGTCTGGTTCTCCAGAAGCGGCTTAGTCATGCTGGCCACATGACCCGGAAGCTGTACGCCGGCTCCCTCGGCCAATAAAGCGAGATGAGCGCTGCAACCCCAGAGTCGGCCACAACTGGACCTAATGGTCAGGGGTCCCTTTACCTTTATACGAGAGCCTTGAACCTGGCCCGGTAGCCGATGAGCAGCCTGCTGGGGGACTGAGTATTAATCCACACTGCAGAGACAGCAGAGCATGTCCTGGTCCCCCTTTCTGGTCCATGCAAATGAAAACCAAGGGTGCAGGGAGTTGGGGGATGATTTGCCCTGGAACCTGCCAACAAAATGTTGTGGTTTACTTCAGTCTCTGTCACTAGCATTCTCACATGCTGCCCCTTTGCTCCCAAGAGAATTAGCTCAAATCCGATGCTGTAACATCAGGATTGCAGGGGATGGGATTGCTTGTCCAGCATTCATGTCACCCTCTTCTCCTCACCGCGGATGGACTTCTTGCTTCAGGTGTGAAAATGCCCAAGGCAAGAACTGTCCAAAGTCCTCAAGGTCAACCAAAGACATTTTGGAGCCTGAAGACCCAGCACAACTGACCAGGAAGTTCTCCCATGCAAATGCTACTGCAACCTCCGCCAGGCTGTGTCCCCCTTGGGCTGATCAACCGCCTCCCTTCATTTTGCTCCAAATCCACCATCTGCAGGAGCTGCCTCATAGCAGGGCCAGAGGTGGCTGCAGGGCACCATGACCGGTTCAGCCACACTGGGTACCACACCTACAACAGTGGTGTATAACAGAGTGCAAGAGGCAGAGGTGCCGAATATTAGCATCGTTGAAATTTGAGAGCTCGTCGGCCACTAGCAGATCTGACTGCCCACTAAGTCCCCACCGCTCCATTTACCCAGATATATCCTCTGAAATATATGAATTCAGCTGGAGTTCCCATGCTACTCCAAAGCTGGAGACAGACGACAAATTCCTCTTTCCCCGAAAAGTAAATTTTATTTAATACTGTCAATAGAGGTCCAGTAAAAATCAAAATACAAATAACAAGGGAGAAGTACAGTGGTACCTCTGGTTAAGAACTTAATTCGTTCCGGAGGTCCATTCTTAACCTGAAACTGTTCTTAACCTGAGGTACTTTAGCTAATGGGGCCTCCACTGCCTCACGATTTCCGTTCTCATCCTGAGGTAAAGTTCTTAACCCGAGATACTACTTCCGGGTTAGCAGAGTCTGTAACCTGAAGCGTTTGTAACCTGAAGAGTTTGTAACCTGAGGTACCACCGTATAGGTAATAATATAACAGAATGAGAAAACTATAATAATGGTGAACTACATGTTCATCTAAATGGAATGTGTGTGTTTGTGTGCACACACACTCTTCAGTAACTGACAATGTCCCAAGGAGTATTTATAGGTTTGTATTTTCCTGTACTTTCTTGCACTTCATAAGCATGCACCATTTCCCCACAAAACAATTACAGAGTTGCAGAAGACATTTTTCAAGATGAGGTGAAGTTGTGTGATAGCTCCATCATGCCTGTGTGGTGGACACACACATTTCCTTGTCTCACTGTTATCTCTAGGCAAATAGTTGGTTTCCCCCCCCCCCAAGGTTTTGGAAGCACACCTTAAAAACCTGCAGGGCCTGTTTGCCCAGAGAGGGATGAGGGAACACACCAAGGACACATAGGCACCTATCACAAATAAGCTCATCAGGTTCAGAGAGAAAGTTGGGAGGGGGGCGATTAGGGTCTCTTTGGGGGACGGCTGCTTCAAGCATGGCAAGGTCTACCCAAGACTAGGGTTGCCATAGGATTGACTAGGGTTTCCAAAAATGAAAATAGTTGTTGAGCTTTTATTGACCAAAGTTGTTGAGCTTTTTGGGGGGGGGGGGGTAGCAAAGGTGTTGAGCTTTTGTTTTGCCCAATCCTTGTTGAGCTATTTTTAAGAAAATTCACCAAAATCTAGACTTCCGGACATTTCAGCAATTTCTGCCCAGACACTGACTGCCATATTCCGGCATTGTGCAGGGAATTCGGGCCGTATGGCAACCCTACGCCAAGACCCTCAAGTTAAGGCCAGCTCATGATATCTTGATGCAGGAGGAGGATGCAGGAGAATTCATGCCCTACTCCCAACAATAATTAACGTGGGATATTCTCCGCCAGGACATTTGCCCATAGGAGCCACACTGCGTGCAAATCCATGAGGTCAGGGTAAGAGTTGCAGGGCTTATCTGTCTTTAGCCCATCTCTGGGAGCACAGGCCATTCCTGGAGGACCTTGTGTCCCTGTGAAGACACTGCTGCTGTGTAGAGAGAGGGCAAGCTCCCTCTGGCCCAGCGAGCGCTGTTTAGCAGTTGTAAGCACATGGAGTGAGAGGGGGCAGGCAAGGGGGTGAAGTGAGGGCGCCCAGCAGTTGAAACAACCCCGGCAGGAAGTCCTCGTCTGTCCAGAGCTTTTTGATGTATGCTCCACTATAAATAGGCCTGGAGGAAATGGAGCTATCCTGGAAGCAGATCCTTCCTTTTCCACCCCCACTGCACACCCATGCTGAGCAGGCGGAGCTGCAGTCTGGGCAAGGGGGGGCCAGAAGGACAGGCAGGGGGCAGGGAAGGGGCCTTTCACCAATGCAGCCTGGAGATCGGGGCAAGGCAGCGGGGATCTGGGTCCCCTGGCCTGGCTGGGTCTTATCTAAACCCAGCAAAGAAATTTCCACGGAGTCAAGAGGCCAGTAGCGAGTGCAGCCTGGACTCAAGGCCACCAACGACCCCAGAGATTTCAGGGGCCAGTTTTTGTTACAGAGGGGGAGGCCAGGCGGTCTGCACATGCTCGGAGGCACTCTCTTCACATACTCCAGGGCTAAGCAGAGCTGAGCCCATAGCTAAGGAAAGAACCATTTCAGTTCTCCAAGTTTCTCATTTTTACAGTTCTTCACATTTCTGCAGCAATGTGCAATTTGTTTTAATCATGAAAATCTGCTAGCATTTTTGTGCATGCAGTTTTGACTAATATATACAGTGGTACCTTGGGTTAAGTACTTAATTCATTCCAGAGGTCCGTTCTTAACCTGAAACTGTTCTTAACCTGAAGCACCACTTTAGCTAATGGGGCCTCCCGCTGCTGCCGTGCCGCTGGAGCACAATTTCTGTTCTCATCCTGAAGCAAAGTTCTTAACCTGAAGCAATATTTCTGGGTTAGTGGAGTCTGTAACCTGAAGCGTATGTAACCTGAAGCGTATGTAACCCGAGGTACCACTGTACACTTAGAACCCAATTTCCCCGATAGGCTTTTTTGTATATTGTTTTCTCATTGGTGTGTGAATTTGGTAGTTTCTTATTAAAATTTTAACGTAACAGAATTTCTCCTCCAACCTAGCACTCAAAACAGCAAAAGCTCCAGGACAAAACCCAGAGGGAGAGTGGCATTAAAAATACCCCCACCCCTTTTACAGCTCAGCAATTCTCCCTCCCTTGATCGGGGCAACTAAAATACACAGTCATCACCACAGCCAGATGAGAGACATCACTCTGAAGCGACTGCTATTTATATCTCCTGGGGGCTGGAGGCTCATTTTGCTGGGAGCCAAATGACAGCCCTGGTGGAGAAAAGGGAATCTTTCAAGGTTTCATGTGATCCTTGGAGACAGTACTCCATGCCCTGAAATAAATATATGTCAGCATCTTATTTATTAATCACAGCGATATCCCAATCTTCCTCCAAGGTCCCCCAAGTAGGGCTAGCCTATTTTATTCTCACACTAACCCTAGGAGGATGTAGAATAGCAAAGTACCTCCGTGGCTGATTTGAGCCCCACCCAAATGCAACATACTATAGGAACAAAGGAGGAACTTTGGTCTATCTAGTTCAGTGTTGTCTACACTGACTGGCAGCATCTCTCCAGGGTTCTAAGGGATCTAGGGGTCTTAGTAGATCACAAGCTGAACACAAGTCAGCAGTGTGATGTAGCGGCAAAAAAACCCCTAATGCTATTCTAGGCTGCATCAACAGAAGTCTAGGGTAGTCAGAGTTCCACTGTATCCTACCTTGGACAGACCACACCTGAAATATGGTGTCCAGTTCTGGGCACCACAATTTAAGAAGGATACTGACAAGCTGGAACGTGTGCCAAGGAGGGAGACCAAGATGATCAGGAGTCTGGAAATCAAGCCTTATGAGGAATGGTTGAGGGAGCTGGGTATGTTTAGCCTGGAGAAGAGGAGACTGAATGGAGATATGTCAGCCATCTTCAAATATCTTAGGGGCTGTCCCATGGAAGATGAAGCTTGTTATCTCCTGCTCCGGAGGGTAGGACTCGAACCAATGGCTTCAAGTTACAAGAAAAGAGGTTTTGACTAAACATCAGGAATAACTTTCTGACAGTAAGACAGGGGAACAGGCTCTCTTGGGAGATGGTGGGCTCTCCTTCCTTGGAGGCTTTTAAGCAGAGGTTGGGACGCGTGTCCATGCTTGAGTTTTCTGCATTGCAGGGGGTTGGACTAGATGACCCTCTGAGTCCTTTCCAACTCCACAATTCTGTGATTCTATTCCTCTTTGGGTCAATAAAGAAGATCAGGTTATCAGAGCAAATTAGGCCTGCTCTTTTATTTGCTAAGAACATACCTACCTGGAACATTTAACCTGATGTTTATACCACTTTAACTTTCCCCAAAGAATGCTTGTGGCTGCAGTTTGAACAGGGTGCCATGAATTCTCTATCCCACCCACAATCCAGAACTGTAGTCCCCACCCCCACCCCAATTGCTGGGGAGATGGACTGGGGGAAGAGCAAACCGTTCAAAGAGTATGATGTTCAGAGAGGTTTGAAAGCTGACTTCAACCTCCAATTTTAGAAGTTAAGCAGAGATACCTGTCGGCTGCACCCAGTCCTGGCACTCCCAGCCCAGCTACCCTTAGAGGCTCTTAGGCCTCTTGGAGGGGAGAAGATGCTTAATCCTTCTTAATTCAGCCACCTGCCACCTCCCCCACCCCCCCACCCCAAACTTCCCTTCCGGGCGTTTTGTGCTCCAACCCCATGTTTGCAATGCAACCACAGGGTTGGAAAGGCGGGTGGTGGGCAGCGGGCAAGGACTAAGCAGCACCCACAAGCCACCCATACTTCCTCTGTGGCAAGGATATGTTGCAAGTTTAAAAAAAAAGGAAATGGGGGCTTGGGGCTGCACAGGACTGTTAACCAGCAGCTTGAAAGAACCCCAGTTCCCAGGAACTTTCCATAATAGGAGCAAGCGAGCACACAAAGGAAATGAGTCAAGGCCCAAGCAGAAGTGTTTGAGGGGGAACTGGGATCAAAAAGAGCAATGCAAAGTGTCCTCCCGTTGAAGGTCCAGAAAGCCAGGCCCCGGGGGTGCCAGGGGGCTGCCAGGGCAAGAGAGGAGGGGGCCTGTTGGTGCCAGTCTTGTGTTCCCAGCCAGATGGGGCAGGGGCTCCAACACTGCCCATCAACCCCACCCCAGGTAGGCATGGGCGTAGCCTAGGGCTGCCATACATCCAGAACTTCCCAGAAATAGCCGGGATTCGTCCATCAAAAATGGAGTCCGGGCGGAATTATTGCAAAGCGTCCAAATGCCCAGGAAAACACAGGCATATGGCAGTTCCATATCGGAACTGTTTATTTTTTGGGGTGATTTTCCTTAAAAAAAAACAAGTTTAAACCTTTGTTTTTAAGATTCTGCAGTGTAGGGGGAAGGGGGGGCAGTCGCTCCCCTCAAATCAAGTACAGTGGTACCTCGGGTTACAGATGTTTCAGGTTACAGACTCTGCTAACCCTGAAATAGTACCTCGGGTTAAGAACTTTGCTTCAGGATGAGAACAGAAATCGCATGGCGGCAGCGCAGCGGCAACAGAAGGCCCCCCCTTAACTAAAGTGGTAACTCAGGTTAAGAACACTTTCAGGTTAAGAACAGACCTCTGGAACGAATTAAGTTCTTAACCAGAGGTACCACTGTAAATAAAAATACTTAACTAACTGATCCATTGCCTCACAGATACCCCGATTCTACCCGCCACATAAAACCTGTCCCCCCCCCCAAAAAAAATCCTGGCTACACCCATGCAGCTAAGCCAGCCTTTTTCGACCTGGGGCCCCCAGTTGCTGGACTACAACTCCCATCATCTCTAGCTAGCAGGACCAGTGGCCAGGGATGATGGGCTTCCAGATGTTGTAGCAGAGCACACACAACTGGCGGCGGGGGGCGGCCCCAGGGTTGATCCCTCGGCCCAGCCGGGCGCTGTTTCTGCCGCAGCAGCAGCAGCAAGCGCTTCCCTCGCGTGCAACGGCGGCTTCCTCGCCCAGCGGCGGATGAGGCGCGCCCGAGCGTGGGCCGGGAAGGCGGGCGAAGCGGCTGCTCGGGAACAGCCGCCGGCGGAAAAGCAGCCGCGCCGCCCGCACGTAGCGCACGGGCCGAGGATGCGCTGGGGCGCGGCGCCCTCTCGCGGCCGAGACTGAGCGTTGCCGCTGAGGATCCCGCGCGAGGCAAGGCGCGGCTGCCGCGGGGCGTCGCTGTTGGGATGAGTTGGTCACCCCGGATCACACAAAACTCCCATTGCAAAGCATGCGGGGGGGGGGGTGGAGTTTTGAATCTCCTAAACACACACACACCCGCCGCCCGCAGCCAGAGGGTCGCTAGTTATGGATCCAGATATGTGTGTATCTGATTTCAAGCCTTTAGGTTCTTAATTGGCAACGTGCTTGGAAGAGGTCTTAATAATCACAACTGGAAATGATGGATAAATTGATGTCGTATAACTCACTTGCTTGTATAAGCCATATTCCTCCAACTTGGAGTTTACAGCCCTTTCCTATAATCCAGTTATAAACTGTAGAACAGGCATGGCCAAACTCGGCCCTCCAGATGTTTTGGGACTACAGTTCCCATTATCCCTGACCACTGGTCCTGTTAGCTAGGGATGATGGGAGTTGTGGTCCCAAAACAGCTGGAGGGCCAAGTTTGGCCATGCCTGCTGTAGAAGAATGAGACTCCCGTTTGTTTCAAAGGTGTGCAGAAGAGGGAAAGCGCAGCTCTGGCTTGGCTGACTCTAGCAGTCCTTGTGTATTTCTGCCTGGCTCTTGCATTGCCAGCCGGGCATTTATATATAATGTATATACCTATATGTATAAAGGTAAAGGGACCCCTGACCATTAGGTCCAGTTGCGGATGACTCTGGGGTTGCGGTGCTCATCTCGCTTTACTGGCCGAGGGAGCCGGCATTTGTCCGCAGACAACTTCCGGGTCATGTGGCCGGCATGACTAAACCGCTTCTGGTGAACCAGAGCAGCACACAAAAATGCCGTTTACCTTCCCGCCGGAGTGGTACCTATTTATCTACTTGTACTTTGTGCTTTCAAACTGCTAGGTTGGCAGGAGCAGGGACCGAGTAATGGGAGCTCACCCCGTCACGGGGATTCGAACTGCCAACCTTCTGATTGGCAAGCCCTAGGCTCTGTGGTTTAACCCACAGCACCACCCACGTCCCTATAAAGTGGTATAGAAATGAAATAAAAATAATCCCAGATGTGTGCGTGCGCTGGTTGAGTTGACTAGGGCACAGAACCTAGGGAAGAACCTCAGTGAAGCATCCTGCACACATCAGGAGCGAGTGAACTCAAAATGCCAAATGGCAGGCACCCCTTTTCCAGTTCCCAACTGGGTAAGGAGCCAGAGACTCCCGTGAGCCCTTCCTTAACCCAAGTGGCCTATTGAGAATTCCATTAATGCCATTGTGGATGTTAGCAGCCAGCAGAGGGCAGCATTACCAAGAGGTGAGGCGAGTGATGGCAGATCTTGGGCTGCCATCAATGAGGGCAAGAGAGGGTGGTGGGAAGCTCTGACCTTTTGAAGCAACCCCGTTCATTTCAGTAGGACTTGCACAGAGACCCCTCTCTGTGGGGTTGTGCCTGTGTTCATTAGTGAGGAGGAGGAAAGGACATTTGGGTTCCCTGCCACCCAAGAGAAGTCCAAAGACCACCAAGCTGAGATATTTTGCTTCCCTGGGTTATTTCATCCTGCATTCCCAAGGGGCATGCAACACCCTCTGGCAATGTTCTGCACCACTGTCCAAACTTGTGATTCCTAGCAACTGATATTACAAAGTAAAGGACCCCTGGATGGTTAAGTCAAGTCAAAGACGACTCTGGGGTTGCAGCGCTCATCTCGCTTTCAGGCCGAAGGAGCTGGCGTTTGTCCACAGACAGGTTTCCAGGTCATGTGGCCATCATGACTAAACCGCTTCTGGCGCAACGGAACACCATGACGGAAACCAGAGCACATGGAAATGTTGTTTACCTTCCCGCCACAGGGGTACCTATTTATCTACTTGCACTGGCATGCTTTCGAACTGCTAGGTTGGCAGAAGCTGGGACAGAGCAATGGGAGCTCACCCTGTTGTGGGGATTCGAATCACCGACCTTCTGATTGGTAAGCCCAAGAGGCTCAGTGGTTTAAGCCACAGTGCCACCAAAATACATAGATAGGCAACAGAGATATTGTGTATCCCTTCGAACTCTACGATTCTGTGACACCAATGGCTACAACAGCACATGAAATCGGAACTGTGATGCTTCTATCTTGATCCAAGGAGCTTAGTGTAAGATTTGGCTCTCCTTGTCAAAAAAGTTGGAAAGGGATGGAGCCACAATGGCTAGTAGTCCTTGCTAGCCTTGTTCTCCATGAACTTGTCTAGTCCTCTTTTAAATCTATCCAGATAGGTGGCCATCATTACCTGTTGGGGGAATGTGATTCATAGTTTGCACAGGGCTGGAGCAGAAACTTTTGCATTTAAAGAGTCAATCTACCTAATTCACACTTTCTAAAATGATAAGGAAACAAACACAACCATCACTGGAAATGCCCCCTTCTGCAAATGCTGCAAAGCAGTTTGCCAGCCAGGTATCACATACACTAAGACACAGAGTACTTAACAAATGCATATATTAGTGAAATAAAATACAAAAGCATTTTCTATTTGGGGAAATCGCTCTGCAAAAATGGGTCTATTAGGCAGAATTGTATATAAAAAGGTATATAGTACATTAGGGTGGCTATATTTCAAAAAGTGAAAATCCAGACACAAAAGGTTGAGGGTTTTTTTAGTTTTGAGCTTTTTTTTTTTTTTGCAAAATCTCAACAACAAAAAGTTTTTGAGCTCTTTTTAAATGAAAAATCACCAAAATCTACACTACCGACATGGGCTGCCATACATCAGGATTTTGCTGGACATTTCAGCGATTTCTGCCTGCACTGTGCTTAAGGGGACTGAATACCAGCTATGCCTGGAAAATTCCAGATGTATGGCAACCCTATAGTAGGATAGATTTGCACAAAAATGGTGGCAAATTTTCATGAAGTTACTATTTTAAAATTGCAGTTGGAAAAATTAGTGAGAAACTGACATGGCTGGATTGGTCCATTGCTAGTGAAAAAGTACTCTCTTTTGTCTCTCCTGAATCTTCCACATTCATCTTCTTTGGATGTCTCCATGATACAGGCGGCCTCCCTTGGGCCTGGTACAGTCAGGCTGGTGCTGAGGAACAGGTGCTCAGGGCCACCCCACCCAGCTAATCAACCTCTGTGTGGGCAGCGCTGATTTGGGTGACTCATCTGGCTGAGTTTTGCGCATGACCTGTCCCTGCCTGAGCACCCTTCCTTATAGTCTAAGGTAAAGGTAAAGGACCCCTGACAGTTAAGTCCAGTCGTAAATGACTTTGGGGTTGCGGTGCTCATCTCGCTTTACAGGCCGAGGGAGCTGGCGTTTGTCCACTCCGCAGACAGTTTTTCCAGGTCATGTGGCCAGCATGACTATGCCACTTCTGGCAAAACCAGAGCAGTGCATAGAAATGCTGTTTACCTTCCTGCCGGAGTGGTACCTATTTATCTACTTGAACTTTAACGTGCTTTCAAACTGCTAGGTTGGCAGGAGCTGGGACTGAACAACGGGAGCTCACCCCGTCACAGGGATTTTTTTTTTTTTTTTTAAATAATATTTATTAAGATTTTCAAAAAAAAAGAAAATACAGAAAGCAATAATTAAAATACGTTCATGGCCTTATTTTCATAAATCCACTTTCTGGGACTCCCCCCTTCCCCCACCCCTACCATATTCCTTTTTCATAGTGTTGGCTCCACAAGCTCTCAGTTCTGAATAAAAACTTAATTTGTTTAAACCATTATTCGAATTTAAAATTTCTACACTCCACATCAATACCCTTAATAAAACACAGAAAATTTCTTTCCCAGGGCCCACCCCATTTTCATTCCACAATTTCCCTTTTTTTTAATAATAGAAACACCCCACATAATAAAAATATCAAAAATAAGAAATAAAGAATATAAAAGATGAGACAAAGCCAGTTCAAAAAAAAAGAAGTTGACAAGCCTTTGGATTTTAGTTCTCCCCCCCTGTCCCCGGTTTAATTTCCCTCTGACCACCAAACCATATTATCCGCCTGGAATTCTTACAATCCAAGAATCACCTATTTCCCCCAACTCCTTGCTGGTTTTTTTTTTTTCTTTTTTTCCCTTTCATAATTATTTTTAGAACACTTAACTTCAGATCTTTAATAAAGCTCCCCCCATTGTTCTTTCCAAATTATAGTCCAGTTTCCTCTTGTTCCGCTGCTGAAACGTTCTAATTCAGAAGCTTAGTAAGTCTGCAGGGATTATTGTTATTCAGGAACAAAAACTTGCGTTCAGTCCCTTCCTTTCTTCAATAGAAAATTCTATTGTCTCCTTTAGCTGAACACCCTGTAGACAAAATATTATTTCCGTTTTGCAGCTTTCCCAGAAGATAACCAGTCCTGTAAAATTCCCATGGTGTTTTTCTTTTCCACTTACGACCATCTTTGTAATGTCCCGAAACTCCTCTAGGGGGATTGTTGTAACTTTGTCTTCTCTAGTCCAAAAGTCCGATTGTTATCCATATTTTCGCCATTTTGTAACCAAGTTTTAACGAGTTGTAGCAAATTGTAACAAATTTAGCCAGCAAAGTTCTCATAATAAAATCCTCTCTGCTTTCCGACTTTGACAGCTACTTTGACAGCTGTCAAAATCTCCGACTCTTTTCACCAGGCTCTCTCTTCAATCACCCCGGTTCCCAGGGGGGGGGTTACGTTTCTTCTCCCTCAATTCATCCTCCAGCACAGTTCTTATGATTCCCCATCGTGGAATTCTTAGTGATTATCAGCAATGCAAATCTTATTGGACCTTGGTTTCCCCGTCCTTGTCTTGAAAGGTTTACAATAGGGGGGGGGGACTGACTTCCTTTTTGGATCCCCCCCCCCGCTCGTATCCAATTTCAAAAAGAAATTCTTTTTTTCCTCCTTTTAAACCCAGTTTCCAAATTACTCACGGGTTGTTGTCTAAAAGTCCGAATTTTCAATAGAAGAAGTCAGCGCTCTCCGCCGGATGGCATGCGGCTGCGCTCGGCAGGGATAGCAGAGGACTCAAAGCACCACGCTTCTCCCCGGCACCCGATCCGTAGCCTTTAAAAAGGCTCCTTCACGAGTCGGGAGGGCGCTAGCGGTGCCAGCCGAGTCTCCATGTCCACGACCCTCGTGGCCGTGGTTTTTAAGGGTCCCCGCATCGCCGGTGCGGTAGGACCCAGCCCCTGCCGAGCAGGCTCCCTCCGGAGCTCGGAGGGAGTCCGCCATTCGGCGATGGCGCCAACCCGGAAGTCCACCCCGTCACAGGGATTTGAACCGCCTACCTTCTGGTCGGCAAGTCCTAGGCTCTGTGGTTTAACCCACAGCACCACCCTTCCTTATGGTCTAGCTTGCATCTATTTCCTCCTAAATTTGCTGCATCTGGCTGTTTGTGTGCTATCCATGCAACTACCTCCAGGGAAAGAAACTACGATTGCAAAACGGAACCGCCAGTCATGGCCCTACCTGGGTTGGCCAACCTGGACGGGAGTCATCCTTTACTATCATGCAAGAGGAAAACAAACACTAGGCACCCAGGTGAGCTGACTCAGCCCATGCACTGCTGGAAGAACCACCAGCCCAGCCCTCCAACACAGTGTTTCTGTTTAAAGATGTAATACAGATTGTGAGGATGGTCAGGTGTCCTTAGAAATGACAGTAGTTGAAGATGTTCCTCTATTTGAAGGACTATCTGGTCCAAGTCCAGTTCAAATATAAAGTTGCCCATCAATAGCAGGCTGAGTGGGCACGCATATTTATATTTAAATTATAGCATTTATTTATAATTTTGCACCGATACATATAAATCAGTTATTGCACATTTGTGGCTCGCTTTACTTAGTACAGTGGTACCTCAGGTTAAGAACTTAATTCGTTCCGGAGGTCCATTCTTAACCTGAAACTGTTCTTAACCTGAAGCACCACTTTAGCTAATGGGGCCTCCCGTTGCCGCCGCCAGATTTCTGTTCTCATCCTGAAGCAAAGTTCTTAACCCAAGGTACTATTTCTGGGTTAGCGGACTCTGTAACCTGAAGCGTCTGTAACCTGAGGTACAGCTCCCGTTGTTTGGTCCCAGCTCCTGCCCACCTCGCAGTTCGAAAGCATGTCAAGTGCAAGTAGATAAATAGGTACCACTCTGGTGGGAAGGTAAACGGCGTTTCCGTGCGCTGCTCTGGTTCGCCAGAAGCGGCTTTGTCATGCTGGCCACATGACCCAGAAGTTATCTGCGGACAAATGCCATCTCCCTCGGCCTATAGAGTGAGATGAGCACATAACCCCAGAGTTGTCCATGATTGGACCTAACGGTCAGGGGTACCTTTACCTTTACCTATTGTGGCACTGCAGTCAGTCAGGCTTTGTTGACCTTTAGGTTAATTAAAATTCAGGCATTTCTAACTTCTGCTACACAGCAGGCAGGGTTAGTCTTTTAGAGCAGAAACCGAGCCTCGAAGATTAATGGATCCAACTTCTTCAGATGTTCTGCTATTGCCCTTGGTTTTATTATTTTTACGCCTTCTGGAAGTGCCACTGTGGCTCTGAAAGCTATAAATCCAAGAAGGAATAACCAATTGCCCCGGTGCTGTTATGTTCCTGGTGGTTCTCCTCTTTGAAGACTAAAGGCTACATACAGTCCCTTATGCCACAAGAAAACCTGACCCCCTTTCAGACCCAAGTGGGGAATGTGTGGCCCGGCAGAGACCACTGGGCTCCAACTCCCCTCCACCCAGTGGGCAGGAACAGTGGACCCTACTCTGTGGCACTCAGACCCTGCCAGCACTTGAGCAGTAAACTTGTTCTGATTGTACAGTATGGTTAAAATGAGCTGATTTTTAATCTCCTTTGCTTGAACAATTTATGTATCATTGAGCACCAGTGTCTCTTAAGTGGTGTACATTAGGCTTATCAAAAAGATACAATCTGTTTCTGGAAGGCCACAGGTTTGCCTCCTCTGCCCCCAGCTTCAAGGTGCCATAGGAGTCTTTCTCCAAATTTCTAGTAGTGATACCCAGAGAGGACAATTGCTTGAAGCCCCACTAACAGAGGCTGACACAAGGACATCCTCATCTATGCTCCCATGTGAAATCTGCGTTACAGGAATTAGAGCTGACCTCAGTTTGCCGCCCCCCCTCTTCTCCTGTGTAAATAGATGCCAAATATTATACTGCTGTTTTCTATGCAAACATTTGGCAGAATGTTATGATTTTCATGTTTGGTTTCATTGACTGGCATTTCATGTTGTCAGTTGGTACCATTGCTTTGATTGGGTGATATGCGGACACACAGAGTGCAACAACAGCCACAACCCAACAGCTGCCATGCGACATTTTACAAATGCTTTTTGTACTAGTGTCACCTGTGCATTTAACCAATCAGGAAACAGGTGGGTCTGTCTGTCTCTCTGTGTCTTTCACACACAAAAACACCCTGAGAAGCATTTCAAATTTGGGTGGTGAGCTTTCAGAGAACTTCAAGACCCACAAAACAGCCACTGCTCATTCTAGCACAAGACTGTTTTCTTTATCTGCCCATGTGGCACCCAGTATCAAGGCTGGGGCTCCGGGGCACTGCCACCATCCTGCTAATAATTAAATGCTGTGGGCCAGTCATTACTTGCTCCCTATCTGTGACTCAGGACTATGTAATCTGGAAGTAAATGTCCCAACCAGCACGGTTGGGTTTCACTCAAGGCTTGTATTATGACTTATAGAGTTCTCAGTGCTACAACTGCCCTGCAGGTTTGCCAGGGACCTCACCCCAAAACTTGTTGAGAAATAGGTAGCTCGGGCTAGGCAACCATTTCAGTGACTGGAGGTTGATAGCAGCGGTGTTCAAATTTACCTTTGAATATACTTGTCAAAGTCCTGTTATTTAGACTTTCTGCCACAGGCACAACAATATTTTGGGACAGGTTGTGGAATACAATTTCAGTATGCTTTTCTTATACTTCTTTCAGGGCATGAAGGAATACTTCATGGTCATGCTGTGATACAAGCCACTATACCCAACCTGATTATGGAATCCCGTACCAAATGAAGACTTGGATGTTACACGAGAAGAAGCTCATTTGAACCATCAATGCTCAAGAAGGCATGGAACAGGGACAAACCTAGATTAAGGGCAGGGATGGGCAAATCAGCCTGTTCCCATGTCACCCATATGCATGTATGTTTACTCAAAAGTCTGATCTGTCCTCTTCCAGCATGCATCCCGCACAAAGTATGCATTTGTACTTGTATCTCTAAATGTATTTTCTCTGAGCACATACATTTGGGAAATATGAAAGCTGGGAGGTTTAATGTGCATTTTAGTCCTGGAGGTACAAATAAGATCTAATTGGCACATTGCTTTAAGCCATAGTTATAGATTGTGCTTTAAAGGAGTGCATGTGCTGCTGCTGAGATCGCAGATGCTTTGATCCTCCCCTGTACTTCTGGGGGGGAAATCATGGTCTTGCTTTGTTTGCCAAGGCTGGATGTAATGCTCAGTGAGAACATGGCGTCTTTCCTGGCAGCAGCAGCAAGAGTGGAAGGAAGCAGTGAAGCACCAACTTTGGCAGCGTTGCCCCAGCACCCAGGGCATCCACATATAAGTGTTTGTGGGGGCTTTGGTCCAAAGTAGGACGCGGCTGGCGCTGTGGGTTAAACCACAGAGCCTAGGACTTGCCGATCAGAAGGTCGGTGGTTCGAATCCCCGTGATGGGGTGAGCTCCCGTTGCTCAGTCCCTGCTCCTGCCAACCTAGCAGTTCGAAAGCACATCAAAGTGCAAGTAGATAAATAGGTACCGCTCCGGTGGGAAGGTAAACAGCGTTTCTGTGCGCTGCTCTGCTTCACCAGAAGCGGCTTAGTCACATGACCCGGAAGCCGTACGCTGGCTCCCTCGGCCAGTAAAGCAAGAGGAGCGCCGCAACCCCAGAGTCGGTCACGAGTGGACCTAATGGTCAGGGGTCCCTTTACCTTTTTAGCCAAGGTGAGTCAATTCATTTGAGGATCATTTGCAAGAAAACAGTGAGAAACAACACACACACACCATCTCCAAAAGAGAAGCCAAAAAAACAAATGTTGCGGTTTATGTTAAACCTTTTACAAAATAATACAATAAATGATTCAATAAATAGAAAAAAAAAATTACAAAATTACAGGATTTTTTTTTAATACAGGGAAACAAAGAAATAAACCCAGAAACTTTAAAACTAACTGACTAGCTGGCTCCAAAGTGGAGCTGTGCAACACACCAACATCTCCACCAACACTAAGGGCCAAGAGGGGCTGAGCGCAGGACGCAGCCCCCTTGGCCCCATGCGCACGAAAAGGAGCCCCTTCGGGACCCCTGGCCTCTTCATATATATTAACTTTTTAAAACATTATCTTGTCATCACAATAATCTAATTAGTAGCATGAGCTTGTTGTGGTTTGTTCCTGAGTAGATTTTATCCAGCAGAAAAAAGAAGTGGGATTTTGGAGCGGGATGTCTCTGGAAATACCATTTAGCACCCCACTAGGGCCACTTAGAGACCTCCCCCCGCCTTCCTCCACGGGAAACACCGGACCGGCTGCGCAAGACACCCAGGCGGCAAGATCTAACAGGCGCCAACCAACCAAGTCAGGTGTGGCGCAAGGGGTGAGCCCCAAGATCTTCCCGAAAAGCATCCAAAGGCATTTTTCTTGGGGGGGGGTGTTTATTGGATCACTGTGGCACAGCCACCTGGAAGGGCAAAACATTTCTGGCATGCCTGGCACTTCACAGCATCATCCTGAAACAGGGAAGGAGGTTTGAGGTATGAACTGTCTACCCACCAGCAGCTCCAGAATTCTAGACTGGAGGAGCCAGAGAACAGGAATCCTTCAGTTGTAGGAGTCTGAGGGGCATTAACTGGAAACAAAGGTAGTTCTAGAGGGGCAGGGGCAGAAGAGGACACTGGGGCCCCCCCCAAAAAATGGCTAAAGTGCCCCAACCCCCGCAAGTAGGGCCTGGCGCCAACCTGCCACTGACAAGCTAAAGGCCGAAGGGAAAGCTGAAATACTGACGAATTTGGTCGGGGTGGGGGGAAGAGAGGGAGTCATGCTTGGAAAGGAAAGAGGGGGGGGAGGAGGATGCGCCCCCCAATGCACAAATAAAAGAATGGGCGAGGGACTGGAGAAACCCGTTTGCTTGGAGTGACAGGTTGCATTCTGTGGCAGCAGGGTGGGGGGAATGTAATGTGTGCGAGACACCCCATTTTGGGGACCGAGACAGATGCCTTCCTGGTCTCTTGCAAAGGTGAAATTCCACAAAAGGGACGCAGCAGGGTTCCTGGCCTCAGTGGATGTGGGCAACTACTTGCTTCATTAGATCGGGCCGGGTGAACCCCAGAACGTGCCCCACCTACCACCAGCAGACCAAAAGCAAGCAACTCTTCTACTGGCTCATCCAGCAGGAAGTTGTTCCCCTCATCGCTCGACTTCTTGAAGAACATTTGCGCCGGAAGGACTTAGATGGCTCCGGCAGCGAGGCCCCCCCCCCCTTTCTGGCACTAGGGGCTCAGCTCCAGACACTTTCGACACGAAGGGAGAGCAACTCAAATGCTATCAGTGCAAGGAGGTATCAGAAGTTCACGGGTTGCCTACCCCAGCCCTGTTAAGGACACTCAAGCCCCTCTTTTGAGTCTCCAGACTTCAACACACAGGTTTGGGACTTCGGACCTAAAGGGATCGGGGGGGGGGGGGGGACGACCGAGAGAGCCCGTGCGGGTCTCAGCAGGGAAGATGATCAGCATTCATGCATCCCACCTGAGCTTGCATAAACAAAGCCCAAACCGACTCGCTAGGCTTGAAATATGACATCAGAACAGCAGCTGTGAAATTCCATGGGACTGGACCCCCCCCCCACTTGCAAGACCCTGCCAGGGCTTGGACCCTTCAAACCAAAGTGGGGGGGTTCCTGTTTGCATTCCTGCAAGTTAATACTGAAAAACCGGCAACTCCTGGAGCCAAAGAACAAGCCCAACTCCTTCCTGCCCCACTGAGGCAGCCGAGGGAGCAGCTGGGGCTTCAGGCTTCAAACAGAGGCTATGCTCAGCCCAGGTGTTGCAGGGGGAAAAAAACCCTCCCCACCCCAAGGGCCTCCACATGGGACCCCCAGCCGAAGTGCAGGCCCATCCGCTACAGCCCCGGAGCACCACCACCGAAGGGAAGAGAGACCTCGCTGCTCTCCCACCTCCAAGTAAAGGGATTTCTGAACCCAGGCAGAAGTCCAGGCTCCGCTTCATCAACCCACCCCCAAAGCACTAGTGCCCCAAGGGAAACAGATCTTACCACCCCACCCTCCAAGCTAAAGTCCTTCTGATCAAGGGGAGAGAGGTGCCCCTCTGAACACCCTCCCCGCCCCCAGCCAAAGCATGCGCGCCCCAGAGCAGCCCCTAGCCAAAGCGCTCCCGCACGAGCAACATCAGTTTCTTTTTGCCCTTGTAGGTCTGTTTGAGGTTGTCAAGGAACTGGCTAAAGCGCATGTGCCCTTCGTGCGCCATCAGGAACGTCTCGCGGGCTTTCCCCAGGAACTCGATGAACTCGCCGTAGTGCCGGGGGCTGATGTGGGTGAGGCGCGAGTGAGTGGTGCTGATGTAGGCAGCCATGGCGGCCTCCAGGAGCTGGCAAAGGGGGGCTTTGTCCATCGCAAAGAGCTTCCCTCCGGCACCGGCGCCCCCCGCCCCGCGGCGCCCCCCACCCAGTGAGGCAAGGCCCGGGGGCGGAAGGCTCCAGCGGTGCAAGATGTCAGAGAGCATGGGGGCGCACTGGACGCTCTTGATGACCAGCGGGACAATGGCAGCCAGCTCGTTCTTGCCCAGCGACTGGCTGAGGGAGCAGGCCCAGAGGACGTCGTTGAGGGCGGGGTGGGTGTCCTGGTTGAAGGCGATGCTGAGGTGCGAGAAGGCCAGGGTGGCCAGCTTGTAGGCGCGCAAGGGCAGCCCGCGGTGCTCCATGTACCGGGCCACGGTGAAGAGGTGGGAGTGGCCCATGCCGGCGGAGGCCGCTGAATCCAGGACGATCTGGTAGGCCGCCTCGAAGGCCGCGTGGTTCTTCTCGCAAAGCGTCAGAGCCGGCAGCGCACAGTTCTGCGGGTCCTTCATGGCGCACTGCAGCGCCAGCGTCCGTGCACAGCTGCACAGCTCCTCCCGCTGCACCGTGCTCAGGCTCAGCCTCAGCAGCGTCGCGTGCGTGGTGCCCGTCACGGCCACGATGGTCGTCGCCTCAATAGGCGTGAAGAGCGTGTACCAGTTCTGCATGATGTTCATCAAGGCCTGGACACCTGAAAGGGAAAGGGGGGGGGGTAAGCGCAAAAGTCACGAAGCAAAGGGCACCCACCCCCAAGGCACTGCGGGCAAAGCGGAAGCAGGAAAGGTTCAGCTCCTGAGAGGCCGTCGTCTCTTTGGTGGGAAAGAAGCAGGACCCATCAAGGAAAAGGAATCAGAAGAATCTTTATTTGCATCAGCCGCTACCCAGGGCAATAAAAAAAAAATGTACTGAAGATAGAGGTAAAAACTTAACTACAGAAAATACATTTTGGGGGTTTACATCAATAATCAAATAACAGATCTTATTCTAATTGCCCCCGTTAAACACCTTGCAGTTTTTGTGGTCACCTGATCATCTTCACGGCCTAGGACCCTCGTACCTGAGGGACTGCCCCACGGAGGACCTTAAGGTCCATAAATAGCAACACCTTAGAGGTCCCGGGCCCTAAGGAAGTCAGATTAGCCTCAACCAGAGCCAGGGCCTTTTCAACACTGGCTCCGGCCTGGTGGAACACTCTGCCTCATGAGACCAGGGCCCTGCGGGATCTGATTTCTTTCCGCAGGGCCTGTAAGACAGAGTTGCTCCGCCTGGCCTTTGGCTTGGAATCAATTTGATTCCCTCCCCCTCTTTCTTTTTTCCTTTCTCCTCCTGTGAAGAGGCTGCATTTTAATGTTTTAATGTTGTGTTTTAATCTTGTTTTTAAGTTGTATTTCAATCTACTTGTTTTTATTATTGGTTGTTAGCCGCCCTGAGCCCAGTCTTGGCTGGGGAGGGCGGGGTATAAATAAAAAATGATTATTATTATTGATCTGCTAAAAGAAAGGACACAGCGGCAATGGTTGAGCAACCTGGCATGGACAATAATAGAGGGGTAATAACCTCACTCCTCAAATCTTCATAGAGTGCAAGCCAAAAGCACATGAGCCACTGACTCCATACTGCCATCTCCACAGGGACATAACCATTTTTCCAGTGGAATTTTTTTGAAACTGACCCTCAAGCACAGCCGAAGGCAGGATATTCAATCTCGCAAAAGACTAGGTGGAAAATAATCATGCCAGGGACAAAGTTTCCTTATTGCGGCCACCAAGGACATTTTTGCGGCAGAGTGACCACCTGCCCCAGCAGCCGCATCGCAAGCACTCACCAATCTCAGTGGCGCAGCTGACCAGCCAGCGGACCATTTCCCTCCGTCGCCAGGTCATGGTGTTGAGCGTCATTCGCATCACCTACGGGAAGAGCAGCAGGCGACAGACATTTGCAAGACTGAGCGGAAGGAGCCACGAGGCATCTGAGGAGCTCCACTTGGGATGCCCTCCCTCCTCCCTTCCTAGGATGGCTGTTCTTGCTGCTGCTGCTGCTGCTCCTACTACTAAGTGAAGTCTCAGACAAGCATGTAGCACTACAATCCAGTGGTAGGCATAGAAAGAGGCAGTTTCCACCCTGCGTGCCCCAAGGGTGAAACCATTCCTTCCCTCTCAAGTTCCCCACCTGCAAAAGGAGACCTTCAAAGGGCAGGAGGAACTCCAAGAAAGCGCCTTGTGACACGGTTGGCTCCCAGGGGACAACGCAGGAGACTTTCACTTAACTTTCTACTCCAAGCAGGTAGATTCCTGCACTGCAGGGGGCTGGACCCTCACGGTCCCTTTCAACTCTACCCATCCAAGTTCAACATGCATTTACCATAAAAATTATACAGTTTTTCAAGAATGCAGAAACCTCTTGCTCATCCAGGAAGGAACTTGATTTCAGCAAGGATAGTGGGTGGGAAATGAGCAAATGGTACAAAGATACTGTTTTAAAATTTCTTTTTTTAAAAAGCTCAGTGTCCCTGGTTAGTGAGAATCCACATCCTAAAGGAATCTATTATTTCAAACAGCCGCACCAGAGCTTTTGACTGGAAATTGTCCTGCCCAAAAATCATGAGCAGAACTCTCTCACTCGGGATCCTCCATCTGCCGAGTAAAAACTGAAGAGCCTAAAATTAATTTAATTTGGAATAGGCAGAAAATATAAAAAACAAATTTAAGGAACCACAGAAAGAGAGGGAAGTCGAGTTTTGAAATGTTGAAGATATTGTAAAATTATTGAAATGTATAAAACTGAAGATCATAAACAAAACACTAATTTATAAAAAGAAAAATTATTCATTTAGGCACTTGGCTGATGGGCAGTTCCTCAATAAGACTGCCTCAGCTACGGTTGCCACCTGTCCTGTATGATACAGAGTTATCCTTTATTTTGATTTAAAATGTTATGTTCTGTACTGATAAAGCGTTTTTTCATATTTTCTGCCTAGTCCAAATAAAATTAATTTACTCATTTATTCATCTACTTTAAATATATACTCTTATAAAACTGCAGGTTATTCCAATAATCCTGCCACTGTTCTTATCTGTTTACAGTTTACTTGCAAATCTTCAATAAAACATTTCCATTCATTTATTTAAAAAAACAAAACAAAACTGAAGAGCCGAGAGGACTGGGCTATGGCGATGGCCCTGCACCGAGAGCAGGGCGCAGGATCTGCTCAAACGCGCCCTCACCTGCAGGCCAAGCTCCAGGGAGATGTTAAGCAAGGTGGTGTCTGGCGGCGTGTTAGCTGGCGTGGCCGTCTTGCAGGCATCTTGGGCCAGCTTGAAGAGCAAGGCTGGAGAGTGGATATTTTGCTGGATGGAGCCCAGAACCATGCGCAGCCAGTTGGGGTCACCTAGAATGAGCCAAGGAAAGGAAAGTGTTTATACTCTTCTCAGAGCCAAGAATAGACCCCATGCCTCTGGCACACTGCTCTGAGCACGGATGCTCTTCTCCCTTCCGGAGAAAGAGAAAAACCTGTGGCCCCCAGATCTCTGACCTCCATCCACAGCTGGGGCTACCTTTAGCTGCTGTAAGCATGGCTGATGCCAGCTCACACTGCCGCGTCTCTAGGTGGCCGAGGGTGAACCAGCGGGGAAAGCGATTGGCCATCATGGAGTCCAGGGGGTTCTGGTGCAAGATGTCGCTGGCTGGCAGCACGGTCTCCAACACGGGCAGCCTGCGGGGATTGAGAGGGAAACTGGGTGAGGTTGTCGCCATGGCAGAAAAAGAGGGACTACCCTGTTTCCCCGAACGTAAGACATCCCCCGAAAATAAGACCTACTTCCAGTTTTGCCTCTCGCTGTAATATAAGGCATCCCCCCGAAAATAAGACCTCCCCGAACATAAGGCCTCCCCCGAACATAAGGCCTCCCTGGAATATAAGCCCCCCGAAGCTACCATAAGGCGTCTGACTCCTCTGGACTGTAGTGGCAGGCGCCGCCGTGCAGCTTACTGATTGGCTGCAGCGCAGCCAGAGCTGTTTAGGCAGTGCAAGGTCTCTTTAAATCAGAGAGCCCACGCCGCCGCCTGGACAAGCTACCACCAGCTACTCACTCTGCCCTGACAGAGTCTGGCCGACTCACAATTAGACAATAAATGTGTACCGTGTTCTTCTTCATGGAAAAATAAGACATCCCCTGAAAATAAGACCTCACGCATCTTTGGGAGCAAAAATTAATATAAGACACTGTCTTATTTTTGGGGTAGCCCAGGAAAGGAAGGCCAGGCTCAAGCAGATATTTGGGGGAAACACAGAATTTGGAAAGAGGGTGGAGAAGCCAGAAATGGGAAGCAGTAAGGCCCTGGGGCCCTTCCCTTTGGACAGAACTACTTTCAATGTTTGAGGTTGATGGTATTTGGCAGCAGCTGGAAAAGAGCCTGGGATGGCCTGGAAGAGGAAGAGGGTAGGAAGTGGAGAAACATAGCAAAGTGGGACACACAAGGCCTGTTGGGCTGGATTCTGGCCACAAAGAACAACCTGGGTCAGACTGCCCCCCCCTTCCTCCGCCACTGGAGAACAGCCCTTTCCCCTATGTACCATCTGGAACCTCAATATCCTTTTCAGAGGCCTGACTCTGAATGCCCCTCTCCAAACGAAGGCGAGGCAAATAGGCATTAGGGAGAAGGCCTTATTGGCCCTGGTCCCTCCCCAGCTATAGAACAGCCTTCCCAGAGAGGTTCGCCTGGTGCCATCTTGATTGGCCTTTTCAGCACCCTTCTCTTCAGCCAGACCTTTTAAAAACAGCTTCTCAGCTTTAAACAGGAAGAAACACCACAGACAGAATAATTTCCACACACAGGAAGAACAAGGATATAGCTTGAGTGCCTCACTTGTAGTATTATAAATTATTTAATGTGACAATATGAAGTTGATTTATAAGGGATTGTTGTTTTGACCGGAGTGTAATTGAAATAAATAAGATTTTGGAACGCGGAAATAAAGTAAATCATCAATTCTAGCACACCGGGGGGGGGGGGGCACCTAAATTATATAATTTGGTACCTGAATGATTGGTATTGGAAAGTGTATTATAATTTGGCATTGTTATAATGAGGCTATTATTAGATTGTAATTGAAAACTAATAAAAATTATTATCAAAAAATACAACAATAAGCTGTGTTTTAATCAACGTTTCAATGTTTCGAAAGAAATGGATTGTGAGCCACCCAGAAAACTTTTGTTGTGAAGTGTGGCTTTACAAATAAAGCAAGCCCAGCGAAGGGGAAGCAGGGTATGTGGGGGTCTACATACCTCATGGCTCGCAGGGCCAAGCGGTAGGCCAGCTCAGGGTCATATGGCAGCATGGCCGTGAAGAGGTAGCGAGCAAACGTGTGCATGGGAACAGTTTCACGGAAGACGACCTCCCCAAATCCACTGAAGGGTCCCCCTGAGAGGAACAGGCAAGCGGGCGATTAACAGATTGATTAGCCAGCTCCAAGCACTTTGCCCAAGAAGAGAGGAGAACAAGGGCAAGTAACAATTCCCAAGCGGACAGCGAGCCACCTGGGGCTGGTTTGCACCAGCTGGTATCACTGGTCCTTCTCTGTATCCCAGCAGGCTGCCACCGCAGAGCAGTAACATCACGCAGGGCCCCGATCCCCAGGGACTCAGCATCCCCAACACAACCAACCCCTCTCTCTGCCAGCGACTCAACATCTGAGCCTGCATGCAACTGTCAGCATGTTGAAAGTCAGGTTCATGTTCAAGTGATGGGGACAGATAGCGGCTGGCCCAAGGTCACCCAGGGAGTGTAATATTTTATTATTAATTATTATTATTATTATTATTATTATTATTATTATTATTTTATTTATACCCCGCCCATCTGGCTGGGTTTCCCCAGCCACTCTGGGTGGCTCCCAGCAGAATATTAAAAACACAATAAAACATCAAATGTTAAAAACTTCCCTAAGCAGGGCTGCCTTCAGATGTCTTCTAAAAGTCGGAGAGTTGTTTATTTCCTTGACATCTGATGGGAGGGCATTCCACAGGGCAGGCGCCACTATCAAGAAGGCCCTCTGCCTGGTTCCCAGTAACCTCGCTTCTCACAGTGAGGGAACCGCCGGAAGGCCGTTTTGAGCTTGGAAAGGTAGAGTGCATTGCGGTAGTCCAAGCGGGAGATAACCAGAGCATGCACCACTCTGGCAAGACAGTCCACGGACAGGTAGGGTCTCAGCCTGCGTACCAGATGGAGCTGATAAACAGCTGCCCTGGACACAGAATTGACCTGCACCTCCATGGACAGCTGTGAGTCCACACTGACTCCCAGGCTGTGCACCTGGTCCTTCAGGGTCACAGTTACCCCATTCAGGACCAGGGAGTCCTCCACACCTGAGTGGGGCTTTCATCCACAATCTTCCAGGTCCTAGTCCGACATGTCACATTCCCCACTCTACCACACGGGTTCTCTCTTAAGCACCCAACGTTGAAGGCGCTCAAGAGGCCTTCTACTTTCCCTGCACCCCATCTATTCTCCATCGCCCAAGAACAAATCCCTTGCTGCCACCCTGGGAGACCCTCGCTCCCTCCTCCGCTCCCTTCAGAGGCATGGTGAGGGAGTGTCAGGTCTACGGGACCCATGGAACCCCCAGCCCATCGCCCCCTTACCATCCAGGAGCAGGGCCACCTGCTTGCGGAGCACAGGAACTAGCCGCTCATCCAGCTCCATCTCGTCCAGGAGTCCAATCAGCTGCTCCTCACTCCGCACCACTTTGTCCTGGGCGTAGAGCCCCTCTGGCATGGACCTCTGCTGCCCGAGCCCCAAGAGCGCCACCTCCAGGGCCAGCATGAAGTACGACTCACCAGGACTTGAGGGCACTGGAATGTGCTGGTAGAGTGCCTTCTTGGGCTCCGATGCAGAATCTGGGGAGAGGTGGCACAGGTAGGACCACAGAGCAGGAACAGAGCCCCCAGCTCCCACAGCTGTGCTCACATAAGGCAGCTGCCCCACCGCTGGAGCAAGCCTGTGTGTGGCATGCCGCAACCAGGCTAGACAAGGGTAAGCTCCTGCACAGGCACAACCCAACATGTGCAGAGCCCTTTCCTCATATGGCCACAGAATAATAATAATATTTTTTTATTTATACCCCGCCCTTCCCGGTTCAAAAACCGGGCTCAGGGCGGCTAACAACAAATTTAAAACACTTTAAAACACTTAATTATAAAAGCAGCATAAAATACAGTATAAAAACATGAATAACAATAAAAATCAAAAATCAATTAGATAATCCCCAGGGCTAGCTGGCTGAATTGGTCCTACTTGGGCCGGCGAGGAGGCCAGGGGAGAATTAGCTGTGGGGTCTCAGAGCAGGTGATCTTCATAAAAGGGGAGGGGGAGGGAAGAGAAGGGAAATAAAAGATCAGGATGAATTCAAATTAAAGGCCAGGTGGAATAGCTCTGTCTTACAAGCCCGATGGAAGGAGGTTAAATCCTGAAGGGCCCTAGTCTCATGGGACAGAGCATTCCACCAGGTCGGAGCCATCGCTGAAAAGGTCCTGGCACTGGTGGAGGGTAGTCTGACTTCTAACTAACTCCCTCCCCTTTCACACCACCATGGCCTAAAGTGGTCTCTGGCTATCAGAACCTCAGCTATGGTCAGTTAATCTCTGGTGGATCTATAGACCAGGCGCCAGTGATGCTCAGCTATGAAGAAGAGCCTTGCAGCTCCTCCCCCCCCCCCCATTTCCCCCATGTGCCCACAGTACCTGGGTAGAGGGCCAGCACCTCATCATCCATTCGGCAGGCCTCCAGGAAGGTGCGGCAGAGACAACCGATGGGGTCCAGGGGGTGCCCTACCCATCCCTCCAGGTTGGTGATGCTGGTTGTGCCTTTGTGCAAGAGCTCTGGGTGGCGGAAGAGAAGAGGAAGGGATACTTCAGACACCAAGCCCCAAGCCCAAGCAGCCCCACCCCAAACATCAGTCCCCGAAAACAACGCTGTGTGCTTAAGCAGTCGTGGAAAAGGCCGGCAGCTGCCTCCGTCACCTCCAGGACCATCACTGCTCAAACTCATAGAATCATAGAATCATAGAATCATAGAGCTGGAAGAGACCACAAGGGCCATCGAGTCCAACCCCCTGCCAAGCAGGAAACACCATCAGAGCACTCCTGACATATGGTTGTCAAGCCTCTGCTTAAAGACCTCCAAAGAAGGAGACTCCACCACACTCCTTGGCAGCAAATTCCACTGTCGAACAGCTCTTACTGTCAGGAAGTTCTTCCTAATGTTTAGGTGGAATCTTCTTTCTTGTAGTTTGGATCCATTGCTCCGTGTCCGCTTCTCTGGAGCAGCAGAAAACAACCTTTCTCCCTCCTCTATGTGACATCCTTTTACACAAGACCGTGTGTCTCAACTGTTCTCTGCTGCTTTCAATGAACAGAAACCCACTGCGACACGTGCCAGTTCCTCACCAGCAAGTGCATTTTTGGGCCAGGATTGCTCCATTGCCCACTATGGGACCTGACCTCAGAAGCACCCTGGAAGTAGCAGAGAACCCCTATCTTTCTCCAAGCTCCAGTGTCTCTTTTGCAGTCCTGCCGCGATGGTGAGGCCTGGGCTCTGCTACCAGACTTTGCCTCCTTCCTTCCTTCCCTCCCATCCCAGTGTGCTAAGCCCCGCTTGCCTTTCTTCTGCTGCTTGTAGCTCTCCAGCTGATGGCGTCGCTGCAAGCGCATGGCGTTGACCACAGCCACAGCCAGGCGCAGGGCCTCTCGGGGGTAACCGTGGGAGCGCAAGGCGTCCACTCGTGCGCAGGCCATGGGGAAGGCATCGCCCAGCCAGAGCGGGTGGCCCTGGGGGTCAAAGCCCAGTTTGTCGCTTCCACTCTTCAAGGAGACACCGTAGCAGTCACTGCTCAGGATCTTCTGCAGGTGACAATCGCCCCAGCGAAGCTCTGCAGCCTTGATAGCGCGGCCAAAGACGGTCTGCCGAACACCAGCTGCCAAGGAGGAAACAGGCCAGAGCAGGGAGGGTGAAAATTACAGAAGAATTTGGGCCCAGAAAAGCACCAGGCTCCTCCTCCAACAAAAACACTGGTTTAAATCTAACTAGAATGCTTTTCTAAAACGTAACATCAATAACAAATTACATTTCAAATTAAAATAGAAACGGATCCTCAGTGCTAAATTTTGTTTGCTTTCGTCATCACAGAAATGTGGGCTACACAAATTTGGAGCTGGGAATATATTTGAGGACAGGGTACCTCTCCAAAAGGAGCACCGGGACAATGGGGTCAGGAGCTCTATGGGTGTGAACAGATATATAAAATAAAAAGGATACAATCCTCCTTATTTTTCTCTCTTTTGTCAGCAAGAGCTGCATACCAAATTCTCATAAACTTGCTTGTCACTGCATATCTCAGTAAGATCTTAATGGTGATACGGCACTTCACGTATGTTACCTCCATAGATTAGAGCTGCCATATGTCCAGGTCTTCCTGGACACATCCGGGAATCGGACTGTCAAAATGGTGTCCCGGCAGATTTTTGACGAATCGACAATATGTCCAGGGAAACCCAGACGTATGGCAACTAGGGTGATTTTTTAAGAAAAAAGCTGGGGGGTTTTTTAAAAAAAGGTCTACAACTTTGTCCGGATTTTCACTTTTGGGACTCTGGCAACTGTACCATAGATCACGGCAATAAATCCTATATTGTAGGTCACAGGAGGTAGACTGCATGAGTGTTAGATGCAGAGTCCTGGCTGCAATAACGTTCTCCCCAAACACACTCCCTAGCGTACTGCCTGTGACAATGACTTTATTGACTACTAGCCATGATCGCCAAGAGATTGCAGGGGAAGGCAATCAAGCCCAGGACCAGGAACTCTGACCTCCCCCCCCCCCAGCCCCCGATGTTCTGGCCTGGGCTTCCCTACCTGCACTGCGGTTTGGGTTCGGCGGCAAAGTGCTGTTGGCTCCGCTGCTGTCGCAGGAGTAGTTTCCCTCCTCCAGAGGACAGATGTCCAGCTTGTTCCACTTCTTCAGAAGCTGCAGCCACAGAGTCCGCTCCTCCAGCTTGCAGTGAGGGCTCAGGACCACACAAACCCACAAGGCGCCTGGGGCACAATGAGAAAGGGGGCAGGGAGAACAGCCAGGTTAACTTTCATCTGTTTTCTAAAGTTGGGTTAAATGTTTTCCCTTCTGAAGTGCTATGGGGAAGATTGGCTGGTGTCCCATACCAAGATAGGCTGTGCCTATGTTCCCAGGGTGTTGAATGTATGCAACACATTTTATTGCATTGTGGTCTGTATAAACAGGGCTAGACAACATCTAATCAATCCAATACTAATAGAACAACCTGGAATGTCCAGGTTCTCCTTGAGGATAAGTTTGATACTATTACACTGTCTGTAGCAAAATTCCTCTCGGAGGCAGTAAAAATGAGAAATCGGTATGTACAGACTAAAGCTCCTCTGTTGGCTAGGACAGCTGATTTTATATCTCAATAACAATATACTATTGTTGAGCTGTGTATTTTGGGTCTATGGACTGCAATAAAGCTGTGTGATAAGCCAGGGATCAGGCTCACTGCCTTAGGGCCACAGGGTGCAGCAACTGCGCTGGGGTCCACACATATTGCGGCCTTGAGCTCCAGTATGAAAGACAGACAGCAACAAACAACAAAATATCAGAGTATCTAGCAAACAGGTTGCAACAGAACTGGGAGGATTCACCAAAGCAGGGATACAGGAGGCCATGGAGTTTAAAGGCAAAATATAGGGGCACCTCTAAGGGCAGAATTCTGCTCAAGGAGTATTGGCCAGCACACCCCAAGAAACTGCCTTCTCTTCCTCCCAAATCCAACACAATGTCATCAGAAGGCAGGCTTGGGGTATTAATGACATGGCTACAGACTGCGTAGTTCCTTTTAAATCTCTCCATATAATGTTGCACTCTGCCATGGGTCAGTCTTTAAACAGCTGAGAAGTCAGCTGTTAATCATCTTGTGAAGGACCTCTGGCACCATCTTTGCTTAAATACTGCCTGCAGGCTAAGAAAACTGTTTCAGATTTTCTTTTCTGCCCAAAACATGGAACTGACTGAAAGGAGAGTGTGAGGGGAGCAATTTCAACTAAGAATTCAGCCGATCGTGGAATCAGTGGATGTTATCTTTTTAAAAAATATTGCTTCTTTATCGTGTTTCAACACTGCAAACTGCTCACATCATTTTGGCATGGGATGAGCTTAAAAAACAACTCCAAATGAGGCAAAGCAAGTCCCAACACCTGGGATTTCAGTGGGCTCTGCCCATATTTTCAAACTTCTCTTTGCAATCCTAAGGACTAGAAACTTCATTTTTAAAAAGAAAAAGGCAAGGAAAGAAAGCTGAATAGTTCCGCTGACAGGAAGCACACAGCTCCTAGCCATAGATTCTCCAGGGCAGGCCCACCCCTCGCGTAAGATGAACTCACCTAGTTCATCCCAGAGTTGCCGGCACTTGTCAGTCATTCCAGCACCTTGCTGCCGCCAAAGGGCCAGGCGTGGATCCTGCAGGAACTGCTCAGTCATCAGGATGAGCATTCGTGCCCCATTGGAGTCTCGCATTCGCAGCATTTCCCGCACCTGGGAAAGGAGAGAGGTCACAACTGGAAAGGAGAAGGCCAAGGGATCCAGAAAGCAACTGCATCTCCTCTCCCAAAGATGTAAAGCCATGTGCAGACAACTGTCACAAACCTCTCCACCTACTGACTGAGCCCAGCTACCCTGAGCCCCACGCCCTCCTCCTTTGGGCTGTGTTGACACCTCAGAACTCAAGAGTCCTGCATGTCAAAACGGCCCAGTTACCAGTTATCATCATCTTCTCCATGCTGCCGGCATCTTTCTATATCCCCAAATGTCAGCAACCCAACACTTTTAAAAAGCTTTGTCTTAGAAGGAACCAGAGGTCGGGGGGGGGGCGCTTCCCAAGAAACCTGATCTCTTTAGGAACAGGTTGAAGGAACATTATAACTCTTATGCCCAAGCAATGGCAACTTTCCATGCCACACACTGTACCCCCCCCCCCACAAGGCAAAAAGACAGCCCTAAAGAACAAAGTGAATGGGCAGAGTTACTACTCCACCGACCAGGCAGGGGCTGACCGGAGAGATGATGTGGCTCAAATCGTGCCCACAATGCTGAGTAAGAGGAGGAAGCAGGGCTGGGTCCACAAATAAGAGGCTTTTACCTTGTTGAACATGGACTGGAGCTGCTTGCTTGCCCCGTAGTAGCCGCCATTTGAGAGTAGCTGCTTCACCTGCTCTTGGATCTGCTCCTCATCCAGGTGCCAACAGTTTGCATCCTCAATGCCAGCACCGGCTGTGGGGTCAGGGGCACCTGGCAAGAGACGGCCAAAGCATCCGCTGTTACACACACCCAAGACCTGACCCAGCTGGGTTACCCACGAGTGCGTGTAACAATAAGTGAATCCAGTTTAACAAAAGTGAAGTGAGTTCAACCTCCTGTCCAGTAAAGTGAAAAGGGGCAAATGGCAGCTGAACAAAGTGCCTTTGGGGAGTTGGGGGAGGGGAGATTATGACCATCGTTCTTTTGAACTTCAAAAGTAAAAGAGGACGTTTGCATATATAGACCCTGATCCCCTCAACATAAAAGGTTTGTGAATATACATGTATAAAAGTTCATGCACAAGAGTGAAACGGAAATGGGTCAACACGCCTGTGCAGCTGAATTGTGAGAGTTGCAGTGTCCTGGCATTGGAGCTGAGCTTGGAAGCAGAGCTGGAATGATAAGAGATAAGACGACAGGCCCATCAGAGGAGCTACTTGTGCATCTTCGCAAGGAATAGAAATACAAAGCTTATCTGATGCTCACGGAATGTGAGTGTCACCCAGGCGGAACCAGCCTTATTCATATCTCATTATATAATTGTTGCACCATTTGCAGCAGTGTAGCACTGTGGTGCTGTGGTCTAAACCACAGAGCCTAGGGCTTGCCGATCAGAAGGTCGGCAGTTCGAATCCCCGCGACGGGGTGAGCTCCAGTTGCTCAGTCCCTGCTCCTGCCAACCTAGCAGCTCAAAAGCACGTCAAAGTGCAAGTAGATAAATAGGTACCACTCCGGCAGTAAGGCAAATGGCGTTTCCGTGCGCTGCTCTGGTTCGCCAGAAGCAGCTAAGTCATGTTGGCCACATGACCCGGAAGCTGTCTGCAGACAAACACCAGCTCCCTCGGCCAGTAAATTGAAATGAGCGCCACAACCCCAGAGTCGTCCGCAACTGGACTTAACGGTCAGGGGTCCCTTTACCTAGCACTGCTAGTCTGCAATACAGATTCTCTCTACACCCTCTCTTTTCTGTGTAAGAGGTGTTGTCCCCTTGTAACAGTGGCGGTCATGGTGAATCAGATTTTTGGCCTTCACTCGGCAGTCAAGGAGAATTTAGGCAGTTCCTTTTCAGCAGCTGACATGGAAGAGCCCCAACACCCAACCACCCACTCCATGCCCAAGAGGAGGAAACGAGCAAGCAAGGGATGTTGCCATGCATCCCTTGTCCAGACCTTGCCACATCTGCAGCTGTCCTGTGCCCTCCCTGCTGCTTCCTCTGTCTGCCCTGGGGACCCAAACAGAGTTTCATACCATGAACTCGGTTGATCTCGGAGCCAAGCAGCAGAATCTCATCAGCAAGCCTCTGCGCGGTCGGCAGCACCTCCGTGTGGTGCGCACTGATCAGGTACTGCACAAATTTCTGCAGCTGGTCCCGGTTCATTTGGGACAGTGTTTCAGAGATGGGCAGGCGCAGCTCCACCTGGCGGGCCTGCCGGATGCGGTGCAGGGACAAGGCCACCACGTGGGCACAGTAGAAGATGTCCCGGTTGTCGCAGGCACAGCTCACTGATGTGATCTTACAGCGGTCAAAACTGATGGAGACATGGTAACTGTGCTCAGGCTCGCTGGGGCCTGGAGGCTCCGTCACAATCCCGCTCAGGTGGAAACCTGTGTGTTTAAAAGAGGAGGAAGAAAAGAAACAGTCAGTGAGAATACAAAGTGTCTGCCCCTGACAAAGAGAACTAAAGGACCAAAAAATGAGGACCATTCCCCTTGCCTTCCCCCAGCAGGGAAGGTGAAGGCCTCGCAGACAGCAAGCGTGACCAAATTAAGCTACACAAGGGGGTTAGGGAAAACCAGCCTGATGGGGACATTTTTAGGGGACTAACATTTGGCCATGAACACAAATCCTTGCCCTGAAACCAGCTGTGTAGCGAACAGACATTAAGGGAAACTGACAGGCTAGGAGTCCAACCACTTAACTTTCATCCTGCTCAGTTTGAACAAGGCGCAACAGTCCTCTTAGCTTAGAACAGGCATGGCCAAACTTGGCCCTCCAGATGTTTTGGGACTACAATTCCCATCATCCCTGACCACTGGTCCTGTTAGCTAGGGATGATGGGAGTTGTAGTCCAAAAACAGCTGGAGGGCCAAGATTGGCCATGCCTGGAAAAAGGAACAGGACAAATATGAATCACAGAAATGCAGAATTGGAAGGGACCCTGAGGGTCACCTAGTTCAACCCTTTGCAATGCAGAAATCTAAAGAGCCCAACCCACAGCACAATCCTTATTCAAAAAGTTCAGTCAGCCCCCTTCAGGGATGACCCTAGTGGATAATTTAAGGCAGGTGGTTTCTGAAAATTATTATTCATTAAACAGATAGGCCGTCCTTCATCCAAGGATCAAGCAGAGCTGCTGAAAAGCCAGAGGAAATCCCGCCCACTCAAAAATAGGTGAGCTTGGCCCAGACCTGCCTGCAGGGTCCTGATCTTGGTTGCACCTCCAGCTTAACCTGGAAGTGATACCAGGCAGGTAACACACACCTGAGCGAGGCGGAGGAAGTCCTGGGAGGTGCAGCTCAGCTGCATTGACCAAGTGGGTGAGTCACACACAGATGACGAAAGCAGGCACACTGACAAAGCAGGTGGGGCCCAAGGCCACACCTGTAGACCCTGGTGCATCACAGCCCAAGCACAGCAAAGGAGGACACCTTGCTGGTAGTGCCAGCTAGGCCATACAGACCAGTAGGGTGACTCACTCTAACTGGCCCCACACCCTGCAGCTTGTCCTCAGCCCTCTGGCACGGGGAAGCTACTGGCTACACAGACAGCAGCCAGGCACAACCCTGTCCTCAACCACAGAGAGACAAAGCAGACCTAGAGCTCTGCAAATTCACCTGGACTTCCACCCTGGCACAGCCCAGGCACAATATAATAGGCAAAGTAGAAAAGCAAACTGTGCCTGAGGGGGAAATGTTACTAACAGCCTTAGGTATGGGGCTCCATAAGGATACATCTAGAAAGCCCACGTTTCAGAGATCACAAGCACCCTTTTGGTACTTGGTACTTTGGTACTCCCAGTCCTGTTAACAGCATGTTTGTATCACAACACCAATATGTACATCTGTGGTGCAGCAGAATGCATAACGCTCAATTTTGTAAATATCTTTGTTTTCATGTATTGTTATTCACTCTGAGATTCCCCCCCCCCAAAAAATATATATATATAAAGAGATATAGAAATGAAATGAATACTACTACTACTAATAAAAATATAAATATAAAAAAATCCCCCCAAAGGTAACTGGACATTCCATTGTGGCCACCACAACCTAGGTTTATGGTGCCATTTGGTGATAAACTTATATACAGTGGTACCTCAGGATAAGTACTTAATTCGTTCCGGAGGTCCGTACTTAACCTGAAACTGTTCTTAACCTGAAGCACCATTTAGCTAATGGGGCCTCCTGCTGCTGCCACGCCGCTGGAGCCCGATTTCTGTTCTCATCCTGAAGCAAAGTTCTTAACCTGAAGCACTATTTCTGGGTTAGCGGAGTCTGTAACCTGAAGCATATGTAACCTGAAGCGTATGTAACCTGAGGTACCACTGTATATAAATTTCTAACACTGCCCCTGGCCATCAGTCATTCTGACTGGGGCTGATGGGGCTGGGGTCTCTGGCAACAGCTGGAAGACACCCCTTTGGCTACCCCTATTCTAGGAAAACAGGGGACAAAGTAAATACGTCATAATAATTCAGTGGAATCGTTTCCTTGAAACTCCAAATGCTATGTAACCTGTAGGTCCGTCTTCAGCCCTATATTCAAGAAACATGTCACGATGACTTCAAAGCTATAAGCTCAAGTTCAGTGGCAGAGGACAGAAGGGTAAATAATAAAGGGGAATGAAATTAAAATAGCTAGTCCCCAGGAAATTAATAAACTGGACAATGCAGAACTTCAAAACAACAGAACTTCTGTCAAAGCTCTTTGAACATTGGTTCTAAAACATTAAAGGTAAAGGTACCCCTGACCGTTAGGTCCACTCGCGGACGACTCTGGGGTTGCGTGCTCATCTCGCTCTATAGGCCGAGGGAGCCGGCATTTGTCCGTAGACAGCTTCCAGGTCATGTGGCCAGCATGACTAAGCCGCTTCTGGCGAAACCAGAGCAGCGCACGGAAACACTGTTTACCTCCCCACCGGAGTGGTACCTATTTATCTACTTGCACTTTGATGTGCTTTGGAACTGCTAGGTTGGCAGAAGCTGGGACCGAGCAATGGGAGCTCACCCTGTCACGAGGATTCGAACTGCCGACCTTCCAATCGGCAAGCCCAAGAGGCTCAGTGGTTTAGACCACGGCGCCACCCACGTCCCTTCTAAGACATTAGAATAGTTGAATAAGAGAAGCAGTACAATTTAGTGGTATTTTCAAACAACTTTCTTGCACACAGGGCTCATCTATACTTCCACTTGTTCTGCTGCTTTCCCCCAGGGAAAACCCGCTCTTTACCACTGAATTGGAGCAAACATCAATTGGATTTTCTGTGGATTGACGTATGCTCCAATTCAGCAGCAAAGAGCGGGTTTTTGAGCGGAAAGCAGCAGGGCAAATGGAAAAAAACCTCTGAGAGCCATGCCTTATAGCCACAGGACAAGTGGCAGTGTGGACAAGCCTTAAGGTTGCAATCCTAAACACTGGGAATTAAACCCCACTGAACTTAGCAGTATTTACTTCTGAAGAAGTCTCCATAGGTTTGTGCTACCACTCGCTCCTGAAAAATGATATGCATTGAGAATCTTGCATTAAATATAGGCACAAAAAGTCTTTAGCTATTCTGTACATCAGAGTGTTGCCCCATCATTGGCATAAACATCTACAGAAAGATGGAAAAGGAGCAGCTTTGATTAAAAGTTGTGATAAAACAGAAACCTGTTGAAGCATCAGGGATCAGTTTTGGGACACATTTTAATCAATATTTTTTTATTAGGTAGGAGGAGTTCATTGATAGTGTCTATGAATGAAAGGAGGTGAAAAGCAGTTGCTTCTAAAGAACCAGGAAGACAAACTGGATTAATTCACCGAGCAGAGCAATGGAATGAAATCCTACAGCGGAAAGAGTTGGAGTCATATGCTGAAACTACCACAGTTTTCTGTATTATTAGCAAAGGACTCATCAGCTGCAAATAACAAATGAGGAAAGAACTGGGCAGATCCTGCTCAGTCACAAAAGGCTATGAGCCACCCATGAGATGCAGCTGTAAAGGAGACAAATGTAATTCTTCGCTGTACGAGATGGAGCACTTTCAAGCAGGAAGCATTAATGAGTTTGCACAAGCCTTTGGCAAGACGTCATCTAGAAGGCGAACCTGGCCACTCTTCTCGAGGAGGAAAAAAGTCCAACAGGAACAGAAGGAGAAGTCAATCAATAATTATTTATCTTATTTTAAGGCAACAGTAGCTATAAAACAATATGTTAAAATGTAATTGATAAATCTAGACTGGCAATTTGGAGATGGTACTGAAAGGTGGGAAGAGGTAGAGGCTTCTCCAGTATCCCATATTTAACTTCACTTTTGTGAGTTGCCTAGAATTATCTGCTCCAGGATCACCTGAAGACACACTGGGCCTGGTTTGTGTAAGACTAGGCATCCCCAAAGTCGGCCCTCCAGCTGTTGTTGGACTACAATTCCCATCATCCCTGACGACTGGTCCTGTTAGCTAGGGATGATGGGAGTTGTAGTCCCAAAACAGCTGGAGGGCCAACTTTGGGGATGCCTGCGTAAGACTGACCGTGAACAAGCAGCACGTGATCCAAAGCAATACGTCAAGAATATGGTTATTGCTCGATGTTTATTTTGGGGGGAACTGACAATGGGTCCATGTTCAGACAAGACCACAAGCCAGCCTCAGAGCTGTTTTTAATCCGTGGCTAAGCAGGAGCAGGGGTGAAATGCCACGGGAATGGCCTGCTCACAATAAATCACAACTTTAAGCTACTGTTTAATGCAACAAAGTGAGCTACTGCGCCTTGGATGCTGCATGCGTTTAACTGATGGTGCCGTTAATGGAAGACCCTGGCTTGAGGCTATGGGGTGAACTTAAGGACTTCTTGCTTCATCCCAGCCCTAGGACTCTATGGTAAAGGTAAAGGACCCCTGGACGGTTAAGTCCAGTCAAAGGCGACTATGGGGTTGCGGTGCTCATCTCACTTTCAGGCCGAGGGAGCCGGTGTTTGTCCACAGACAGCTTTCCGGGTCATGTGGCCAGCATGACTAAACCGCTTCTGGCACAATGGAACACTACTACTACTACTACTACTACTACTACGGCTTATTTAGCTACCTGGAGTATGGCGATTGCAAGATGACAGTGGTAAAAACATGCCACTGCTTATCATATTTTGTTTTAGCATTTTTCTATTATTGCTGTATCAGGAGAACTACTAAAGTGAACCATTAAACTTCAGCTCACCTGAAGCTAGCTACCTTTCGACTTGCACAGATTTCACATCCGTTATACTATAAGCGGTAACTCAAGCCTTGCAGGGTAGGTTATCCTTTCTGCTTCTGTATGACTCAACTCCAAAGTCTAATCTGAAGTGGTAACTTTTCTGGTTTTGATTGGAGGCTTTAAAACATGCTAGTGGCAAGGCAAATCTCAGCTTAGGTCTACCAGTGCAGAAGAAAAAGGTGACAAGGTGGACTGTGCCACTTCAGACACGGATGGGGATGTCATCTTGAAGGACCCCCCAATTCTTATTATTCTTAACTCTCTTGGCAAGTCTTTACACCTGATTTGGTGTATGTTTGCCGATAATTCTCTTTATTGTGTTAGTTTTTTTGCTTTCTTTCTTTTTTTTAACTAGCAGAGAGTTTATAATGCACAGGAGCGTTTGGAAGCAGCATTCCAGTCACCTGCACCAGAGCAGTACAGCCCGTGATCCCTTTTCGCTATGCTGCAAGCACAGCTCCAACTCCAAACCCTCATTTTCATTAAAAGGCCAAGCTCTGCTCTCATACAGCTCAACAACTTGCTTGAATAGCAATACCTGCTGCATGCATAACAAAACAGCTGTAACTCCAAAGGACAGAAAGGACTTTTGTATTCAAATAACGTGTGGGGGTAGTATCCAAATTAATCAGCATGCTCTCCGCACATTTGCTCTCTTTTATATCTAAGTTTATTTAGGGAGATATTCGTCATACTCCCAGCAGACTGCTTGGACCCATGTTACAAAAAAAAAATAATGAAATGGTTAAAACATCAAATAAAACAACCCAGACTAAAACAAACTCAAGCTTCAAGGAAAATATTTCAGATCCTTTTCTAAGTGACATTTTGCTTATCCCATATTTAATTACCTACTTAATTTATATAGCTGCCCCATAGCAGAAGAACTCTAGGAAGCCAGTGTGGTCTAGCGGTTAGAGTGTCAGACTATTAACTGAGAGATCAGGGTTCAAATCCCCACTCAGTCTTGAAGCTCACTGGGTGACCTTGGGCCAGTCACAGCCTCCTAACCTACCTCACAGGGTAGGGGGTGAGAAGGGGGATGAAGCATGCACTCCTTGCAGAAAAAGATAAATGCAATAAATAAGCTCATCTGCTTATTTGCTTAAGAAAGCTGGAGGAGCCAGTCAGATGGAGTTGTCAACCTGGCATCCAGAGATCTCCATGCAGTTGCAATGGGCAAAATGCGCCTGGCGCCTGGCTAATTTCTAACACTAGCTCAGGGATGGTGCGGGTTTCACTCCAGCAACATCCAGAGGGCACCTCAGTGGGCATCCATGTGCTGCAACTACTCAAGAGGCAAACTCATATTTGAGGCAGAATTATTCAAACATGCATACACACCGCACAGTGACTCTCCACTGAGCATGCAGACTGCCTCCATTTATAAGCACTGTCTTTGAGGCAACATTTGAGCAAAGATAGGCACTGTTCATGCTATCAAATGAAGCAAGCATGTGTGCTCATTTGCAATGAATAGTGAGCACACATAGCTGAGCTGCTCAAAGAACAGGGAGATGGCTTCAAGTCCCCTCACCCCCATTTTATAAAAATGGGCAGTTAAAGATGGCAGGCAGCTAGAAGCTGTATCAAGGGGTCAGGATCAGTTACCAGAAGGTAGCAACACTTGCTACTCAGACATAAACACTTCTGAACACGAAGGTTTTATTAAGTTATCCAGCTCACAGCTATCGCAAGAATAATCCTCAAGTAAAAATGTCTTTCCTTAAAGTGATCACTGGCACAGTTCCATAGCTTACTCACTGAACTCTTGCTATGCAAAGAAAAACTTGTCTACCATGTCTATCAGCCAGTTTCAGCCCTGAGTTCCAATATTAGGACAATGAGACACATTTTACTCTACACTATGCAGGATTTTGACAGAAATACCTTTCTCATTAGTCTTTTCTTCTAAATGAAAAGCCCCAAACACTTCAACCTGTTCCAGTAATAGGCTCTACCCCTATTTAATTGCTCTTTTCCCACTACCTTTTTAGTTCTAGAAAAGAAATTGAAAAGAGGCAACCAGAACATTTTGGCTAGGTGGTGCCCTCCAGATCTTGCTGAAACACAGATCCTAGCACCATTCAGTATTAGCCATGCTGTCTGGGGCCAATGGGATTTGGGAGTTCAAAACATTGGGAGGGCAATTAGTTATTTACCCCAGATTTACACGGCATTTTAAACAGTGTTAGAAACCGAGATATGAAAGCTAGGAGCTGAATGACACCTTAAACCTAGGTTATGGGCGCAACAACGGAATGTCTAAGCGCACTTTTTTTTATAACAAGAATACAAAGCTGAAAATGAATGAACTGCAGATAAAATATTAGGTTCATTTTTCTCATGCAAAAAATAAAGCCATGCTTCCCCTGCCCACCCCCCTAATATTCTTAAGAGGGTCTCTTCTCCAGTCTTCAGAGAGTGGCTGGAAGTGGGGAGGCAGAAAAAGGTCCCCCTTACCTTCCACTCTGCAGTGTTAATCTGAAATCTTAGGCCCACCACTGCATCCTCAGAAACGGCTTGCGCCAATGAAATTCCTTGTCACAAAACGTGCCTAGAACAATGGGAGTTTTGAACGCTGGTTTCAAAATACTGAATTTTGACCACCACCCTCATGTTATCTCCCCACTCCCATCTTATGTGTAAGCACCCTCCCAAGAAAGATGCTGATTACTCTGAGCAGATTGTGCTCTATTAGGACTAAATCCAGCTTGAAAAACTAAGCATGTTTACAGTCTGCATGATTAAGAACATAAAATGAGTCCGCCTGATCAGGCCAATGGCCCATCTCATCTAGCATTCTGTTCTCACAGCGGCCAACCAAATGCCTGTGGGAAGCCTGCAAAGTGGACATGAGCTCAACAGATTATTTTGGAACTGTAAATGTGTGAAGAATCTTGAGATAAAAGAAAGACTTTAACAAAGTGTTATGTTTGGTCTGTATCCAGTACATAAGTTCCAGATTTGTTGTCTTTCGGAAAAAAAATGTGATTTTTATGGGAAAGATGGCACTAAGTCATTTTTATTAAACAAGATCCAGCTGTTTAAGTTACTTCATCTTTCTTTTCAGAGAACTGAGAGCACTTTACCTATTGCTTGGCCAAAACAACACCGAGTAGGAGGGGGAAATCAGGGTTGGGGATTCTGTGGCCTCCAGACGGTTCTGGACTCCCTTCAGCGCCAACGAGCATGGCCAATGATCAGGGCAGATCATCCAACATAATATAGAGAACCACTGGTTTCCCACCCACCCCTGCTTTAGATGTAACTTTAGGACTTAATATGTGACCCAGAGCTAAAATTCCAGAACTTGTTTCCAGTGGCATGGCTTTACTTTAAAAAACAGTAGGTGCAGAATGCCATTCCTTTATTGAGCCAGCACTATACACTACGCAGATCCAATATTAAGAATGGTTTTCATACCAGAAGGGCATGAGTTCCAGACAGTCTTGCTTCTCTGTTTTAACTCTGTCCAATAAATGTTGCAACAAGCAGTTCACACTTTTACTTTTATATAAAGCAATGGCTTAGATCCAAACTAAGTTAGCTGAACTTGGGTCCCAAGTTCGTAACCTGAGTTTTGCAAATCAGCCAAACTAAGTCTGCCCATGGTATTCACAGAGCAGATTTCAAGTATTCCAAGCACACATACTGTCTCGATGTATTTACAGCCTGTCCTGCAAGGCAGGCCAGGATCATGCCTATGTTGTGGGTGCCAAGCCCCAGGGAATGGTGTCTTGTTTAAGGCTACCAAGTTTATGGCTGAGGTGGAAGTTGAACTTGGATTTCCTGGCACGCAGCTCCCGCTCATCAGTTCTACTTTCGGCTTAGCATTGTTAGCAAGTCTGTAACATTTGCAGCAGTCATATGGGGCAGCTCTGAGGACTTGATGACATGGCAGTCTGCTCAGCTCAGGCAGCTGTCCAAGATCCCTTGAACAGGTTAGGGGGAGTTGCAGGCAGGAAACCCAATACCATGTTGGCTTTTTTGTTACCAAAAGACTCAGTGCTAGGCTAGGGGCAGGAAGAGGGGAAAGGAATGTAAATCTAGTATTGGTGGCCAGAAATCTGAAAGTGGAAGCCTGTCTCCTGAGCATAGCAGAGTGACCCTACTAGTGGTGGTGAGCTTCACATCTATTGTACAGAAATGTTAAAATAATTTTCAGTCTTTATTGGGCATGGTGGTTTGTTTGTTTTTTTAAATCACACATGTACAGGGGTACCTCAGGTTACAAAACCTTCAGGCTACAGACTCCACTAACCCAGAAATAGTACCTCGGGTTAAGAACTTTGCTTCAGGATGAGAACAGAAATTGTGCTCCAGCGGCGCGGCGGCAGCAGGAGGCCCCATTAGCTAAAGTGGTGCTTCAGGTTAAGAACAGTTTCAGGTTAAGAACAGACCTCTGGAACGAATCAAGTACTTAACCCGAGATACCACTGTACTAGAAAGGGGGAGGGAGGAAGAGAACCTGTTACATCTGAACCCTTGACCTCCAGTCTTGTGTTTCATGGTCGCATCACTGGGATACTATATTATGCCAAAATCTCGAGTTCTAGCCACTACAGAATATTCAATGTTCTGTTTGCTTTTATATGACCAGCAGTCAGCAGATTATTATCAGGCAAGTGGTGGGAGTACAGCAACTGCAGACTGAAGATGGGCAAGAAAAGACCAGAAGAGCTAGAACCAACACAAAACACAGCTGCTGCCAACAAGTCTTGCGACAAAAACAGAGCAAGTTCTAATGTTAGTTCTATATTTTCAGCATGTTTTGGGTGTAACATTCACGAGGTTCATTCACTGTAAAACATGCTATTTCTCTAAGCGTTCAGATGAACACAGAATATGAATTCTCAAATGCTAGCATGCCACTCACAACATATGGCGCAAGCTCAAGTAGACAGGAAAGTGTTGTGGTCCTCCAAATACCCTTCTAATAAAGTAAGGGCTACTGAAATGCAGCTGGAGCAAGAGGTTGTCAAGAATATTACATGGACTGGAGGATATTCAGCACCAACCACATGCCACAGTCTCTGCCTTAAAGACACAGCCACAGATTATCAAAATACTTCATGGCTTACACACACACACACACACAAAAAGCATTCCATGCAATTAAATCGATGAGAAAACCTAGAACAGGACTTTCAACGTGGCATTTCCAATTCATTGCAGCCTCATGAGGCTGCAATCCTATTTCCACCTAACCAGGGAATTGGTTGACACCCGTCTGTCACAAAAGACAATGGAGTGTGCCTCCAGGGGTGAAGTCAAACTGCTGCATTAGCAGCACTGAAGCAACCTCTCCAGGGCACAACCCTAGGCAGCGTGTAGGGAGATCCTGGGCTGCCCAGATGACAAGACCCCCCCCTCGGCTTCGCTGATGTGGTCCAAAGGAAAGCAGAACAATATGTTTGGCACCACTTTTGCTGCAGGTGTTGCTGGAAGGAGGTGTACAAGGCGCCATCCAACCATCTAAGGGACTCCACTTTGGATTTGTGTAGGGCTTACTCCTTAGTCTTTTCTTCTCCTAAACATGTCTCACAAGCCAGCAGAGGTTTAGGATCAGTTTTCCTTCTCCTAGATGGGCTACCTTCCCAGGTTGACAAGCCCCATCTGCCCCTCACTTCCCTCTACAGCAACCGCCTTCTTGACTATTGGACCCAACTATTAGTCTCGTCCACTCAATCCACTGAGCCTGTCTTCACACGTAGGAGAAGTCCCCAACTCACTGAAGGTTTGAGACCCATCGGCTGCCCTCACCTGGTTTAGCCAGCCAGTCAAAGTCATTCGCGGGATGTGACCGCTGTCGCACGCTAACAGCTTCTAGGAACCACAGGTGAGAGCTGAATGCAGGTACCAAAGGTGGACAAACTACCCCAGAAAGAGCATGACGTGTGTCCCCCACCAGAGGTAGTACCCCTCCCCTAACATCCCGCTTATCCCAGAGAGTAAGACCAGCTGAATTCAATAAGACTTACTTCTGAACAGATATATATAGGATTGAACTACAAGTCATAAATTCAACTAGTGACATTTGAGAAGATGTTAGTGTTTGTTGTTGTTTTTAGATGTAAAGTAATAAGTGCTGGGATACTAAAGCAGAGCTCAAATAAAACAGCTGTTAAGAAATTGCCCAATGCACTTCTGTTAACGAAGCAACAGGAAGACTCAGCAGCGCGTGTGTTCTAACGTGGGCTGACACAAGGAAGAGACAGGAAGCAGCCAAGGCTCAGGGAACAGAAACATAGCAAAGATTTCATGTTCATTAATGCCGAGGGCTCCATTTTGGCCCTACATATATGGGGCCAATCCCCTGCAGGATGCTGATAGAAGTCTGCAAGCGTCAGAATTCTGCATTGCAGGGGGTTGGACTAGATGACCCTTGGGTCCCTTCCAACTCAATAATTTTAGGATTCTATGAGGGGTGTATACAAGAAGCAAGTGCTGGTATTAACACAAACACATTATCAAATTGATAACTTTGCAAAGTTAAAAAGTGAAGAGATTTTCTTGAGCCAAAAGAAAGCCAGTTAGTCGGCTGAGCTAGTCACTTCCTTTCCAGCCCAGTTCACAGATAGCCTATTAATATTTCAGCAACAGTCATCAAGGATCCACCCGCAACTAATCCTATTATTAGAGAAGTTTTTCTGCTCAAGATCATCAACAAGTGCCTGGTCTCATCAGGGATGTGTGCCGTTCTACAACCACAGTTTGGCAACCTAATGAAACCTTTTCTTTATTCAAGCAAGTCTAAGCCTCATGTTTGCGCAGAAATGATCAACACAAAGCAAGAGGCAGAGATTGCAACTGTCAGGAGCAAATGCTATGCAGAGCTCCAGAGTCCAATTCTCCCCATAAGACACTATACAAGTAGTGCCTCAGTGCCTCATCATGATTACCCAAAACACACCCTTCATTAATTCATACAAAAAGGGCATATAAAGAAAGGACATAGAGGAGGGAGCTTTCCACAGCAGCCCTTCAATTTTGGCATTCCCCACCTTTGGTTACTTGGAAGCATTCTCAGAAAGCTCCAACAGATCATTTGTACATAAATCGGGTCGCTGGAATAGGGGGGAAAGTTGTATTTTTGTGGCAGATACACTCTGTTTTATTTAGCATCCCCTGCCCCGGTATTGATTGCCTCAAAAACATTTCCTCTACAACCTAGGTCTTGGAACAAACAACAAAGGATGTATTCCCTTCCCAGGTTGTCCTGAAATCAGTCCCCCTTTCGCTCTTCATCATTCAACCCATGCCACCTAAAACATTTGCAAAGTTTCTGAACCCAGACAGACAGACAACACAGATATTTAAAGCAACAAAAACAAAAAGTCACGTGACTTGGGACATCAAGTAACTACAGCCTCGATCATTATTCCCTTTGTATGTTAATCCAAGAATGGCAAGAGTGCAGCAACATGCCACATGATCTTACATGAGCAGCTGTTAACTTGGCTTGCCCCATTACCTTGGAAACCTCTATGGTAGCAGTGAGCTGCTTTCTTCCTCGCTCACGGTTGCGACAAATGGCAAGATCGCATGCCCTTGTTTCCCCAGCCTGTCTACGTGAGAAATAAGACTGGCCAAGGTAAAGAGACCCCTGACCATTAGGTCCAGTCGTGACTGATTCTGGGGTTGTGGCGCTCATCTCGCTTTATTGGCTGAGGGAGCCAGCATACAGCTTCCAGGTCATGTGGCCAGCAGGGCAGCGCACGGAAACGCCGTTTACCTTCCCGCTGGAGCGGTACCTATTTATCTACTTGCACTTTGATGTGCTTTCGAACTGCTGGGTTGGCAGGAGCAGGGACCGAGAAACGGGAGCTCACCGCATTGCAGAGATTCACGGGGATTCAAACTGCCGACCTTCTGAGCGGCAAGTCCTAGGCTTTGTGGTTTAACCCACAGCGCCACCCACGTCCCATAGTCCAATGCGTAGTCCAAAGTTTACGTAACCAGAGGGTTACTCAGAATTCGAGAGTATTTCCTCCCACATACATGCATATGCTGAAGTGCCATTCCAGACCTTTCAACTGCATGCAAGCATAGTTTTATCACTGCTTTAACTTTGCCACAAGGATTTTCCTTTGCTCAATGGGACATCCCCGCCCTCCTCCCCCCCCCCGCCATTGCTCCATCAGCACAAAGATTTCTGCTTGGCAACAGAAAGCTCTCCCCCTGCACCCCTGCATGCCCCCTAAATCTATTCCAGGGGTTCCCCCAACCCTCTGGAGCAGTGTGCAAGATTCATCCAACACAAAAACCACTTACCTACTTGCAGGACACGGTCAACAGCACCCGACTGTAACAAATTTAGGCCACGGTTAAAGGGCACACGTGAGTCTCGCTCACCCTCCGGAGGGTGATAGCCAAGGGATGAATACATGCATATTTCTCGCTCACTCCGTGGGAAGGACCAAAAAACAATGCGCTTCTGCACAGGTTCCGGGACACGGGAGAAACGCTCTTCTACCTGGACGAGAGGAATAAGATCACCATTAGGACTATAACATCCTGGGACTAGGGATCTGAATGACAACTGTCTCCTGTATAAACCCATTCATCTCTTAAGATCATCCTCCAGGTGCCACCCTTGCAGCCCCAACCTTTAGACCCAAGGATCAAGTCTTTTCTGTGGTGGCACCTGAGTGATGGAACTCGCTCGCCTGAGATATCTGCCTGGCACCAACTCTTAGCTTTTACACTGCCCTGTGGTATAGCAGTGTTGGACTGGGACCTGGGGGGCAAGGTTCAAGACCCCACTCAGCTGTGGAGCTCACTGGGTGACCCTGGGCCAATCACAGGGTTTTTCATGACTGACTTGGTTCCTGTTAAAACTCTGATGTTTTATATTCAGAGCTTTACTTTTATAGCTATTCAACTGTCAAGCCTAACACAGAAAATGAGAATCTAAATGTTTAAAACAATACATAGGTGCATGTTTCGGCCCTGGCCACCTCCAAACAAGCCTATGAGGCCCTCTGCCTGACATCCCGGAACAGGGATGCCATAAACTGATACAGTGGTACCTCCAGTCGCGGACGGGATCCGTTCCGGAGGTCCGGTCGGATCCAGAGGTTTCCGCAACCTGAGGACCACTTCTGCGCATGCGTGCACGGCGAAACCCAGTAAAATACTTCCGGGTTTGCCGCGCACGCATCCCGAAGTTTACGTAACCAGAGGGTTACGTAAATGGAGGTATGACTGTATACACTTTGTTCACAAGGCAACGCTGCATTCCCCAACCCGGCCTTGATGCAGGAAGGATGGGAAAGCTGGCGCTTGACGCCCTCTCATCAGCCCTAGCCAGCAGGGCCAGTGATCAGGGATGACTGCAGCTGGAGTTCAGCAACATCTGGAGAGAAACTGCATTGGCTGTCTGGGCACAAAGACCATATTTTCATGACACCAGGGTATGACTAAAAATCTTTTCAAATTCCTAGACACCAATGTGGTCAAGCAGATGGATGGCCAGCTATTTGGGCTGCTACCCACCCCTCTGAGTACTATAAGAAGGTGCCTAGTGAATTGGAATTCCTAAGTATTTGGTGGGGTTGAGGGTGGAGACGACATGAAGCCACATGATACTGGAAGCCACAGAATTGTGACAGGCCTGGGAAAGGAATGCAAATGCTTACGCAAAGATGCGATCGCCAAGCATCATCTACCGTAAACCAGAGGCATAAAGCCATTGTTGTGGCTTGTTAGTAGCCCGTAGCTCAGAAAAAGGAGAGCAGCTATGGAGAAGCCTGCTCTGGGCCCATAGCACCCATCCCTCCCAGAGAGCAGAGAGTTCCTGCTGCCACAGATAAAATGAAGGGGGGGGGGGAAGTGAAGCCAGGTACTACCACACACCATGCTAAGCTCCTGTCCAGTGAGAGCTGGGTCCCATGATCATCTTGACTTCCTTTGGTCATAGCATATCTGGCTAGTTAATGCAAGTAAGTTTGGAATTCCTTCCTCTCTCCCCTCGCTCGCCCTCCATTTTGGTCACTGAGCCTCGGAGCCTCATTCCCCTTTAGACCAAGCCTGAACAACATTCACATTGATAACAACCCCCCAAAGGCAGGGAGGCCCCAGCGTGTTAATGGGAAAGTCCAAGCACACCAAGAGCAGCATACGAATGGAAGAATGGCCATATCATAACCTCCTTATTGCTCCTCCATTTCCTGAATTCAGAAATATATGCTGGGCTTGTTACCCAGCATACCCTGTGCTGGCCTTTGTGAGAGACTGTGAGCCTGTCTCTCAGGGCAAAGGATTGAAATCTCTGTATACAGTCGTGTTTTATTTTATGTAGACCAGTAGTGATATAGTGTTACACAACTTGTAATATAAAGAAATACTTTGGAGAAGAACTGAACGGGTGAGGTGTTTATTCCTTCAAGGGAATTCACCAATAAAGAGCTGGATTGCTGCTGCTGTGAAGATGCAGGAAGATTTTCTGGGTAAAAGGAACCCCAAAGGGCTGGAGCACAAACCGTCTAACACCCTGGGACAAACAGCAAATGCCTTAGGTCCATGTTTTTCAACCTTTCAGTCCAGCACTCATTCTCAAAACAAAACAAAACCACCACCACCGAACTGGGAGGGGTAGCTAATGCCACCGAAGATGGAATTAGGATTCAATATTAGTTTTAACAGATTGGAGAGCTGGGCCCAAACTAACAAAATGAATTTCAACAGGGACAAATGTCAGGGTCTGCACTTGGAAGGAATAACCAACTGCACAAATATAAAATGGGGGACACATGGCTTGGTAGTACACGCGAAAAGGATCTAGGGGTCTTAGTAAACCACAAACTTAACATGAGTCAACAGTGCGATGCAGAAGCAAAAAAAGCTAAGGTTATTCTAGGCTGCACCAACAGAAGTATAGAATTCAAGTCAAGGGAAGTAATAGAACCACTCTATTCTGCCTTGGTCAGATCACACCTGGAATAGTGTATCCAATTTTGGGCTCCAAAATTAAAGAAGGATATTTATAAAACTGGAACATGTTCAGAGGAGTGTGATCGAAATGATCAGGGGTCTGGAAACCAAGCCTTGTGAAGAACAGTTAAGGGAGCTGGATATGTTTAGCCTGGAAAAGAGGAGACAGAGAGGAGACATGATAGCCATCTTCAATTATCTTTAGAGCTGTTACATGGAAGATGGAGAAAGCTTCTTTTCTCCTGCTCAGAAGGTTAGGTAGGACTTGAACCAATGGTTTCTAGTTACAAGAAAGGAGATTCCTAGGTCAAAGGGAAGCATTGGGAATGGGGATGTTGTTGGCACCTGCCATTGACTACACTGCAACAGGGGGCCAAATGCCAGTCTCTGGAGCCTCCTGCTCCTTCTTCTTGCTATTCTTGCCTACCGTCCCCAAGCTCATGAACAGTGATAGTTCTCTCTGGATAGCTGCGCAGACTGGGCTTAAAAGGAGAAGTTGTGTAACCAAGCATGGTGATAGCAAGGAGAAGGTGGCCTTTCCCAAGTAAGGGTTGCATTGAGGGCATCTTGCCCAACAGCCCTCCAAAACCTGGAGCCAGCTCCAACTCCTCTCTCATATTCCAGTCTATGGATTATTCTCCCACTTCGTCTGAATTTTCTGCCTGGGCACAGTCTCCTGGCCCTTCAGCCTCCATCTCTTGGGATCACTCTCATTCATCTGGCTTACCTTCCTCACAAAGCTCCTCCTGCCCTACAGACAGCAGGTGACTTCAGCCCCAGCCAAACCGACTTCCCACTTCCCCACATCTGTGACAGACTGTGCGCAAACATTCTGCGTGGCCCATTTCATTCTCGCTTCTCGGAACGCTCAAGACACCACAGAACAGCTCAGCCAACAGGTGCCAGAAGTTTCAGCACTGCTGCAACCAGATCTCTTACATGCATCACAACAGGCACACTAACTTCTAAATCTATACACCAATTTCCATGCAAAGGATACTCAAAATTGGCCTTCTCTTCTATTTCTGGTTCCAGACTCCCACACAGTTGCCACAACCAACTGACGCCACAAGGAAAAGACTTTTCCTTCACTTCAGCATAAATGGTGGCCACACAAAGTCTTGGTATTCAGAGAATGGCCAGCAAGGATCAGGCAGGCTCCTAAAAGTCCACTCGCAGACATTTCCTCCTAGTCCAGTTTATGTATCTTATAGGTACACAATTCCAACTCTGTCCGGAAAACAGAAACTGGTCCACATGTTGCCACTTACCTAACTTATTTCCCTTCTTGATAATTTATGTTAATACAAGCAGCTTCCTCACTGGCGAAAGTTTTCTCCCATATTAAGCAATGGTCTGCTTACAAATATTCTCAGATCTCATCCAGCCTTATTTTCCCCCTTGCCCTCTCGCCCAATCTTCTCAAATTAAAGATAAAAGAATGAGCAAATCTTTCAGCCTAAAACTTTGCCTAAATTCCACCCAATAGTTTCCTCAGGTAACAGAGCGTTATCAACTCTTGTCTCACAAGCAGCAGATGAATCTTTGGCACAGGCAGATGGTCGTAAGACTCCAAAATTTCACTAAACCCTCCTCCTCTTGTGCCAAATTTGTAAGTAACCTTGTGATTCAATCCAAACTTGGGCAGAACTGGATTCCTTACACACACACACACACACACACACACACACGGTCTTAATATGTCATTCCCTTTCGGCCCCCTTCTCCATGCAGTCGTCTTAACTACTGGAATTTCTCCCACTTAATCTGTTCTGATGCCTTCATTAAATTCATCTCCCACACACCGTATTGCTATTCTCACACCACCTTTTTTGCCAAAATTTTCAGCTCTTTCAGCATCGGGCTTCTAGTTCAAAGTTCTCTTCCAGCACTTTCCCTGTGTCTCCATGCAGGTTCTCTTTTTAACTCCCCATTTTCTTAATTCCATCCCCCATCCCCTTTCACACTGCTCTTGACACAAGAAGCAGATGCCAGGGCCATAGCTGGGGAGGGGGTGAGCGCTAGCTGGACATTTTGTCCGAGTTGAAGCTTCCAGAGGCACACCATTGAGGCTCCCAGCCTGTGCGTGTGTGCGTGTTTGGGGGTGCCAAACTGGGTCTTTGACCAGGGTGAAATAAAGCCTAGTTTCAGCCCTGCTTTTATCCAGTCCTCCTGGCAAAACTCATCTCACACACAGTCTCCCTAAGGACCAGAGAGTTCTAGGCTGGATTACTGCAACATGTTATATGTAGTTCTGCCTCTGAAGAATGTTTGGAAACCAGCTGGTGCAGAATTCAGTGGCCAGGTTGCTCACCAGGACAAGACGGTTTTAGCATATTACACTGATCCTGGCCCAACTGCACTGGCTGCCAATTAGTTTCTGGGCACAATTCAACGGGCTGGTTGTGACCTATAAAGCTTTAAATGGCTCAGGGCTGCAATCCCTGAAGGACCGCCTCTCCCCATATGAACCAACCCAGACTCCGAGATCATCGTATGAGACCCTTCTTCACATGCCTCCTCCATGAGAGGTCCAGAGGGTAGACCGCTTCTGCAGTGGCTCCCCATTTGTGGAATGCTCTCCCCACCCCCAGGGAGGTTTGTCTAGCACCTTCATTATACATCTTTAGGTACCAGGTGAAAACACCGTTGTCTTCAACCAGGCCTTAGCTGATTTATATTCTATGGCCTTTTAAATATGTTGTTGTTGTTTTTTGAGCGGGGAGAATTATTGTCTTGTTTTGCTTTTGTTCTAACTATTTGTCTGTGCTTTTATCTTGTATTTTTATCTTGTGATCTTCAGATGAAGGGCAGTATATCCATTTAATAAATAAATAAGCTTCTATCTCTTCTGTGCTAACTTCCCTCTGGTATCCTTCCCTCCTTCTGGCTATTCTTTAATCAAACACTGGGGGGGGGGGGGAGATCCAAATGGGGGAGGGACTGTGTCCCACTAACCCACTGGAAGATCTCCTGCACAAGCCTCCTGCACAAACAAATGTAAGCTTCATAAAAGCAACTGCCATTAATTTCCAGGCTAAGGTCAAGGTTTTGATGTATACAACCCTATACAGATCGTCTTGCCCCTTGCATATCCTTATACGGCTCTGCAGATGTGGGCCTCCTGCAGATACCATCTTATGAGAAGGTCTGTTCCACACAATATAGCAATCAGGCCTTTAGTGTTGTGGCACCTGCCCCCTAGGAATTCCCTCCCCTTAAATATTACACAGTCACCGTCTATGGTGCCTAAGGAAGGGCTCCACCTTCCAACAAGCCTTGTCTTTCCCAGTCTGTATCTATACTGGAATTGTTTTAAAGATGTTTTATCACTGGTCATCTGCTACCCTGGGCAACTTTGAAATTATTATAAATTCAATAAATAAATAATGATTTAATAAATAAATGGGGCTTGCACAGCAAACCTCCCAGTGGATTTCACCTAAAGAATCAGACTTGTCCACATCAAACTTCACTGCTCTTAAAACTGCACCAGAGAATTCATCACCTGATAACAGCTATATCACCTCATCTGACCAGAAGGTTTCCTTTGTATATTCCTGTTTGCACTTCAGTCAGCTAGGAACAGAGTTTAATAAGGTGACTTGATGAAGAGAACCAGAACAACGCACAGCCCAAGAACAATATGAGAAAGTCAGTCAGGAATGGTGTACTATGGCAATAGTGTCCTTCAATTTAAATACCGGGGGGGGGGGGGGCGGAGAGTGACAAAAGAAAGAAAGTTAACCAGCCAGTGCTGAAAATCAAGGTATGAAACTACAGAAGACCAGTTCTGACCAGGTATATGCTACAGACAAGTGGACCTGCAGTCCTGTTCACAGACCCTGCTTAAATCCTCAATGGAATTTAAGCAGTCAATGGTAAAACTGACTACAACTTCTACATAGACTCTGCCACTTCATGTAGCTAAGCGAGCACCAAGCTTAGTTTTCACTAAGGTAGTAAACCTATGTCCTGTTTGCTATTATTTAGATTGAAGTTGGGAGCTCTTATGATAGAATACTCCTTCATACACAAATTTCCTTGAACATGGGATATGTCTGGGAGAAAGATAGGCTAGAAACCTTCTCCCAAATGTGCTCCTCTTCCTTGTGAAAGAAACCAATTTGTTTAGAGAAGAATTTAGTAATACACCCACCACCACCTGCAGCCTAAAGTGGAAGAGGCCAGACACAGGTCTACGTGAAATGATCTAGACAAAGGCTTATTTATAGGCCATGGTTACAACCCTGTCACTTTCAAGTCAAAGCCATTCCCTTCACGGTGAGAATTCCATTTATCGAACTTGAGACGAGGTACCAAGTTAAAAGGCAACTCTTTGGCTGTGTTTTACAACAGCTATTCAGTTCAAATTCACATGCAAGGTGAGGACTATGCCTGCTCCAAATGACAAAATGGGGAGGGGGTGTTTGGGATACCCAGTTCTATCCTTTCATTCCTCCAGAGTTCTAATGTGCCTCAAAGCCAAGGCAAATTGAGGAGGTGGAGGTTGACTGATAAACAGTCTACACTTACTCTAAGCACTGGCAAAGTAATCCAGAGAGTCATCCTTGTGGACTAGCCCATTAAATGAGCAGAATTCAGAATTTTCCAACGGATTCTTCGCACACACAGCAGCCTTTTCCCTAGCGACACCCCTCTCCTTTTTACCGTTCCCTGATGAAACCTTTCCAGTCTTGAAAATTAAAGAGATTGGAGGGGATATGCTTTTTCAGCCCAGAGCTCCTCCGCATTCCTCCTATTTCAGGTGTGCAAGTGCTTGGACTTGGAAGTTTCACTCATTGATGGCAGTGACAAGTGACTCTTGTCTGACGAGTTTCCCAGCCTGACACAGAAATCAAACCCTGTCGTCTCCCTGGATGGAACTACAGCTGCTTACAAGGAATTCTTAGATTTGAGGGAAGGAAGTAGCTGAGCTTTGATCTCCAAGAATTGTGAGCAAGTGTAGCTCTGACAAATTTCGGAAAGAGAAGAACGTGTGTAGCGAGCCTAGCCTCCCTGCACCCTCCACGCCATAGTATCACAACCTTACCTTCTTCTAGGCTTTGCCCAGACTAGTCCTGGCTCTTTCGGCTAGCCAAAGTTAGCTAGTTTCAGCTATCCCAATTAACACCCACTCCACCTATTTCTCAGCAGGCACACACAGAGAAAGCGTTTAAAGGGCACCCTAGGATAACCACTTCCTCCAGATCAAGCTGCGTAAAGGCATCATTTGAACAGAGGGCAGGGGTTGTGGGTGAAAGAGAATCACAAACAGATGAAGATAAAACACAGCATGCGCAGGTAGTACGCAAAGAAAGCCAGGAGATAAAATCATGTTTTTCTTCCAATCTTAACGGACCTTGGAAGCCTGGCTGTAAATCCTGGTGGGATCACACAAAAGGGGATGTCAGAAAAATGCTGGAGCTTCTCCTCAAATCAGCAACTAAAATAAGTCAAGGTATATGGACTAAAGAAAGGAGGAGATCTGGAATGTAATTGTCAGTCACTCTGGTGAGACCTAGAGGAAGTCCACTAAATCGCAAGTTAATATACCAAGCAAGGCCACATTTAGGTCATTAGTCCCCTACACACCTCATGGGACCAGCCGTCTTGTCCCCGGTTCAAAAGCTACTTAGAGGGGACACCCTGCCCCCAATAATCCAACCAGCCCAAATTTGACCTCCCAGGAAAGGATGGTAGGAGATAGAGCATACAAAACTAAGTATGAATGACAAGATGTTAGGGTGGCAGCAGCAGGAGGGGGGAGAATTAAAAGGAAGAAAGGAGTTGGCCCCAGCGAAGACTACAGGGAGATGGCAGAGGGTAGAGATTGGTGGAGAGAAAAACAAACAGATTAGGCTCGGCTTTGTTCAAGCCTGGCTAGTAAGTCGGCTTGTCAACTCAAGGGGCGCGCAGAATTCCTGCGTTCCCTTCTCCTGCCTGCATAAATCCGGCCGAGGAAGCCCCTCGACGACGCTGCCACCTGCACCCCGACCCATTGTTCGAAGGGGCCGAGCCCCACAAGGGCAGCTTCGAAGGAGCGGGCAGCCCCAACTTCCACGGCCCGAGGCCACGGGATCGGCTTTGCAACGCCAGGCCGCAGCCGTCGGAGAAAGGAAAAAGAGAGGGGGGAGGAAAAGCGGGGGGCTTTAGAAGGGGGATGGGGGGCCGAGATATAGGGACGCGCTCCGGAGGATGTGCAGAGTGCCTTCGCCGTCCAGCACCCTCGGGGGAGACGAGGGGGGAGCGTGAAGGCGGCTTGCCGGGCAGCTGCGAGCCCCGGCACCTCTTGGGGAGAGAGAGGCGAAGGGAGCCTCGGACGCGCCGGCTCCTTCCCACGCAGCGGCCCCGGCGCCTCCAGGGCGGCCCGGGGGGAGCGGAGAAGCTGCTGCGCTCACCTGCTCGAAGGCCCACGTCTCCGCCACCCGCCGGGCGCTCAGGTCCAGAAGCGTCTCGACGGCGCTGGGGGCCGAGGTGGCGGCGGAGGCGGCGGCGCCCGGCCCCGGCCCCGGCCCCGGCTCGGGCTGCTCCCCGGAGCCGCCGCACCTGCGCTTGGCGGGCGGGGGCTCCATAGGCCCGGCCGATCCCCGGCCTCTCCTGCTCGCCTTGCCCGGAAACCCAGCGGCGGAGGCGGCGGCGGCGGCGGCCCGGGCCTGGCCCGCTCAGTCGGCCGTTCCTCCCTCTCCGCTGGCGGCGTCGGATGCGGCCCCTTTAAGGAGCTCCCACAACAATGAGCTCGGCGGCCGCGGCCTCGCCGGTCCTCCCTTTTCAACCTGCTCGCCTCCCATTGGGTGGCCGGCGAGGGAGAGACCGGCGAGGATTGGGCGAGCTCGGCTGCCGCTCAAGGAGGAAACAATGCACGCCCCCATGTCGTGGGGTTTAAATAAATATTAAAAAAAGGAAAGAAAGGAAAGTGGGAGGGGAGGGCCGTCTGGGGGGAAAAGGTGTCAATCAAAGGTCGAGAGGCCCACCCAGCCAATCAGGCAAGGCGGGGGCGGCCTCAGTCCTGCCGATAGGGTTCTATGTGGGCGGGGCCTGCGCTGCGAGCCTTCCATTCACAACATTCTGGAGCCGGCTGGGAATGGCAACAATGTGGCGAGCCGCGCATTCCAAGCCGGGAAGGGGCCGCCTCCGCCGCCCATCACTCCCCGGGGGCTCATCGCCGCCGCGCCCGCGCCCTCCTCACCACCGGACTCGAGGGAGGCGGGGGAGCCGCCGAGCTGCTCCGCTGCGAACCACCTTCATTCACAAAATGACCAGGAAGAAAAGTCGTTTCCAATGTGAAAGCGTAAGGAGCAAACTTTTAAACTAGGCCTGTTATGGAAGAATTCAGCCGCCCAGCCTTTGGGGCTAAAGGAGCAGGAAATCAAGGCTTTCCTCCACCCCAACCCCCCTCATATAATCCGGGGGGGCGGGCGGGATTTTAATCACATTAACTGAATCGTTTTCGCTCTTGACATAGAGCAACAGGACAATTCCAGGTAGCATCCCGTTTCAGTATCTGCTCCAAGAACGCGCACACGTCACCATTCCTGTCAAACACTTTTGCAAAAAAAGCTGCCGGTCTCCAGACTTGCCATATAGCCTGGACATTCTTAAAGCGACAGTTGAAAGAAAAAGGCTTGGGATATTAAATTTCCCCCTGAATAAGCACTAAGTATTATTGAAGGGGTGGGGAATAAGGCAATATAAAGGGCAGCACTATAACAGGATCTGATCATGATAGCTACAACATTAATGGTCCTGTCACCTGCTCATCTCATTGGGATTCCATCTTCTGCCAGCGATGCCATTCCACCATCTAAAAGGGACAAACAGGCCAGTTTCTGTGCAAAAGAATGGACACAAATTTGACATCAAAAGGGGCAATATTCAACAACCAGCGGGAGAACATTTCAACCTCCTACAATACTCTTTTACAGACCTTTGTCCTTCTTGGACAAAAGGACTTCAGAGGGAATCCTCAGTGTGAAACTGATGAGTTGCAACTTAACAAGAAGTTAGGTTCTATCACCTGTGGTCTGAATCAACATAACGGGTTTTTAACCTCACTACAGGTGTCAATTAGCTTACAAATGCCAGGATGCTTGCTATCTTCAACACTGCTTTGTGAATGGTTGCTGTAATTATCAGTGTCCCCCCCCCCATTTGTTTTTGCATTTCATTTCCCCCTGAATTCATTTTGTGTGTGTGTGTGTGTGTGTGTGTATTTCTCTACATCCATATACTTGCCAACACTTCAGGCATATGATAAAATAGACTTTAGTCCATAAAGGTTGATGCCATAATAAATTTGTTTAACCTTCAAATTGCCACAAGACTCCTTCATGTTTTGGAGCTTTAAATGCATGTACTTTAAATGCATGGTATGTTCTAGCATCCTGTCTCCCAGTAGCCTACTAGATGTCTTTGGGAATGCTACAAGCAGGACATGAGAGCACTAGTATTCAGAGGCACAATGTGTCCCTGATATTGGTGTACTATATAACCCTCATTTACTTGTAACAGACTCACAGAGAACAGGATATTATCACCTATGATTCAGATACCATAGTCCTGTCAGTGAAGGGAGAAGCTTCTCTTGATGCTTCTGTGCTGCTGCAAAACCAAAGTTCTCTAGGCAAGAGTACATTGAAATACAAAATAAACAAAAAAAAATGCAATTGCAATACAAAAAATTATTGCGGTATAGATCACGCGATAAAATTAACTGCAGGCAGGTCTTAAAACTTTATAAAGCCAATCCTCCTAACAGAAGCCATCTCAAGATCAGGACATGACATGCATGCCTGGTGGTGTGAGGGAAATGCAGCTTTCAGTGACCATGTGACTCATTCAACTTCTGATAACATGGTTATAACTCTGGAAAATATACAATAAATACTTAGCACTTTATGTCAAAAGTGAAATTTGAACCAGAGACCACCTTGTTCACAGCACACATAGAAAAGCCTAAGAGATCATAATGCAACCATGCAGAGATCCCAGCTTTGCAAAGGCAATAATAGGACTGCCCAGAATTTATACCAGTCCCCTCAAGTCAGGGACCTTGCAACACAACCTTCACAAGATTTCTAATGTATGTTTCTCCTCCATTCTCCTCCCCTCCTTTGAGGGGACAGGGCAGGACTTCCCAGACTTGAGTCCCTTGCTGTTGTTGGGCTACAACTCCCAGCATCCCTAGCTAGCAGGACCAGTGGTCAGGGATGATGGGGATTGTAGTCTAAAAACAGCTGGAGACCCAAGTTTGGGAAACCCTGGTCTAGGGGCTCCAGGTTGTTCCTGTCCTGCAAATTGAAAACAGATTATTGATACCAGGAAGAATGGAATAAATTTAATGATTATTTAGTTAAGTTAAATTAACTGGAAATAGCTTGCAGATACTTAATGGGCTTAGGATTTTATTTATGTTAAGTGATGAAGTAATATGTTTAATTCCATAGGGTGAAGATTTAAGGATGTTAATGTTTAAGTTAAATTTCATAAAAATTGGGATTTGGAAAACCGTTAAAAGGACATGCAATGAAATTCAACTAAGGGGAAGCGAGGAAGTCACTTAACAAAGTTAATAACTGTAATTTTCAATAAGGCTATGATTTATGTTTGTTTTGTTTGTTTGTCTTGTGTGTTTGTTTGTTTTTTATAATATTGTGAAAACCAATAAAATTTTTGGGGAACAAGTAAAAAAAAAAGAAAGAAAGAAAGAAAGAAAACAGATTATTGCACTACAGGTTTCTCATCCAAAACCTCTTCCCCTAAACTCTTGAACTTTATATGCATTTATTTACACAGCTTGAATGTATACAAACACCAGCAATGATGGAGCAACATGGCGCTGCACACTGAATTTGATAACTGCATAATTTATAGTGCAGACTCAGAAGTTAAGTCCAACTGGGAGTTTGACCTGTCTGGTATGTTAGGATTGCAGCCTAGGGCAACTAGTCTCCTGCTCATTAATAATCAGAACGTTCTCCTTAGTGAAATGAGAGGAAACTGCGCAAGAGCTCCTGTCCTTTTCTGCAGGCCTTGCCCAGGAAAACTTCCTGATGGATTGTGCCCCGTGGGTCAGACAGGTACGCCTTCCGCGCTCTGCCAGCCTTCACAGCACCCTTGGCTTGCATCTGGTGTGATGAAGCCTGTTCTACAGAAACCAAGCATGATGAAGGCCAAAGCATTTCAGCACATGGGCAGTGGGAAAGCTGGCTTCCAGGAACATTCCTGCTAGTCATAAGATGGATTGCAGCATGGAAACCCAATAGGGCTCATTCCTCCAAAGACAACCCAATGAAGTAATCAAGGCTCTGTGTCATCAGGCCGGGCTGATACTATTCTGCCTCGTTGAAATAGACTGCAACTCTGGCAAGAATGCCCTGAAGGTTTCTTTCCTCACGGAAGTGAAATGGTTTGGGGTGAGCAACTTCGTAGAGATCTGACATGTGCCACACTACGAACCAAGCCGCATATGAGGGCATGGAAGTCTGTGCTGTCATCATTCCAGTTACTGGAAAGGAAATAACATCCCAACAAAAAGGGAATGGTTAAGTAAACTATGTGAGTATCTGGAGTTAGCAAAATTGATGGATAGAATAAGGCATAAATCTACAGAAACAATGGGAATGCTTAAATTAATATGAATGCTTAAATTAATATTTACACAAACAGGGATCAAGCACGAAAGTTCGACTGTGCTTAGACAAACCTTGTGAAGAATATTGAGAATACAAAGATTAGATGGACTACGAAAGAATTTAAGGAAAGAAGTGACTGAAGAACAGATGTAAAGGTGAATCAGATAACCAAGAGACGTGTGGTGAATGCGGTGGAAGTCTTTTGTAATATTTTAACTAGGATTTAAATATTGTAATGTTTGAAGTATGAATTTGGAATAATTGATTATGAAAAGTATTTTTACTCTTCATTATTTTTCTTGTTTCTTTCTTTTATCTTTTGTCTTTCTTCTTTTCTAGTCTGCATTCTGGAAAATTGTGTAGACAAAATGTTTTTATGTATGGTTATGTATTGTTTCTATTTCTTTTTTTCTATTCATTTTTTGTAACATTTAATAAAACTTAAAAAAAATAAAAAAGGAAATGTGGGGTACCAATGTAAGAAAAAGTACACACAAATATACATTATTTAATAATAAATGTAAAAAACCAACAATGTGGATAATAAATGAGTTGCGTGCTTCAATTATAATATCAGGGGCATAATTTGATCAAAGTTATACACTTTCAGATGCAAATAACACTTTATTTCAGTGATAGAGGTGAGCACTTAAATATCTTCCACAAAAACAAATGGGATTTGGAAGTCCTTAGATTGGGCTGGGTCGTACCCTAAGATTAGAGACACAAGGTTTTGTAGGACTTGATATTTTCAGTATATTTTAGTTATGACTGAGTGAGCAGAATGTTCAACTAAAATGTTAACTGAGCAAACAGAGGGGCCAAATCTTTATCAGGGAGAGTAAAGCTCACTGGAAGGACAGATCGTGAAGCTGAGGCTCCAATACTTTGGCCACCTCATGAGAAGAGAAGACTCCCTGGAAAAGACCCTGATGTTGGGAAAGATGGAGGGCACAAGGAGAAGGGGACAACAGAGGACAAGATGGTTGGACAGTGTTCTCAAAGCTACCAGCATGAGCTTGACCAAACTGCGGGAGGCAGTGGAAGACAGGAGTGCCTGGCGTGCTCTGGTCCATGGGGTCACAAAGAGTTGGACACGACTAAACAACTAAACAACAACAAAGCTCAGTCAGTTGGGTTATGAGCAAAAGATACACTTGATTATGTTTTCGAATCTGCTTTGGTTCCAATATGCTGCTTTGATTACATGGAAGATGGAGCAAAGATTGTGTCGATGAACACTTTTATTGTGTAAATAATGTTGTCTTGTCTTGTCTTTTCCTCTTTTGGTTTTTTTTCTCCGTATCTTTGTTATTTCTTTATTTTTTGTTCCTTTATAAATTTTCTATTCTCTACATAATTTCCTTTTTCTTCATATGTAAAGAGATAGCATACAACAGGCTTCCTCAAACTCGGCCCTCCAGATGTTTTTGGCCTACAACTCCCATGATCCCTAGCTAGCAGACCAGTGGTCAGGGATGATGGGAATTGTCGTCTCAAAACATCTGGAGGGCCGAGGTTGAGGAAGCCTGGCATACAATGTGTGTATAGATATGTAATTTTTTAAGCAAAAAATAATAATATTTTTATTGGGGGTTTTTTAAAAAAAGGAAGATGGAGCAAGCTTGTTTTTGGCTGCTCCAGACAGTACGACCTGAACCAATGGATTCAAATTATAAGAAAGGAGATTCGGGGAAAACATTCTGACATTAGGAAGAACTTTCTGACAGTAGGAGTTGTTTGACAGTGGAATGGATTCCTTCAGGAGGTGGTGGGCTCTCCTTCGTTGTAGGTTTTTAAACAGAGGTTGGATGGACATCTGTCAGGGATTCTTTAGCTGCGATTCCTGCATTGCCAGAGCTTGGACCAGATGACCGCTGGGGTCCCTTCCAGTTCTGCAATTCTATGATACTATTCTGACTGCAACAGTGACCTCTCCTGGTCACCATAGAGGAAAGCCTCCCAATTGTCAGTCACGGCTAATGGGGAGTAATTTCCAAACTGTGTGCCACATGATCACACAGGAACGCAAGAAGAGAGAAAACAGACTCAAAGCCCCTGTGAGCCAAAGTAGCCATTCATAGACGAGGCTGTGACACTGGATGACACAGTGCTCTGACCCTGGCTCCTTCCACTGAGCCCATGCTCAAGATGGGCAATTCTGCCCGGTCTCTGCATACACACCACCAGAGAAATTTCTTAATTACCTGCGTTCAGAGAAGGTTCCCTGCTCTGCCTCTGCCTCCGTCCAATCAGGGATAAGAGGGAATATCCCAAACAGTGACTCATGAAGCAGCACATCGGGTGAGGTTTATGAGAAACAATTAATTCTTACTCCTCCTGAACTCCTGCACTTGTGTGACGCATTATAGCTCAGTGGGAGTGTAAATGCTATGCCTGCAGGTTCCATGCTCAGTTCCTCTCCCTCTCTCTCTCTCATTAAATTTTCTGTTTTACATTTTAGAATCTTCATTTAAACAACCTTAAAATATCAATGACTTCCCTTCTTCACTTTCCATGGTTCATTTTGTATAACATAAATCCCTGCATATTTTACATAAACTAAACCATTCAGTTTATGTTTATGTTCAGTTTAAACTAAACCATTCAGTAGGGACGCGGGTGGCACTGTGGGTTAAGCCACAGAGCCTAGGGCTTGCCGATCAGAAGGTCAGAGGTTCGAATCCCCGTGATGGGGTGAGCTCCCGTTGCTCGGTCCCTGCTCCTGCCAACCTAGCAGTTCAAAAGCACGTCAAAGTGCAAGTAGATAAATAGGTACCGCTCCGGCGGGAAGGTAAACAGTGTTTCCGGGTGCTGCTCTGGTTCGCCAGAAGCGGCTTAGTCATGCTGGCCACATGACCCGGAAGCTGTACTCCAGCTCCCTCGGCCAATAAAGTGAGATGAGCGCTGCAACCCCAGAGTCGGTCACGACTGGACCTAATGGTCAGGGGTCCCTTTACCTTTACCTTTAGACTTGCTAAGATGCATAAGACTGAATCAGTAAGTGCTGGAGATGCAATGAGGCTGAGGGTACGTTCTTTCATATGTGGTGGACCTGTAAAGGGGTAAAAGAGTATTGGGAAATAATTCATAATGAATTGAAATAAATGTTTAAAAGTACTTTCCCAAAAAAACCAGAATCCTCTGGGTTGGGGATAATTCAGATGGAAATTCCTAGGTGTTCAAAAAAAATATTTATGTATGCTACTACAGCGGCCTGTTTTCTTAGCCCAAAAATGGAAAATGAGCGAGTTCCCAACTAAAGAAGAATGACAACTTAAACTGATGGAATATGCACAACTTGCGGACCTAACATATAGAATAAGAGAACAAGAAGAACATACGTTTAAAGAAGATTGGAAAATGTTTATTGAATATATGGGGGGAAATTGAGTACACTTGAAAATGTTGGCAGCATTAAGATAAATTCAACAGTGTAAAGAACCTGCACTAGCAACGATGACACAAACCCCCACATATATTAAGTAAAATAGAAACATCACCACCCGACCCCACCCCCACCCATCTTTCCCCCCTCCACCTCTTTCCCCCTATTCTTCCTAATGTCTGAACAAATGAAACCAATTTGTAAAAAAAAGTTACATAAAAAAAAAATACGAGAGACATTGCACATACCTTTGTAAATCAAGTAAATCTTTAATAAAAATAAATTTAAAAAAGAAAGAAAAATTACAGTGTAAATAAATTTTGATGGATGTAATAATAGAATACTGGATGGTTTAAAGGCTCACAGGGAAGCCAACATTCAGCTACCACTGCATACCTCCAGAAACGATGCCACCAGATCCCTTTTGAAGTCTCAAGTCTTTCTTTTAAAAAATCCTTGCAGCTGTTTACTAGACTTATCTTCCTGTTTCATCTATCTGTCTGCTCCCCAAAACTGGTTATGAGCCTCAAAAAAAAAAAAAAGGGAAAAAAAAGAAAAGAAAGAAAAAGAAAAAGAGGGTCATCCCTCAATCTCACGGAAAAGGCTTTTACCTTAGATACTTCCTCTCATCTTGATGGGATTTGATCAGGCCAGGGCTTCCCCAGAGGCAGGGCAGTGTTGAAATAGGAGCACTGAACTTGGAGCATGTCCAAATGGGAGTTTCCCACACTCTTGCTTTTGGCACCTCAGTCAAAAGTGTGGACAAACCCCCTATCATATTGTATTGATCTTACCGCTCTTTCTTCTTCCAAGTTCTATTTGTCACCAAAGGACCAGTTCAGATGAGATGTTGTACAGCTTGAGAAGTGAAGGCGCATTGAATCTGCTCAGGTTTACCCTACCCTCCACACACACCCCAACACCATTACAAACACAGTTGAGATTGTTGTCAACATGTGGACTATGTCTCTATCAAAGCTGGCTTTTGTTGTGTGGCATTTCCTCCCCCGTTCCATAATCCCCTCCTCTGTGTCTTCTTAATGCTCTTTTAGTCATTACATGTTGTGTTTGTGCGTGTGCCTTAATTAAACAGGAGTACAGATAATCCAAAAGGGACTGTGGTCTAAACCACTGAGCCTAGGGCTTGCCGATCAGAAGGTCAGCGGTTCGAATCCTCGCAACGGGGTGAGCTCTCGTTGTTCGGTCCCAGCTCCTGCCCACCTAGCAGGTCAGGGGAACCTTTACCTTTACCGATAATCCACTGGATGGGGTGTTAGGTGCACTTCCTGACAATCTCAACATGACTGCCAATATTTTTAGAGTGCATAATCCTGCCCCTCTCTGGGCAGCTAACAATGAAACACATAATAAAAAATAAATATATTTCAAAGTAAGCAAGCAATACCTGCAGAAATCTCAGAAGCCCAAAGAAGATGCTATGCCAGATTTCTACTGGTTGGGAGTGGGGTTTAAGTTAGGGCTGCCATACGTCCAGATTTTCCTGGACATTACTGGGATTTGAAAGGCAGAATTGACATCTGGGGGGATTTTCTGAAATGTGGCGTCTTTTCCTGGATCTTAGGCAAATCAAGTTTGTTTGTGTTTTTGTAAATGCTCAACAACTTTCGGGTTTGCCTAAGAAAAGCTCAACAATTTTGAGTCCTTCTAAAAAACGCTCAACAACTTTCAGGGTGTCCTGGTTTTTACTTTTTGAAATATGGCAACCCTAGTTTAAGTGCCCTGCACAGTTCCTTGTCTATCCTAAAAGACCCGCACAACCAGAATAAATTATGCAAAAACTGCAAAATAAAGTATTCAAAATAAGAGAAAACATGCAAATTTGCTTAGTATGCATAATTTATACATGTTGCAGAATCCAGATTCTCTTGTTATACACTTCAGAATTCCCAATTGTTTTCTGATTAGATCTTTTAAATATGCATTTTACATTTTAGCACATTTAATAAAGCAAGTTGCCATAAGGAGTCCACACATTTTGCCTAGTCTAGGTGGCAAATCTTAAAATTTGTGGTTGCAAGTATCCTGTACCTCACCCAAAGAACAGTGCCTGCTCCCAGATTGTGGGCTGCATCTCCAAAACGCTCCCCGGCGACCTTGCGCCAGTCACTGCCTTGCAGCCTAACCTACCTCACAGGGCTGCTGTGGCAATGAAATGAGGAGGCGAAGCACCATGTACACCTCCGTGAGCTCATTGGAGGAAAAGGAGGGATATATAAATGCAATAAATAAGGATAAAGTGGTTGTGTTTAGCCAGATCGTGCCCTCTGTGTTCACTAACTTCTCGCCTCCACTCCAGGACATTTCCAAGTACAGTGGTACCTCGGGTTAAGAACTTAATTCGTTCTGGAGGTCCATTCTTAACATGAAACTGTTCTTAACCTGAAGCACCACTTTAGCTAATGGGGCCTCCTGCTGCCGCCGCTCCGCCGGAGCACGATTTCTCTTCTCATCCTGAAGCATATGTAACCCGAGGTACCACTGTAAATCTTTTAGACCTGTTCAACTGACAAAACTGCAAGATGAAATGCTCTGAGTTAAGAATGCACTTTTTAGATAATATATTTATTAAATGTGGTGGAGATACTATAGTGATAAACAAACATCTGCAGCAGTTACAGGAACAGGGATTTCAACTTTTAAAATTACATTTGGGATTCCTGATCTGAGAACATATACCTTGGTTTTATGCTATCTCCCTGTGGAAGAATTAGCCACTATGAGCAAGCCACAATGGACCTTCTGGGTTCCAAAAGCAATCAACAAAGATTATTTCAGAAACTTTGCAAAAGGAACAAGGTTGAAATGGGCAGCAAAATAAAACTATGTGGACCCTCAGAAGGCAGCAGAAAGGGGACAGATGACAGAAGGGATCCTTTTTACTCAAACCACAACACACACGTGAGTAAATCACACTTGTTTCCAGGAACAGCTAAAAACCTCAAAGCTCAGTTGGGAATTTCTGCTTCTTCATGCAGACATTCAAGCCCTATAGAAAATAGTGGGTTGAGATTCATCCTAGCCTGCTGGGTCCTGCCCAACATTCACACACTGGACTCCCATGTTTGCAAAGACACCCACATGTGTAAATACCAATGTGATATAGGTGTCACACATGCCATGTCTGTAGACCCACATGAACACACGAAGTCCGTGTCTGATTCTGATAACTTGATGCTGCTGAAACACCAATGGGCAACAGCTCCAGTCGCTCCTACAAACTCTACCCAGTCCAAGCTAACTTTGAAAGAATGGCTTCCATGGAGGTCGTTAACGAGAAGACAAATCCAAATATAAAACAGGGGAAATGCTGGGACTTGAACCAATATTACATACAACAGAGCTGAAAAACAAAGCCCATCTCTTCACCTAGGCACAGAACAGCCCACCCGGTTTCTCGTGTGAAGGGAAGCTTTTGCCACCAACTGAAATGTTGCTACGTTATTAATCTGTAGGCTCTTCCAACACTACAAGGCGGGTGTCATGGGTACAGTCGTCCAGCCGTATATGGCTGCTCTCCGCCACCCACTCAGGTACACAGGTCATAGCTAAGACTTGCTGGAGTGGCCTGGCTCTTTTGTGGTGTCCGCTTTGGGAGCCTTCAGCACACTCAGTTTCTTGGGTAGTTTAGCGCTGGCCTTCATCACCACTTCGTGCTCAATCTTCTTACGGATGCCCACCTCCAGGTTCTGCAGAGAAAGAAGTTTATATGACAACTAAGCAGCTATGCACCTGAAATGTCCCAATGTTATGGTGTGCCATTGAAGTTTGCTTATGGGGTGGTGGGTATAAGGTATTTCTGGTTTTTTAGCGGGTGGCGCTGTGGTCTAAACCACTGAGCCTCTCGGGCTTGCTGATTGGAAGGTCAGCAGTTCGATTCCCCGTGTCGGGGTGAGGTCCCGTTGCTCGGTCCCAGCTCCTGCCAACCTAGCAGTTCGAAAGCACGTCAAAGTGCAAGTAGATAAATAGGTACCACTCCGGAGGGAAGGTAAACAGCATTTCCGTGCACTGTTCTGGCTTCGCTTAGTCATGCTGGCCACATGACCCAGAAAAACTGTCTGCGGACAAACATTGGCTCCCTCGGCCAGTAAAGCGAGATGAGCGCCGCAACCCCAAAGTTGTTCGCGACTGGACTGGACGGTAACTGTCAGGGGTCCTTTACCTTTTTATACTACCCTTGATCAGATATGACCCCAGGCTGGTTTACAATAAAAGTAAACAATACAATCCACATGAAACAACGATCAAAAACATCCTAATGAAAAGAACAGTAAGGTGAGTTCGAACATACGTAGAAGGCCTAGGAGAATAAAAAAATGTTTTTGGCTGGAGTCTAAAACATAAAGCTCTCCCCACGGTCACCACCAACCTCACTCATGACAGAAAGTATTGGTAGATGCGGGTCAGTGTGGGAATGGGCATTCCTTTAGATACCCATGAGAGCCAAGGGCCTTAAAAGTCAGTGCTTGTGCCTTCACTTAGGCTCAGAAACAAATAATAATAATAATAATAATAATAATAATAATAATAACAATAATAGTAATACTAATTTACTATTTATACCCCGCCCATCTGGCTGAGTTTCCCCAACCACTCTGGGCGGCTCCCAATCAAGTATTAAAAACAATACAGCATTTAATATTAAAAACTTCCCTAAACAGGGCTGCCTTCAGATGTCTTTTAAAAATAGGATAGTTGCTTATTTCCTTTACATGTGATGGGAGGGCATTCCACAGGGCAGGTGCCACTACCAAGAAGGCCCTCTGTCTGAGAACCAGACAGAGAACCAGAGAAGTTTTTAAAATTCAGATGAGCCATCTCAGCTAAAAGCACAGCAGCTGAATCTGTACTACAGTGGTGCCTTGCAAGACAAAATTAATCCGTTCCGCGAGTCTCTTCGTCTTGCGTTTTTTTCGTCTTGCGAAGCACGGCTATTAGCGGCTTAGCGGCTATTAACGGCTTAGCGGCTTTAAGAAAAAGGAAACAAACTCGCAAGAACTCGCAAGACGTTTTGTCTTGCGAAGCAAGCCCATAGGGAAATTCGTCTTGCGGAACGACTCAAAAAACACAAAACCCTTTCGTCTAGCGAGTTTTTCGTCTTGCGAGGCATTCGTCTTGCGGGGCACCACTGTAGTTATAAACTGTCTCCAGGGGCAACACCAAATGCAATGCATTGCAGGAGTCTAACCGAGAAGCTACTTGAGCATAGAGCATGGTGGCCAGGCTACCCCTGTCCAGAAGCAGCTACACATGTCTTAGGCTAAGCCAGTGGAAAAGTGCTCCGTGCCACTGAAGACAATTGATGATTGGTCCGTGGGTTGAAAACATGCGCCCACATAGCACAAGCCTCAGAAGGTGGTCTCTGCCGTTGCTGCTTCCAGAGTGTCAGTTTGGCACGGAGGAGCGTGGGAGCATCTCACCTTTTTCAGTTTCTGCTGCTGGATGACCCGAGCCTTCTTGGGAGCAATTATGCGGCCTAGGAGAGGAAACCAACACAAAGGAAATAAATTATCTTTCACTTCCACGCTGCTACATCTCCTAGGCAGAAGCTGTGCAGGATATACAGATATGCAGAAAAGAATTTGCCTACCAAATATCATTGTTTCTTACTAGATGGGCAACCTTCTCTTGGGCTAGATTTGTATGTAACCCACTGTCACTGCTCAAAATATTTAAAGTACATAATTTGTAAAATAATAATAATAATAATAATAATAATAATAATAATGCAAAAGCTGTTTCAGGAGAGTTACAAAGATCATGTACAGCTGCACTGGACAGTGTGTTTTTTGCTCTTCTCTGGAGACTCGCCTGGAAATTGCCACAGGCGCAGAATGCTGCAGCCAGAGTGCTGTATGGAGAGTCTGGCCATCCACACATTACAGTACACCTATATTGAGAGAACTGCACTGACCACCAAGTAGCCACTGAGTTGAGCTCAAGGTTTTATTATTAACATATAGAGCCCTGAACATTTGGGACCAAGGTGCCTAAACGATTCCTTTTCCCTGCATCAGTCTTGGTTTAAATATTCAGCGGAGGCCTTGTCAACAGAGCCATGGCATGCCAGTGTCACCTGATGGCAGGGTCTTCTCAGTGGTGGAGAATAATCTCCTCGCTGTCATTTGTAGGGTGCTTCCAACATTTGTTAAAAACAACACCTCTTTATTGAGGCTTTCCCTGACTGTCAACTGTATTTCTTACATCTGCAGAAGTTGCTTTTTTAAATAATATGATTTTAATGTATCTTGCTATGTTGCAAACTGTGTTGGAATTTTTTAAAAAATAGCAAGGAGTTTAGAAATGTATTGAAATAAATACAGTGGTACCTCGGGTTAAGTACTTAATTCGTTCTGGAGGTCCGGTCTTAACCTGAAACTGTTCTTAACCTGAAACACCACTTTAGCTAATGAGGCCTCCTGCTGCTGCCACACAGCTGGAGCATGATTTCTGTTCTCATCCTGAAGCAAAGTTCTTAACCCGAGGTAATATTTCTGGGTTAGCGGAGTCTGTAACCTGAAGCGTATGTAACCTGAAGCGTATGTAACCCGAGGTACCACTGTAAATCCCCACTCAGCCTTATTTGCCCATCCAATTTATTTCATTTACACCCCACCTTTCCTCCGGAGAGCTCCAGGCGCTCTACACGATCCCCTCTTTCTTTGCACACATCCTTTTACCATCACAACCTGTGCCGTGGAGAGGCAGCCCAAGGTCAGCGGCTGAGTTCTTATGGCTGTGAGAATTCGAACCTGGGTCCCCTCAAAGTCCAGCGCCCTTAACCGCTATGACTGCGAACCCACCATCCGGTCAAGTCAATATGGCTCCCCCCCCATCGCAAAGAATCAAGGGAACTGTAGTTCGCTAAAGTTTCTTTCCATTGTAGCCCTGAGAGGCAAACCACGGTACTCAGGATTCTTTGCGGGAAGCGACCTGCTTTTTACGCATGCCGCGCGCGTAAAATGGGAACATGGAGGGCACTCTGGCACCGGCTTCGTGGATCACGAATAAAGAAATTAAGGGGAGGAAAAGAAACCTCCTAATTTGGTTTTAAGTCGCTTGGATTGCCTTGGGCAAGAGAAAGCGACTAAATTTTTAAAATAACTAATAATAATTATTCCTCATCGCGCGCTTGGAGAGGAGGGGTTCTTTTTTCGCGCACCCGGAATGCTTCCGAGCGCGCACAAAAGTCTCCGGAACCGGAGGCAAAGTTGCGAGCTAAGCCGGCGCCCGGGCAGCCTCTGTGTCCGTCCCTCGGCCCTACCTCCTTTGCGAGGCCCCCGGGCCGCTGCTGCCGCCGCCGCCGCCTTCGCTTTCTTCCCCGCGGAGGCCGCCTTGCGCGCCTGGAACTTGCGCTTCCCCTGAGCCATCGCTCTCGGCCGCCTTGCCTTGGCTGCCCGACTCACTTCCGCGCGCCCTGGTGGACGGAGGGAGGGAGGACTCGAACCCGGAACTGCAGGCGCAGCTGCCGAGATGCGAAAGGGCACGAGCGGCGCGCGACCCGGAAAAGGCCGGCAGGGCGCGCGCCTCCTCGTGCGCAGGCAGCGAGGGGAAGGCAGCTACGCAGGCTGCTCTTTTCATGAAACTAGGCCAGCTTTTTGGCAGGATCCTGGCTCAAGCCACAAACGATATTATTATTATTATTTCATAAAGTGAAACTCCGGATCTTTTTTTCTTTTTGTCACAAGCCTGGCAAATCTTGAGCTGATCTGATCACATTGATAGTCTTTTCTTGGACTTTGTTTTAAACCCATGGGCAGCTGCACTCATTCTATGTGCCTATTTCATAGTTTCGTTGTTATAATTCTGTTTTATATACATTATAAAATGGAATAACAAAATTCGTTACCAAAAAACCACGCACGAGTTACTTTAACAACTTTAAAGAGATTGGAACTAGAGGTTGGGGGAGGTTCTAATGTTGTTTTTATAGGTTTGATTCAATTTGGATGAATGCTATGCTTAATAAATTAATTTGGTCTTTTCTTCTGTTGTGCTGTACCCCAAAGTTGAGGATAGGGTAGGGGGGGAAAAAATCCACTTGATTCCATCCTGTAACTATTTACTATTTTTAATAAATACCTTTAATGTGGTTTTTGACTCAGCCTCAAATAGCAGTCACTTTGTATTAATGGTTGATTTTGTGGCACAGCCAGCCACTCCCACAGCTAAGGCCTAGGATGCCCCCCCCCAGCTTGTCTATGTGGATCTTGTATCCATGCATATCAAAAACACGTTAAGAGACACAGCAAGCTATGGGTTTGGAATCTGTAGGACTGTTGGCTCATTTTGCACCATGAAGTTTGGCTTGTTACATGGCTCTTCAATTTTTAACAAAGCAAAAGGTACATGTTTCTGACCTCCCAATCAGCTGCGTAGCGTGGGTTGTCAGCACCCGGGGCAAGGCAAGTAATTTGCGCCCCCTAACCCGGGGCAAGGCAAGTAATTTGCGCCCCCTAACCCGGGGCAAGGCAAGTAATTTGCGCCCCCTAACCCCTAATCTGCCGCCGCTGCCAGCTTCTTCTTGCTGCTGCCTGGGCTGGTCTGGTGTGGTTCTCTCCCGCGCTCAGCGCTGCGCTGGGTGGCCGCTGCACTGTCCCTCCCCCAGATAGTCCCTCGCGCTCTCTCCGCACCGCACGCCTGGCACCCACCCCCTCCACAGTGGGCGGCAACCCAGCGGCTCGGATCGGATTCGCACAGCCAGCACTGCAGTGAGAGAGAGTGAGTGAGCCAGGTAGGGGCAGAGAGCTGCGAGTGCGAGCGCGCCCCCCCCAGATGTTGCGCCCGGTGCGGCCGGCCCCCCTGCACCCCCCACGCTACGCCACTGCCTTCAATATTAGGAATTTAAATCAGAAGCATTTTGTGCTGACATCAGGCCATGCCTCTGCTCACATTCCTATGTGTGGAAGCACATACAGTGGACACTCGGGTTGCGAACGTGATCCATGCGGGATGCACGTTCACAACCTGCAGCGTTCACAACCTGCGTCTGCACACGCGGGGGTTGCGATTTGGCGTTTCTGCGCATGCGCGATTTAGCGCTTCTGCGCATGCACGACCGCCGAAACCCGGAAGTAACCTGTTCCAGTACTTCCAGGTTTTGGCAGTCCATAACCCGAAAAAACGCAACCTGAAGCAGCTGTAACCCGAGGTATGACTGTATTTTGACTTCGGGTATATTCACATTGCTACTTCCTCCTTTATGTATGGAACAACAGCCACCCTACTAACCCAGATATGGAAATAAGACAAGAGAGGAATAGCAAACCAAGCTGATGGACTATGCTGAAATGACAAAACTGACTGGAAAACTCAAAAAGCAAGAGGACAAAAGCTTCATAAAAGAATGGGGGAGGATTATAAGTTATTTAGGAGACCACTGTAAGCAGATGGAAACATTGGCAGGAGTTGGAAGAATATGCAGTTTTAAATGTTTAATATGTGACCCCATTGCGGGGGGGAGTTGTGAGATTTGGAGGAATCTCCGTATATGGATTTATGTTTGGATTTTTATAACTTTGTATGCTGGTGGCGCTGTGGGACAGAGCCTAGGGCTTACCGATCAGAAGGCCGGAGGTTCAAATCCCCACGACGGGGTGAGCTCCCATTGCTCAGTCCCTGCTCCTGCCAACCTAGCAGTTCGAAAGCACGTCAAAGTGCAAGTAGATAAATAGGTACCGCTCCAGTGGGAAGGTAAATGGCGGTTCCGTGTGCTGCTCTGGTTCGCCAGAAGCGGCTTAGTCATGCTGGCCACGCCGGCTCCCTCGGCCAATAAAGCGAGATGAGCACTGCAACCCCAGAGTCAGCCACGACTGGACCTAATGGTTTCGCATTGCTACTTCCTCCGCATCCAGTGCACTCTCACTACTTATTTTTGAAGCCGCATTCACACAGTGCTAGTAGCCACAATCCATATTGATTAGATTTCTTAACAAATACAATTGTTTGATGTGTTTTTCTCTCAAACCAGCTTCAATTAGAAAGTTGGGTTGTGGAGTTAAACACGCAAGTGCAGATGACAGCATAACGAACAGGAGTTCCAGGAAGGATGCAAGGATGGGGAAACAGAAAAGGCGATGGTGCATGTTGCAAAGACATTCCCACCCCTCTCTGATGTGAATAACTCCACACAATTGTGGCTTGAAATGAAGCAAGGGGAAATCGCCTTGCTGCATTTCAAGCCACTAATGTGAACATTAAAGAACATTTTAATGAGGGTGAAAGAGGAGAGCGCAAAATATGGTTTGAAGCTCAACATAAAAAAAACAAAGATCGTGACCACTGGTCCCATCACCTCCTGGCAAATAGAAGGGGAAGAAATGGAGGCAGTGAAAGATTTTACTTTATTGGGCTCCATGATCACTGCAGATGGTGACAGCAGCCGTGAAATTAAAAGATGCCTGCTTCTTGGGAGAAAAGCAATGACAAACCTAGACAACATCTTAAAAAGCAGAGACATCACCTTGCCAACAATGGTCCGTATAGTTAATGCTATGGTTTTCCCAGTAGTGATGTACGGAAGTGAGAGCTGGACCATAAAGAAGGCTGATCGCCGAAGAATTGATGCTTTTGAATTATGGTGCTGGAGGAGACTCTTGAGAGTCCCATGGACTGCAAGAAGATCAAACCTCTCCATTCTTAAGGAAATCAGCCCCGAGTGCTCACTGGAAGGACAGATCCTGAAGCTGAGACTCCAATATTTTGGCCACCTCATGAGAAGAGAAGACTCCCTGGAAAAGACCCTGATGTTGGGAAAGATGGAGGGCACAAGAGGGGGACGACAGAGAACAAGATGGTTGGATAGTGTTCTCGAAGCTACCAGCATGAGTTTGACTAAACTGCGGGAGGCAGTGGAAGACAGAAGTGCCTGGCATGCTCTGGTCCATGGGGTCACGAAGAGTTGTACACGACTAAATGACTAAACAACAACAACGTGAACATAACCTTTGTGGGCAGATTGGGGTTCATACAAGTGTGGACAAGGGGTTTGGATTTTGAGCCATTTCACCAGGTGCCCATTTCTGGCACAGCTATGGGAGCCCATGCTCTTCCCAACAGCAAATATCTATCCCGGTTTCAAAATACGGGTCTAATGGAGGAGTCCCCGATCTTTTTGGGCCTGGGGCATATTTGGAAAATCAGGCACCCCAAAATACCCATTTGACAGAAAAGCTGACAATGTTCAACCCCCCCCCCCCAATAGCAGAAAGGCAACCCCTCTGAAGAGCAAAAGAAAAGAAACCCATCATTCAAACAAAAATGGGCGGTGTCTGGGAGTGCCGCAAAGCCTACAGGTGCCACGTGTGGAATCGCAGTTTTAGAAATAGATGATTTCAAAAGGCTTTAATGCTTTATGTGTATACATACAAAGATGCCTGCTTTCAGCTTCTTTCCTTTTCACCGCAAACCCAGGTTGGTGGGTTCAGCTATGGATAGCTGAGTCAGTAGAGCACGAGATTCTTAATCTCAGGGTCATGCGTTCAAACCCCAAGTTGGGCAAAAGATTCCTGCACTGCAGGGGGGTTGGACTAGATGACCCTCGCGGTCCCTTCCAATTCTATGACTCTATGTGTGCAGCTGTCAAGACTTTGGTCAGGACAAAAGAGGCAGGGCTATAGGGAGAGCTGTGTTTATTTTGTGGTATGTGGGACAAAACAAGGAAGGGGTCATGCTTAAATAACCAGGGGTACAGGTGCAAATAGCTCAAGGAAAGGCAACAAAATGGAACTCCCATGGGCGGGCGGGCGGGCGGACACACACACACACACACACACACACACACACACACCCCTATTCAGACATTCAACTGATAGGCATAACAACTGCACAGTCTTTTGTTGGTTTGGGAGGGGGGTGACAATTTGTACATCAGATCCAGTCATGTTCTATCCAGAGCCACAAAACTCTGTTCACAGTTCAGCTTCAGGATCAGATGCAGAGTCAGAATAATCTGCAACAAGAGAGGTAGCAAAATGGGATAGGGGGCTTCCTTCAGCCTTTTGGGAGCCCACTTCAGGCCCCGTGAGAGAGTCAAGGGACACTTTCTTCACTGCACTGTCCTGGTCCTGCGTGTTAACGCATGATGTGGGATCTGAAGCCTCACTCTCCTCTTCGGCTGAAGCTCGTTCCCTATCCCTGGATTTCCGACGCACAACACCCAGGTCGTTCATCGCTACGGGTGGCTTTCCAGCTGGGGATTTTCCTGAGAGTGCCAGCTTTTTCAGGGTGTCATTGGCTTTGGGGCTTGAGACCTGGGCAGATGAGAACCATGGGCGGTCAACGATCTCACTGCGTTTTTGCTTCTGTTTGTCTTCATAAGCTGGATGGAGAGAGAACAGGTTATCATTACCATTTTTGTTTTTATTTCAAATTATATTTTATTAATTTATTAATATTAATAATAATATAATATATTAATATTATTAAAATTTACAGAAGAACATGTTAAAAATGGGTGTGGAATTAGTACAAAGTAAGGCACCTCATTGCAAAAAAGCAAGCAAAAAACAAGATACATATAACCAACTGAATTGCATGCTGCATAATAACGATGTCATGGATGCTTTAGCTGAGATTCCTGCATTTCAGGGGGTTGGACTAGATGACCCTTGGTGTTCCTTCCAACTCTACAATTCTATGATTTTATGAATAATTTGCCCTCTGAGTAAGCCAGCCTCTCCTTTGAGAAACCTGTTGACTGGGGAAAGAACAAACTGGCAAAGTCCCATTTATGTACAATAGAAAAGGGAACCAGCAGTCAAAATTGTCTCTCTGGGACAATTTGCATCAACCTCTCAGATAAAGCCACATTGCACACTGTCAAACCAACATTTCAACATCAAATCACCTGCCGTTTTCCACTGAAAAGCAATTTCCATGCAAGCTGCCGCCAACAGGAATATTATAAGGGGACTATTACATAACTGGAAATGGTACTGTGTGCACTGCAACAGGAATATCGGAAGCTCTGTTACACCAAATCAGATTACTGGTCCATCTAGCTGACGACAAGTCTTTCCCACCAACTGCAACTTGATCCTGTTTTTTAACTAAGAGATGCTGGGGGTGGGGAAACGAACCTTGGACCTCTTGCACATTGAGCATGTGCTCTACCACTGAGCTATGGATAGCTGGCACCTCAGCATCCTCTCCAATGCTACAGGGGATTTTGAAGCATAAAATAATCTGGTGCAGCTATAATGTCTTGAGACCGGTCTGTCTGACAGCCCAGTGCCTGCACCGTTATGAGTATCTTTGTATTGTGGCCCAAGTTCAGCGGTTCTCCAACCAGGATCTAGGAGTCACCGGAAAGCAGGGAAGGGTGAGTTTCTGACAACTACAGCCGTTGTGGGGCGATGGCAGGTGAGACAAAGTCTGCACCTGTGAAAAACGTAAATTATACAATGCACATGACATCACTGTCTCTTGTTTTAGTGCATAACGAATACTGTAGCCTAGCAACCTAGCTTGATTGTGAGGGTTTGCCAGTTGTTTCTTTTGAAACCTTAGTGAATGAATCCATCAGGAAAGGAGTCAGATGCTTTGTGCGGCAAGACCTGGCGCTCTAAGGGCTTTGTGGGGGAAGGGGTGTGCAAGGATATGAGTGGGGCAGCAATGTGAGCCTTCTCCTTGAATCCCGATTTCAACAGAAGGTCATCTGTTTTGTGCTGCCAACAATGGTGTTGGGCCTTTGCACAGCACACTTCAGGCTGCAGAAGCCCTATCCTTCCTCCTTGTATCTTCCAGCCCTCCAAAAAAACCCAGCAGCTAAGGCTTCACGTACAGCCAAGGCTCTGGTACTTGAGCAGCGCCGCCAGATGGCGGTCTTCGTCAGACTCTCTCACAAGCGGGATGCTCAGGCTTGCTTTTGACTGCAGGGCGAGATCTTTCTTCTCTTCCTCTTGCAGGACTTTCTTTTCTTCCTATGCGTAGGAAAGGGAGAAACAGAGACAAAAAAAAGAGAAATCCACATCAGAAAGGAGGTTGGGGAGGGGAAAAACTAAAACACAGGCCAAGGACTAGCAAGACAGGAATAAACATTTTTAAATCCACTGCATCCAGTTGTCTTGGAGGAGCTTAGTTAATAAATAAAATAAAAATAGGGATACAAACTTTAATCCAGCCGTATAAATATCCTCCTGCCTGGTTAATTAATAAAAAAATAACTCCAGGATACCAGACAGGGAAGCTTTATGGAAGTTCATTCTACAATACAAATTGCATTTCTCCATTGAATAATTCTTGTTCTGCCTATGCTTATTGGATTTGGTATTGCTCATATTAAAAAATAATTAAAAAAAGAAACCCAAATATCCATAAAGATAGCACACTAAAATGCAAATGACTAAGATAAGAATGCAAGTAGGCAAGCTATTAAATTTTTTTACAGATCAATTCTATACATGTCTACTCAGAAGTAAGTCCCACCCAGTTCAATGGAGCTTACTCCTGAGTAAGTGGGTGTTGCATCACAGGTTGAATCCATTCATTTCTCGTGGGACTTTTTATTATGAAACAATATGCACTTTTATTTAAATTAAATCAATTGATTAGTTGAAAGGCACGTGGTTAAACCTCTAAGAGTTATTATGTGGCTGACAGTCTTAAGTAAATATATTACTAGGAACACAGTTGAAATCTCACCCTGCCTTCATTTCTTCTAGGGCCACAAAGCCGAACCCTCCCACCTCAACATCTGCTTACCCTGAATTTCCGGCGAAGGCGGCTGTTGAGTGCAAAGTCATCTTTCCAGGCGCTCTGAGCCTCTTGGATGTTCTGCAGGGTGGGGAGGGCTCGCTGTAGCTTGCTCTGATCCTTTGAGCCATGCTCCAACCGATACATGGCATCTGTCTCCAGCTTCTGCTTCTCCTCGTGGGCTGAGAGGCAGATACAAACATTAGGTCTGGCCAGGCCAGCTGAATCTTTAAACACCCCAACAGCAGGATGGGCATAGCTCCCTATGCTCACCTGTGGCCACTATCTGCTCATTCGCTTCCACATCCCAGCGCTCTTCCTTGCGCCGGGCACCACTGACGATGACATAATCACAGTTGGCTGGGTCCGTCTGCATCTCAATGTGGTTGGGGCAAAGGTGACATTTCATACGGAACCTACAAGGCAAGTTCAGCAAGATGGGATGGTAAGGGGGATACCAGATGTTGTGGCCATGAATGGAAGACGTTCAGAAAAAAAGGCCTCTTATTGTCACACAGAACCCTGTACTGACCTTCCACCTTTTCCCCTACAATCTTTGTGTCCCTGTAGGGGGACATGTTCTGTATGGTGGTTGGTCCCTGCAACACATGAGGCAACTCTGCTTTCTGGTTCTGAAGGTTTTAGAGGATGAAAAGCATGCCTCTTTCCAAATCCCAATGGCTGCTGAGCAGAGCTAAGCTGCTGATTCTATTGTGTCTGATTATGATTATTAAATTTATTTTTATTGTTTGTGGGTTTTTGGGAAGCCACGGTACAGTTAAGGAAGTCTCTTGCTGTGGTTGTGTTTATTTTTTTCATGGCTACAGGCAGGAAGCAGAAGACGACTGAGCAGGGCACCCAGCTAAACGGATCGTGCCACAGAGCTTCTGGTCTCGCCCCATGGCTAGCAGACTTGGACCAATCAGAATGGGTGCAGAGGAGGGGAACAAGGACGAACAGCATTATGGGAAAGAAGTCCACATGAAGAAAGGTTGATGCAGCTAATTACACAGTGGTAGTGGACTCTGCCTCACTTGGATGTTTTCTAACAAGACAACCACTCTAGATTTCCTCCACCAACAGGGGGTTGGACCTACAGGAAAGGCCCCTCCACTCTACGATTTACAAGCAAGCATGTGGACTTACACAAATCAGACAGTTCGCACAGCCTGCTGTTTTTCTTGATCTTCCACTGGAAGTGGAGGTGGGAAACGTGGGTACAGATTAGCTAAACACCAGCCAGTTGCCTCTTCCCTTTGCCAGACCTGAACTTGCACTTGATGCGCACACTGCCCAACTCATCCTGGCCAAGAGCACAAGTAAAGACAACAAGAGCCCTCGCAGCACCCACCTGTAGATGGGGGTTGTGTAGTAGTTGCCAACCTTCTTCTTCTCAGCATTGTAGCGAACACCTGCAGTCAGCAGAGGGAAGAGTAGAATTTGTACATTCCTGCCTCCGATTTCCTGATCACTCAACCCCACCCTGGAATCTTATCATTACCAACAATGACTGATTTATTCATTTTAAACATTTATGCCACACCCTTTGAAAAACCTTTAACTTAATTACCAAAATGGCAGGACAATGAAAGTGTCCCAGATGTTTTGACTTCCAGAATCCCTAACCCCCGTTCTATTTACTAGACTAGGAGCTGAGAGCTTGTGGCACTCCAAATGTCCAACTCTCATCATAATTGACCATCGGCCATGCTGGCTGAGGCTGATGGCAGTCTAGTCATAGTCTAACGACACATAGGTCACAGGTTCTCCATCCCTGATCTATGTGTAAGCTGTAGAGGCATATAATCAGAATGCAGCTTCTGTTCCAGCTTCCAGGACTTTTAACTCCTTCTTTTATCTATTAGACGCATCACTCCCATCTTCTCAGTGGTGAGAACAGACCTCAAGAGATATAAAATCCCATTCTAACTAGCAACAGTTGGCCTCCTGGCCTCCTGGTGTACAACCCTTCCTTCTCAGGTTTCTTCCTGACCTACCCTGAAGCACTAGTCCCCAAGAGGTGAGAAGTACTCAGTCACACCTAGCAGCAAAAAAGCAAGACAAAACAGGAGGCTTTCAGAAATACCAAATGGAGATCCAACAAACAAGGTTCCTCTTTGCTGTACATAGCTCCTGCCGCAAAATTCCACTACCTTCAAACAAGCCCCTCTCACCACATTTAAGCTCCTATTAGCTGTCTATGTATATAAGGGATGGCCTCAACACCAGCCGCCTTCCACACTTACCCATGCCAATGTGATTCTGGCAGCCGTCACACCAGATATTATAAGGCATCTCAAACCTAGGAAAGAACAGCCAAGGGACATTCACTATAGGCAGCAGAGGCATCCGACTGCTTCAGCTAGAAGGAAAGCAAGCCCTGTTTGATGTCCACATGCAACTTGGCTAGCATAGAGCTGGTCCTCCCCTAATGTGCAGGCCCCAGACAATTTCCTATGCCCCCCTACAAAGAGCACCACGTAATAAGGACTCAACTCCAAGGTGCCCTGGCATGCTAAGGATTGCATCTAAGTGTCCTTACCTGATGATGAGGATACCCTGGGAGAGTTTACGAGCTCTTTCCCGTAGCGGATGGCTGTTGCGGTATTTATTAAGGGAGCCATGCTGCAAAAAATGAGAAGAGAAGATGCTCAACTTGTTATATACAAAGTCCAGTGTCAGTCATGACTCTACAGCCTTCGTCCGATGACAATTTATGTACCCCTATGACACTGTCCATTCTAGGAAAAACCAGGATTTTTTAGACTGACCTGCACTTAGGCAGGAATAACCAGATGCACAAATATAAGATTTGAAAAGGATATAGGGTCTTAGCAGACCACAAGCTTAACATGAGTCAACAGTGTGATGCAGCAGCAAAATAAAAAATGGGCCTGTTCTAGGATTAATTATCACTTTCGTATGGTCTTTTATCACATTTTATTTTTATCCTTTGTTCTTATTCAAGTTTTCCATTTGTCAACAGAAAAATAATTCTGCAGAAATCTAAGTGCTTTTTTAGAAATACATTCTTCATTTTACACTGAACGTATTACTACCATCTCAATGCTTATTTATGAAGCAGGCAAGAGCAGTAAATTACATTGGGTTGTATCATACCTAGAGTAGACCTGGTGTGGGGAACAGGATCGCCAGTGAGGCCAGATCTCCCGAACATGTGAGATCCTTAACCACTCTCACATGCGGACAAGACCACTCAATGGAGGCAGGTCCACTCAGTGAAGACAGCACCCAGAAAATCTGGCTTGCAGACTTGTGCCTGTTTCAGCTCAGTAAAACCCTTCCAGGCAATTCAAAAACTGATTCCTTGCTATAACTACTAGGTACACACACCCTCACCATGGAACTTATCTTGCAATACAGAAAACAAAAATGCACACAGACAGCACACAACTTGAAACCCTGAATTTCCCTTGGAACCCTCAATTGCTCTCTTACCTTGGCTGGATCAAAATCGGGTGGGTAATACTTATTGACTCCTTTTCTTTCCCCCTGTAAATAACCAATGACAGCATTAGAATCCCGTTGCTCAATAACACCTCAAGCAACTAAATGTGTATGAAAACTCTGCAAATACAAGCAGTTTTTTTGGGCGGTGGTAAGAGGTGTTTTGCAGGAGTTTGGAAGTGGACCCTGTATACTAGTTTTGCCTGCTTGCTTCCTCCTAGCCCAGAGCACAGGTCCCCTTCTGCTCAGCTCAAGGGGTCACATATGGGAAGGTGGCCATCAGGTGAGAGTCACAGCATGGTGACTCCAATAAGCAAAGCAGTTGGCTCATTTCTTCCCCAGATTGCAGAAGAACACAAAGAGAACCCTCTCCTTTGTGAGATTCAAAGTCTCTTTGGACCAGCACCCTGCTGACCAACCAGATGCCTATGGGGATGCATGGGGTTCCAAAAGTCATGCATGAAGGTTAACAGATTTACCACATTGTCTCCCTGCCCCCCGGCAACTGGTATACAGAGTTGTCCCATCTACTAACATGGAGGTTCCATTTAGCTATCATAATAGCTAAGCCAAGCTTTCAGCAAACCCCCACCGCCACCGCCCCATTTCAGTGGCCTTATCCAAGCAGTCACGTTGTTCAAGCAACAGCTGTTGGTTCAGGCCAGTTGTCACTTGATGACAGTCCACACGTAGGCACCTTGGGAATGTCAGGAGCCATCTAAGCCAGGCCAACACCAACTGTTCCATCAGCATGCCTGCAGGAGGTGTGTGTGTGTAGGAATACACAGGGATGCCATTGTGTCCAAATACTCAAACTAACAGCAGCTCCATAGAAACACAGCCTTATGCATTCCCAAGGTGCTAGAAGGAAAGTTGCAGCCAGATGTGAACCAGCCCCCATTGGTAATTATTGCATTTAAACTTCTGTTTTGTTGACCAAAAGACCAGTGTATGGAGAGCAACCACAGGACATAAGCTTCAAGTTACCCTTGCAGGTTAAGGACCAGTTCACATTTAACAGCAGCACCTGTGGGGTCGGGGAGAAGCAAGCAAGTCAACAGCATCATGTCAGAATGGGACGGCGGCAAGAAGAAAGGAACCCTTGAAACAGCCCAAGAAGCAAGTAAAGGAAATGGATGAGGGAGACAAAGCGTTCAAGCAAAAACAAAAGTAGGAGCAAAAGAAAGTCGTTGAGTTGAAGGCAAAAGCAGCTGGCAAGGGACCACTTACTGGAAGTGGGATTAAAAAATCTGGTAAGAAGTAGCAGATTGATGAGACTACAGAGCAAGAAAAGCATTCACTCTCATTGGATGCTTGGCAGGAGGATGGATTTCCACGCTGATGTTGTGGGAAACATTAATTTGAGCACCTATGTACATTTTGTTCAAACAAAATAATTGGCCTATTTTTTGGTTAAAAACAAACTAAACAACCAAACACAGCAGCACCCATCCCAGGAGCACACATGGCCATAAATAAGTGTGTAGTCAGGTCAGCCTCCTACAAAAGCGTGTATGTGAGCTGGTGTCTCTATGGGAGGCTAGATACATGCTGCTGAAAAACACACAACTGCAGCATCTCATGAAAGTGTAGTGCTTACCCTGTTGAAGTTCAAGCACTGTGTTTGTGGGGAAACAATCTTGTGGGTGTGCTACAAAACACCCCATGTACTCACCATGATGAAAGAAGTCTAGCTGAACAGCTGGAATGGCCTAAGAGAAGAGCAGGAGAAAGTTATTCCTAGGATATTCCCAGAGAGGAGAAGCACAAGCAGCATCACTCTTTGGAGTGCCCAAAGCAGCAGCTACCTACTCTCAAGCTCCAGAACCTGCTTTTGATGCTAAAACTTCTGCCATATAATGTGCAGAAACAACAGAAAGTCACAGCCTCTGAAAGCATGGATAGAGAAACCTGGCTTCTGTCAAAGGGCACATTTCTCCTGGGTACTATCGGGGGCACATGCCAGAGTGAGGGGGCAGATCCCAAAGTGGGCAGGGTACCCTCTTTGTTCTCTCTAACACCCCATTTCCTCCATGCCCAGTAGTAACAGTGTGCCTCTGAGTGTGTGCAAAGTGCCTTTCTCTGTTAAGCACTTCTAGGCCACATTCGTCTTGCCAAGGCTGATTGCTTTTTCAGAAATAAACCACTGGCTATAAAGTAGACTATATGTGGGCACACACCATCAAAGAGTCCTGCCATGGTATTACAAAACGCCTCTCTCTCTTTTTCTTAAGAAAGTGCTTATAAATATTTCTTAACCACGGACTGTTGCCGCCTGGGCCTGGCAAAGCGCTGAAACACTGAAATACATCTTGAGCGGGCATATTATGCTGCTTCGAGGGTGGCCGGGATTCCTCTTTCTAAACCATCAACGTTAGGAAATAAACCCACGCAGAGACATGCACAGAGATACAGGTCTTGAGGCGACCACAAAAGGGTGCCCCCTTCCCTGCCAGGGAAGAAGGGGCAAGGGAAGATCTCTATGGGGAAAACAACGGGGAATAAAGATCTCCATCGGAGATCTGCTGCCTTTGGGGATCCTGCCGCCTGGTCGCCTCACCTTGCCTCAGGGGTGGGCCGGCTCTGTCAGGACCTCGCTCAAAGGGCCTGCCAACTGGTGAGGGGGGGTCCCCCACTTTCACCCACACGCCCGTTTCTGTGCCAGGTATGCTTTTAATCTGGTCTTATCTGCAAGCCGCCTCGAGTCCCAGTCAGAAAAAAGGCGGGGTATTATTCGGGTATAAATAACCGAATAATAATAATAATAATAATAATAATAATAATAATGGTATCTGCCGCCCCGTGCCCGGCCCTTCTCCGGCGCTCCCTGAGGCTCTAGGGCGCCGGGGGCAGCGGGCGGCCGAACCCCCCACCGACCTCGCCGCCGCTCCGGCTTCCTTCTCCCGCCGCCTGCTCCGCCTCCTCCGGGCTGCCTCATCAGCGCGCGCCCGGCGCCGGATCCTGCCCTCTTTCCCGGGGAGGAGCCTGTCTGCCTGGCCGGCTGCCTTTCCCCTCCCCAAGTACCGGAGGCTGAGGGCGAGAGGCCGGCCTGGGGACGAAAGGGGGCTCTCCTTCCGAACGGGCCGTCGCCCGCTCCCCTGCGCTAGCGGAGCTTCCTGAGCCGGGCCTCCGCCGCCGAAGCCCCCCGGCAAGCCGCCCGCCTTGGAACTGTCCGCGTTGGGAAATGCAAAATCCGTTTCCCCTCCAGTTCTTACTTGCGAATGGAGGCCAGGAAGCTCTTCCCTCTCAGGCCGCCGGGAGAGATTTGAGGCGAGCCGAGTGGCTTGTTCGAGGTGCTGCCAGCTTCTCCGGCTGCCAGCACTGAGACAAAAGACACTCCTCTTCGTGCTGCAGATTTCTCTGCAAATGCACCTTTTCTTCTGCCTTTTCCTGGGTGTTTTTTTTTGGGGGGGGGGGGTTATTGCTTGCTACACTTCTCTGCAAAACAGACATTCTGCAAATGCAGACCACTAGGTTTCATAGGTAGTGCTCACAAACAGCATTTTGTGCTTATAGTATCTGAAGGAGTGCAGAAGCCAAGAAACGTTCTCGTGGGATTATCTGTGTTTCTATAGACCAGCCTGGAAACTAGTGCCTCTGCTTTAATCCAAGGATATTGGTTCTCTCGTCTCCAAAATAAAAATGATGCTGTTTTTATATCAGAGTTCCTCAAGTGCCAGAATTGGTCTTCCTGACTCCAGCTTCTGGCTTAGCTCCAGACATGCTCAGAATTATCAGAGTGGCTTGGCAGCCAATCCTTCTTCCCAGGGAATTCCGGAAATTGTAGCTCTAGGTTTCCTAACAACTCTCAGCACTTTGGACAAACTACAGTTCACAGGTTGCTTTGGGAGAAACCATGCCTGTTCAAAGTGGTGTGTGTTACTGCTTTACATATTTTGGGCAGGAGGGACCTCACTTTAATTTGTACTATTAATTCCAAAACATTTTTATCCCAAATGTCCCTCTGCAGCAAAAAAAAGTTGGAGTGACTTTTGAATAAAATTTGATCTTTCAAGGCTATCTCCTTGTATGGCTTGCACTTTGCCCTATACTGTTTGGCTCTAGGAAACACAAAATGAGGATATTAGGTCATGGCCTTCTCTAGGGGATGTGTTGTAAGAGTACATCAAACCAGTCTGATGGCTCCAGTGACAATTTTGTGCAAGACTGCTGATGGCAGTGGTGTGTGAACACGTTATGAGAAACTTGACAGGAGAGATTAGCAGTACTGGGAAAGCCTTCTGCATTGTTAGAGGATCCTGAGTTGCTCAACTCTCTTCTCTCAGGTAGGAACAATCTGCTTTCGTAACTCGAGACGCAACAGGTCTTGAGTTGCAGCTCAGCAGATTTAAGTCACAAATGTAGGCGTGAGCTAACCGAGGGAGCTTGTTTGAATCAGTTGAATCTGCATTCCAAGTAGAACTGTAGATGTGGCATTGGAACAAATGGGGTGTCCCCTTCCCAAATGCAAAGTACAAGTACAGGGCTCCCAGTTCAGTTTGGAACTGCAGCTGGGGAAGAGAAATAAAGGGATTAAATCTCCCATAACCTCCATATTAGGGTCCTCATCTGGATTGGGTCCTCCCACCCACTGCTGCAACTGCAGTTTCCCTGCTAGCTTTGGTCTGTGGAGAACAAGAAGTGCCTTCCTGCACAGTCCACGTGGGAACTAAGGAACAAGGTGGAGCCAAGGAGAATAGATCCTGCAGTCCAGATGGGAATCCTCTGAGGACTGCACCCAGCCTACGGATTGCTATTCCGTCTTCCCCACTCTATACACACACACCATAGATCAGGCTTCCTCAACCTTGGCCCTCCAGATGTTTTTGGCCTACAACTCCCATGATCCTTAGCTAGCAGGATCAGTGGTCAGGGATGATGGGAATTGTAGTCTCAAAACATCTGGAGGGCTGAAGTTGAAGAAGCCTGCCATAGATAATGTGAGGACCATCTTCTCTCACGTGTTCCTGTCCATGCAACACAAATCTACATCCAAGGTCCCACTCTGGGTGGCTGTAGGAACGGCATTTTCCTTCTGTTACGGTCTGCCCTCTACAGGGGAGCCCCCACCAGGCCCATCATTGTGCGTATTCTAACACCGCAGCTTCTCAGGCCGTTGAGGATGGGTAGTATTTTTTTTACTGTGATGCCGGGCAGGTCCCTTTTATATTGTGTAAATTCCTGTTGCATTATTGCTGTAGGATGCAAGCAAAAGCAGAACTTCATATCATCCCAAAGGCTTGTGGTCCTAAAGCATATAAGGCTTTAAAGGCCAAAACTACCACCTTAACTTGTGCCTGGGAACAGCTACCTTTGTTCAACAAAGTACCATAGATACAAACACATCCTCAGCTACCCACTGCAAGACACAAGCAAAGGTTTTAAAAAATAAAATAAATACATCCTTTCTTCTCCTCGTTGAATTGTGGTAAGATTTCAGGGACCAAGGCAGAGGCAAATGTGAACTGTGGTGTATAAGAGGCTGACTCTATTTAAGGTGCTGTGACACAGGTGGTGCTGTGGTCTAAACCACAGAGCCTAGGGCTTGCAGATCAGAAGGTTGGCGGTTTGAATCCCCGCGACAGGGTGAGCTCCTGTTGCTTGGTCTCTGTTCCTGCCAACCTAGCAGTTCGAAAGCACGCCCCAAAAAGTGCAAGTAGATAAATAGGTACTGCTCTGGTGGGAAGGTAAATGGAGTTTCCGTGTGCTGCTCTGGTTCGCCAGAAGCGGCTTAGTCATGCTGGCCACATGACCCGGAAGCTGTACTCCGGCTCCCTCGGCCAGTAAAGTGAGATGAGCATCCCTTTACCTTTTTACTGTTCACCTTGGAGAGGAGTTGGTTAAGGGATCCTTTGCCTGAGCCTCTTGGTACACACAGGGGTGAGCCAGTGGCTGGAGGCAACATTACTGGCGCTTCAACCCCAACTTAGTTCAAACTACGACTCCTATTTAAGAAACTGCTGAATGGGGTCATATAGTAAAATCAAACAAATTGCTGTGACTTCTTAAGAGACTAACTGGTTTATTACGGCACAAGCTGTCATGTGGGCAGTGCATGAAGTGGACAAGTCAGAGGTGGTAGTTAGGGAGAGGGAGGCAAGTTAATAAAAGTCCAGGTTACATCCGTTTCAGCCGTCCCCAACCTGCTAACAACTTGATGGGTGCTGCTGTCCTTTATTGTAGCAGCAGTAACTGAAGATCAGTAGTAGCTGCCTATTTAAACCTTTGCCCCTGAAGAGCATGATTTGCGTTGGCAGATCTTCAGGGCTGGTTTCAGATTTTGCAAGCAGCAAAGAGTATGTGGGAAAGCTTGTGTCATAAGTCCAAGAAAAGAAAACTGTTGGCGCTGGGAGCAGGCCAGCCCACTCAAGAGGAACGAGAGGAAAGGCTGAAGATCCAAGCATGTTGGGTCTGAAGGTGGTGGTACAGGAAGAGTCAGGCATCCAAAGGGGTGTTCAGTGTTGACTGAGAGGGAAGTTCAAGTGACAGCCCACCAGGCTTCCTTGCATCTCAATAAATGCTCTCTCCAGTGCTTTCTGGTTGAACTTAGTACCTCAGTCTCTCAGCAAACACTCCCATCATGCAGGAATTGCTGCCTATTCCACTGAGACAAAAAATATAAAGAGTTCATCTGAGGTACTGTAATTACCGTACTTCAGAGGAAGTTGCCAGAGCAGCTACTTTTACAGCAGTCCAAAGGAAATAAAGAGGAAATGCCCTTCAAAGCCAATGCAAAGTCCCACAGCTCTCTAATTAAGGAAATGATCGGACTGCAGAGGCAGGAGCAGACAAAAAGGTAAGACTGGGATCTTCTAGTAGATCTCAAGGTGGTTTGCAGTAGACCAGCAGTATTATTGTTTAACAAGTTAACAATAAAATGATTTTATCTGAGGCAGTTAACATAGTCAGCTTTCCTCAAGGCTTATTGGTGTTTTTTGATTATTTATGTGTATGATTTATATACCGGACATTAAAAAACTAAGTTTATAATGTGTTTTTCTTTATGTCACTGGGTAAAGAACTATGCATATTGATGGTGCTACTGCGTATGACAACAATTAGGAGAAAATATAAATCCTGTCAATGGTTAGCAGGGAACACCTACTGCAGAATATGAACAAAATTTTGAAAGGAGACTTGACTATCAGTTTATTTCAATATTAAAATACACCAAAAGATACTGAGTGCAATAGCTCCTTCTTCCACAAGCAGATCTGCTGCAGGAAGTAAGAAAAACTTCAGTCACATGAAGATCGAACACTTATAATACAAAGGCTTTTGCATTTTCCTCCCTCTTCAAAGCAGAGGAAAATGCATTAGCAAAGCTCCAACTTCTTTTCTTGCAATTATGTGTCTATGCATTTTGCATTTGAGGCTGAATAGCTGTAAGGCAGCTTTTCATTCAGTCTGTACTGACGGTTGCATTCTTCTGCTGTGATTATCAAGTTCTTTTTGCCTTTCACACTTGCAGGACCTTTTTTAAAATACATACTTTGTCCCCAAAAAAATCTAGGAAATGGGAAGTGAACCTTGAGTGGAGTTACTGAGACTTAAATACATGTCTCTTTTCTCATGAGAAATAACTTTTATTGAGTGTGTATAGTTCTGGACTTGTGCACTACCAGAATGCAGCCCTTGAGGGGTTTTGACTGGGTTAATGCCTCAGCCCCAAACAGGTTCCTCACCTTGGTTTAAATCCATTGCTTCTCCTATTCCTTCCTTAAGTTGGACACTTGGTCTTGAAGAACATCCTGAAAGGCACTCATGGTCCTCAGAGAAGGTGTAGGGAACCTATGGCCCTTCCGACGCTGCTGAACTATACCTCCCAGCAGCCTCAGCTAACATGACAAGTAGCTATGGATACTGGGAGGTGTAGTTCAGCAACGTGGGGAGGGGCCAAATGTTCCCCACACCTACCTTAGAGCAGTCTTTGCCTTCCAGATTCTTCCAACATTCAGGCTCATGTCTAGGTGTTGGGAAGTTCTGCCACTGTGTTACTTCCAGGGCAATTCAGGCTTCCTCTGTTCCAGTAAGTCCCAGCTCTAAGGGAAGAATGCTTGGTAGAGAGAGGCAAAAACTGCACCATGTGTACACCCTGAGTCCTACTAAAAGGTGTCCGGGCCAGGGTGTGTGTGAAGAAGTTAGAGGAGAAAAGAGGCGGAAATACTTTATAATCACAAACACTTGTGGACCTTAGAAACCCAGCATAGGCTTTGATTTTTAGACATTAGGCAGAGTGAATTTGGCGATGGGACTACCTCATTAGCACAGCACAGCAGCGAAAATACAAGCTGGCCCTGCCTCCTCCTGAGGGAATGGGCAATGCCAAAGGATCTAGAATGCCCCTGCATACTCTACCAGAAAACCACTTTTTAATCCTGGCCTCTCACAAGGCAATACGTCACAATGCCCCAGAAAACCACGGGGTCTCAAAGGATAAGTATAAAAGTTCAGTAAATCAATATACATACATACATATATATAATTTGACTTTAATTTACATGTCTCAAACAGGATAGAAGGCAAAGGCTTTTCTACCCTGATAAGGCAACCGTGAACTATGATAAACCGCAAGAGAATCAATCAAGGGAGAAGAAAATTCTACACAGGTTTGTAAAAGCTGTACTTTGTCCCCTTCCCTCCCTCCCCTCCCTCCCCCGCCCACACACTGAGCTCTGTTTAGAGTCCATCTTTACCACTTTTTCTTGTGTTCATCCATGGAAACCCCCCCAGGTCCCAACGCCACAACAAGCAGCAGACCACCTATGACAGACATGGTCTGGAAAAAGTCATATTTGAGGAAATCGTGGAGAGGCCTGTAAGTGGGGACGCTCCAGAAGGCATTCTGGATCAGGTTGATGATGAAAAGCCAGATGACTAGGGTAAGAGCAGCAAGCTTGGTCTTGAAGCCAATGGCTACCAAAATGATAAGCGCCATGCCAAAGATGTCCTGGAAAATCTAGGGAGGAAGACAAAAACCATGCTTCAATTTAATGCATTCTTTGCTTCAATGGCTGGTGTCCCCAACTTGTTATCAACAACAGAGATCAGGCATGCACCCAAGTAAAACAAATGTTGTGACCTCCCCAATACATTATGAAAATGTGTACGTATTTTCTAATTTGACTTAATTTGTTCTAGCTCTGTGATTGCTAAGAACAGGCAAGGTGTTATGTAAGGTGATGCAACAGCACTCTCTGAACATTTGCTGGCCTATTCAGCCCAGTGGTGTTTGAAAAAGACCCCAGAGTAGGAGAGAAGTCAAATCTAGAAGATTCTCCATCCCCGGGTAAGTGACAAGGCTGCAGCAAAAGCCAAACTGAGTAGTTTCCTTTATTAATCAGAATAATGTCTTAAAGGGCCTAGTCTATTTACTATCTAGTGGTGAGGTAGCACACAATTGCCCAACTGAGTTTGTGCTTATTTCCATAGAATACCAGCCAATTTTGCAGACGGAGAAAACCCAACCAAGTCTTGTAATAGTGGATGCCACTCACAGTGAAGGCGCCAAGTTCGAAGTGCAGGAGTGTCATGAACATGAGAACCAGGAGCAAGCGCCCACCAAGCTGCATGTACTGCCGTGGTGAGATATCGTCCATGGTAGGGACTCCAGCAAACATGGACTTCCCCTCAGAACGAGATTCTGCAAGTAGCAGGAGCAGCCCACCTCCGAGAGCCAAATTCCTATGAGGGAGAAAAAACATAAGGGGTTCAGACAATTTGGAACTGGGGTCTGCAATGGAGGTATCAAATGGCATATTCTGTAACACAGTAGCACTCATCACCTGGACCTTCTCATGATTCTGCTGCTTCCCTAACCCCACAATTTTTGCCTTCCTAACTGCTGGGATGCACCTGGTGCTCTTTTTCCACACCTCTAAATGACACCTATGGCAACTCTGGCCTGCTTGACTTAATTACTACCACTTAAAACCCCCTTCTGAGAGTCAGCAAACCTAGTTTACTTTACTTGATACAGGTATTTTTCTTTAACCTAGATTACAATATCTTTCTGGTAGATGGCTGCCCATTCACTCAGTGTTCTAAGATAACCCTGGCCAGATAACCCAAGGAGGTGAGGATTGGATATTCTTCCTGCAACCACTCCTGTGATTTAGCATAGACAATGAGAAAGCTCTCCATACTGGGCTCCTCCTCCAGTTTAATTTTTAAAGCCTTGCCTCTTAACTCTTGCCAGGACGTGGGTCCTGCCTTGCCTTCGGCTTTTATGGTTGGAAAGAGGCTGCTGGGTTCTTTATGGGGAGAGGGATCCTGCTTCTTCTGTGTTTTATTTGTTTGGGGTTACACGTTTTGCCTTTGGGGGGAGCATTCTGAGCTTTACTAAGTTTTCTTTTTTGAGATGGTTATTTTTGGTGTCTGTAAGTTTTATATTTCTAGATGTGCCACCTGGCTTATAACATTGAGAAGCCCCACTCTAGGACTTGTAAAATATTGAATAGTCCACAGCCCAAAGGGCTGAGTCATCCTTTCCCCAAGGCTGGCAGTTTTCCTCTATCGTAAGACTCTAATTTTCCCCAAGAGATTAGAGAGCCTGTTGTTTTGTCTCCCGACATGTGCTTGGAGACAGTAAGCAAAGACTCAGTGTCTGCCCCCCTAGGTCATGAATATAATTGGAAATGGACCTTTCATTCCAAGAACCCCTGAAAATAGGGCAAGTGTGAACCCTATCCTCATAGGGGTACAGAAATGTTTATAAAGATATTTTATTTTAGATTTTGGATTCTCAGAACCCCATTTCCTAAGAAGAAGTGTATTTACTATCTACTGAACTAATCTGCGTCGAGTTGAAGCTTTTGTGAGCCTAAACAGTTATGTTTTGTTTTTATAAATTACTGTTTTGGCTTTATCAGAGAAGCTGGGGCACCTCCAAATGCCTAGAAAATAAGAATTGTGTGTATTAATTATTATAAATAAGTTACTATTTGGACTAGTGGAAGCAACTATCTGAGAGTGCGAAACAGAGGTTTATAAAAAAAACCCTGCTTGGCTTTTGGCACAATCAAGACAGCATCTTTATGCAATAAGGAACAAGGACCTCCCTTTGGATTATTTTTTTTATGAAGAGAAACCTCTTCCAGCCTGCCAAGCACTTAAGGAGGGGCAGCTAGAGGAGGCCACTTGCAGACCCTGTATGCTTTTTGTCTTTATACAAGAATTACTATGGTCACTTTTTCAATCTACAGGGACTGGTGACAACACTGTGAGAGTTCTGAGTGAAAGGAGCTTGAGTCAGAGCACAGTTGTATGCTCATGAAAGAGATTGCCTATAATGCGGGTGGTCACCATGACATTATCAAGTTGCACTATGTTGCTGAGCATAGCATCACTGGCCGGTAATCTTAGAGGTGGGATTATGTGCAATACAGCTTCCTTTCCCCCTTTATAAGCAACTTGTTTCCACCATCAAACTAGCAACCAGCCGCCTCTTAGGCACACGAGTCAACCCTCTCTAACTTATATAAGCGTACATGAAGGTATTTGGGTGTGAGAGAATGAGAGAAACATTTCCCATACAAAAGATGAAGAACATCAAAATACCCCATCATGAATCCTCTGTGGAGTTACAACACAACATGCCTTCTGGTTTTAACTCACCTCATCAAGAACTTGAGGTCCCATAAAATACTGTAGGCAATTGTCTGAAAAACAAGAAAGCAGTAGGTAGTGATGAGGACACCATCATTAGTTTAGCTCAAGGGCTCTACATAATCTCCAGATTTCCTAGGATAGGAATGATTTCCTTGGCAGCAGCCATGAACAGTTGTTGAGAGTTCCTAGAAAACAGCTTTGGGGGTAGGAGCTGCCTTTCATTGGGAGCTGGTGTGTGAGACTAATGTACACTTAGTTTTCAGGAAGATTCTCAAGAGTGTGCAAATAGGCATTAAAATGAGGAATGCAATTTAATGTAAGCAAGTGAAAAATGATGCACGTTGGGGCAAACAAAATAATTCTAAATTTCACATATTGGGGAAATCCAATGAAACTGAATGTTGGAAGATTTAGGACAGACAAAAGAAGTTGTTTCTTCACACAGTGCAGTTAAACTAAATCCCCCCACCCAAGGTAGGGATGGCCATCAATTTGGAGTGCTTTAAAAGAGGATTGGACAAATTCATGGAGTATAAGGCTATCACTGGCGACTAGCCACAATGTCCATGTTCTGCCTCCACTGTCAGTCCGTGTGCCTCTGAATACTGGATGCTGGGAATCACAGGTGGGCAGAGTGCTGCTATGCTCAGGTTCTGCTTCTGCACTGTGAGAACAAGATGCTGGACCAGATGGACCCTTGCCCTGATCCAGCAGGGCTCTTCTTACTTTCTTAGCGTAGTACAATAAATTATCACTAATGTACAATGAGAGTGGTAGCTGAGTGTTTGTCTGCTGAAACAACGAAGAGTCTTCAGCCACCTTAAAGACTGGGATTTATTGGCGCAGAAGCTTTTGTGGCCTATTGCTCATTTTATCAGAAGTATGAAGAGTCCTGCACCAGATGTGTACACACACAGGTACAGAGATAAGAGGTTTGCAAACACTGAGGCCAGGGAATAATTGAATGCAAGAAATAGCAGAAGACATTTCCCTGTTCCAGGCATAGCTCAAATGTGTACAAGCTAAGAAGAGAGTAGTCCATTCACAATGACAATTAATACTATCTTTCTAGTCTATGGTTGCTGTTGTGACTAGATCAGTCTCTTCTTATCTTGTAAACTAGGGGAGACTAACCTGTGACTCTTCAAATGTTGCTGGACAACAACCCCTATCACCCAGACTACTGGAAAAGTTGGCTGTGGCTAATGGGAGTTTGAAGTCCATCAACATTTGAAGTGCTGCAGGTCAGCTACCCCTATTCTATGCAACTGAACTTTGCAAAGAAATACTGGACAATTACTGCTGTCCTTTTGTTTATATTTATTTTTTTCTTTTTGCATATTATATCAAGTAGGATAACACTTTAGGCATCTAATGAAGTAGACTATACTCCAGGAAAGTATGTATCACAATCAATCTCCTAGACTTGGCACACCTACTTTGCTGAAAACAACCAGAAAGTAGAATAATACTTTTGAACAACTTGCTCACGAGCTCAAGACTTGCCAAATGCTGCACTGGACTCATGGAATTCTGTATTTTGCCTTAAAGATGAAAAAAAAGTTTTGCAAAGAGAAGCCATCGAGGAAGAATATTGGGTCAAAACATGTTTGATAATTTAAGACTAAAAATATAGTTAATAAGCATCGTTTTTATAGTTAATGAACATTGTTTTATTGAAGCTTATTGGCAATAAGCATTGAACTGCTACCATTCGAAGTCTTTTACAATTGATATTCGGCAATAAATACAGAACTTCATATACCGTATTTTTCGCTCTATAACACGCACATAGTTTTTAGAGGAGGAAAATCCGTAGGCATGCCACCTGTAGGCATTCCCTCCGTAACACGCACAGACATTTCCCCTTACTTTTTAGGAGGAAAAAAGTGAGTGTTATGGTGCAAAAAATATGGTCATTTCAGTATACCTTAACCTTAACATTTTATTCCTATATGGCTCCATCACTACTTCTGTTTTGGAGGGCAGATACAACTTTTCTGTTTAATCAAACCTCCTGCTTATTTAGACTGCTGTGAATTTTACTGCTTTCTTTTCTGTTTATATTTTATAGTGTTTGTTGTTTGTTGATCTGAAATTTAGGAAGGAACAGAAGCATGTAAATAACTGTAAAGAAATGAAAACATGATCCTCCTACCCTAAAGCAGCTTGACTGGATCCAAGCATATCTTTTCACTCTGGGATCTAGATCTTGTTCCTTACACTTTCAACTCACCTGCATGAAAACGATTCCAAACAGGCCAAAGCATGCGTAAGGGACAAACTTTCTGGCGAGAACAAGCACACACCCAGCTAAAAGAACAAGAGAGAAGGTGCTTCAGGGACAACAGAAGAATTGCAACAAGGAAACAAAATACAGAAAGTGTTTTCCACATGCCCATTTCCTACACTTGTCCTGAAGCAGCTTTAAATGAAGAATGGGGGAACCCGGATTGTGCAATACGCTTCCCTCTTTGGTCCGTCTGGTGCCAATGTCAGTCTCATTCTGGTTTCAGGTTAAGACCTGGTAATTTTCTCAGGCGTTTATAAACTGTTAATTTTCCAAGTTACTATTATAGTGGTTGGCTGCTCTGTGTTTTAAGATTACAGTTATTTACTGTTCACGTAAGTAAAGAAGCCATGAACCACCTTATTCTGCATGAGCATGCCCAAATATTAAGATCTTCTTTGGAGGACAATTCCTGAATTCCTGTCTTCTGAAGTGAGGCAGATGGAGAATGCTACTCTGCTGTGGTGCCTGGGTTGGAATACTTTCCACAAGGATGCGTCTCTGGCACTGGGTGGATCTTTATATTTGCCCAGCCTTTTTAGTTTAAACTGTTAGGTTTTTTTTTTTTTTTATTCTGGAGCTGTAAACATTTGAGGTTACTATACAATCTTAGTGCGTTTAGTTTCAAAGATCAGGGCTTTCACAAATTTTATGAAAACTAATGCTGTTTGATGTAAACATGAAACCTAGTCCCTAGTCTGCATTCTAAATTTGGCCCTCAAGACAAATCACTCACTGAAAGTTCTACAAAGAATGCAAACATGTACTTGTGTCCCACCTTTGGCAGCAAGACCTATGGAGGATACCAGATCTGTGCCAGTCATTCTCCACCCAGTCACCAAAGGAAGAAGCCCTTACCTAGCTGCCCACACATGTTGATTAATACAAAAAGTGTGGCTAAGAGTGCACCGCTTCCCCATGACATGTTGATGTAGTCTCGTTGCTCATTCCACTGGAACCACATCCTGATGCCATCCTCCAAGAAGGTGCTAATCAGGCAGAGGTGAGCCAGATGAGGTAGGTAGTGCTTTGTCACACGCAAGAACTGGAGTGAAAGAAATGCAACATGAGAGACAGGACAGTGCCCCTAAATGGCTGCAGAAATGAAGGTCAGCCTTGCCTAGACTTAATACCAACTTTGTCCAAATGATCTCTGGGTTCTTCTGCTCCACAAGGTGGCAAATATATACTACATATGTTCAACATCTGGAAGGCCAATTTATACATGCAAAAACAAGCTACTGATGTTATAACTTGGTGTACTGGTCAAGTGTAGGTCACTCCAAACACTTTCGATTTCAGATCTGCTCCTGAATGAAACATGTAGACAAGTGAAACTAATCTCTTACAGAGTCTGAGTCTGGTACTACTTATCATTTCCCCTCATATCAGGAGACAAAACAACAATATAGATTCTGCTGCTCACGGTAAATCCAAATGCTAAATCTATCTGTTTGAAGACGTAGTGGCTCCTGACTTATTTTCTCTGCTCCCCAGCTCCCCTCTACACACAAAATTCCTCTCAAGCAGCAGTTTGTAAACTTTTTCTTTTTTGCAAAGATAATTTAAAATGACTAGTGGCCTTGATGGACTACTTAATAAACTTTCCCCCCTTCATCACCAGCAACAGCAAAACCAGTTCCTGTTGATGTTGGCATCCATCTGTCTTAAGTGACAAAGGAGTGTCTCATATATAATGAAAATCATGGGACCTAGGCCAGGGCCTTGTTAACCTGTTCAGCCTCGAATCAAAATAGCCTTTGGCTATGTTATTGGGGGACAGGGGAGGAAATCTAATGCAGGGCAAATGCAGACGAAATTAATTCGTTCTGCGAGGTTTTTCGTCTTGCGAAGCACGGTTTCCTGGGTATTAACGGTTTTAAGAAAAAGGAAACAAACTTGCAAGACGTTTTCATCTTGTGAAGCAAGCCCATAGGGAAATTCGTCTTGCGAAGCAACTCAAAAAACGAAAAACTCTTTCGTCTTGCGAGGCATTCATCTTGCGAGGTATCACTGTATTCCCATGTCATGGGAGGCTCATTTGACCATAATAAAACTAGGTGGTAAATTTGAAACTAATATTTATCTCCTCCTAACTTCCCTCATAGGGTTGTTGTGAGGGTAAATAATAAATGTAAACTGAGAAGCACCATGGAGATTGTGAACAACGACTACAGCAACAAGCTGGTAGCATAACTGTTGTCTGCAGGGTACCATGACCCTCATAATTTCCTCCAAAGAGTAGCAGAACCCTGCAGAAAAGATTTTGAGGTGCCCCAAGAGGAGAGGAAAGGGAAGATTTGCTGTGTGAACTGAACTTTGCATCCACAACACTGATTACACCCGGTGTCATTCAAAATTGTGAGCCCTAAAGGGATATAATAATAATAATATTGATCCATGCAAATTTACAGTGGAAGCAATAGTGGATGCAGAAAAAAGTGTATCCAAGCCCAATTCCTACTTTTTTATTTCAGTGGTAAAGCAGCAGCTCCCTTCACTGTCCACAAATGATCCTTACATGGTAGAGGGCTGGGATCAGAGAACACGCTTCACATGATTCTATTCTACAAATCCAATCTACTACCACCCTTGGATCTTTTGTGTGAGGAAAAGAACTGCCCCTTCAACAGTTGATGAGCCCCAGACAGTACAGCACATTCCATGGCAGCATGAGGTTAGCATACAAGCACAACACTGGCCCCACTATTTTTATGCAAGGATCATTAGTTTTGTTAGAGACCCTCTCCTACCCCCATGGCCCTGCAGACTTCAACAATAAAGGAAGCAATAGTACGCTGCATCATTTAAATTGCAATCTTATGCATACTAATTTAGAATTCAACTACTGAATTCAAATGGCTTTACTCCCAGGTAAGCAAGCACAAGGCTACAGCTGCCAACACTTAATTGTTTTGATGAATTAAAAGACTTTTAATTGATTTCAACATGTACTCTGATTAAAAAGGCAAGTCAGTGGTGAATTTTTTAATTATTTTTCACTCAAGTCCTTAATAAAAACGTTTACAAATTCTGAATAAAAATTTACTTGCAAAAAAATAAAAAAATAAAATAAAAACGGCGCATGGTAGGCACCACTTTAGAAGAGGCATCTCTCACATAAGAAGGAATGCTTCTCCTAAGATGGAACCAGACAGGACACAAATAGACTAATTTATCAACTAAGGTTACTAAGTAACCTTCCCTTCCCATTCTCGAACTTTTGTTTGTTCAAATGAAGAACATATGCAGATTTAACTGATTTAATAAAACACCATATGATTGGTGAATACTTCTTTTAATTAAAAATTATGATTAATTGATGAAGTTTTCTTTTCATTACCAGTTCTAAGTGATATAAAGTTCACAGTCTTAAGAGCAACTTCTGGTGTTGCTTTATGTGGAGAACAAAAAGTGCAAGTCACTTCATATTCCTCAGGCAACATGTAACTTCAGAAAGTTGCCCTCAATGAGGCCCACCCATTCTGCCTTGGTACACGTCACAACATTTAGGCTTACCATTCCAAATACATGCAACTGAGTTTACAAACTGAGTTTAAAAACTCAGTGTTTGTAAACCTCCAGTTCACAAATTATGTTGACGTTTACATGTAGATAAAACTCATGATCAGAATGGGCCGCAAGGCTGCAATCCTATGAATTTGTCCAGGAATATGCTATACTGAACATGGGAACAACTTTCAAAAACAAATACACGGGACACTGATGAACCTGTTTTTCACCAATATAATGTTGTCTGCATTATATACCTAAATCTATCATGCAAAAATTAAATCCACTTATCCAAAATGCCCTGACTGCTAGAAAGATAATCAAGGCACAAAGACAGCCAAGGCAACAAAAATAAAAAACGTTTTGTTCATTTTGGCTGACTAATGGACCATGTGACTGGTTGAATTTGCCAAAAAGGTTAAGAAAAAAAACAGGTATTATGTTATAACCTGTAGATGTACAAGGAAGCTCTTTAATAACATATTTTAAAAATGCACTTGATGGCAAAGAGTTGATAAATCCCATTTAATGTAAGAGTGCACACACATAATCACACCTTTTCATTCCAGATTAACCTGGAAGAATTGTCTTCACTTTGCATAGCTCAATGCACACAATCATTGACACAAATCAGAAACCCATTCTAAAACTACATATGAATTGTTTTACTCTCCAGTACTTATTGTAATTGCAGCTGTGGACAAAGTACAATGGCCAACTTTATGTAGGTATTATTACGCACAATTATTTGATGTATGAAAATAGCCACAACACTTAAGTGTTGTTCCTGGTGGCCAAATCAGTGCTAAAATCACTTCCACCTAGTTGGATTCCACACCAGTAATGTCAATATATAGTACAGTTAAATGTGGAACTTGTGGCTTTTCCGATGTTGTTGGACCACAAGCTTAACATGAGTCAATGTTGTGATACATCAAAAGTAGTATAGTGTCCAGATCAAGGGAAGTAATAGCACTGCTCTATTCTGCCTTGGTTAGACCACAGCTGAAGTGCTGTTTCCGATATCTAAATTTCTCCATGTGTGTTTTGCTACTGGTGCAGGTCCAATTGCAACCACATTGAGATTTCTGGGCACCATTTTGGTAACTGACATCTCCATCAAGCCAGCTGATTCGAACACAGTCCTCCATCATTACATCAAATAAACTAAGTGCAAGGCTGAATACAGATATATTTGACTATGTTGCAGACTTTTCACAGGCCAGGTAAATGGAGCTCATGAACTACAGTTTAAAAACCTTACTCCATTGTTAATACTATTTCCATTTCCACTGTGTGTCTCCTTGCATATTGGGCAAATGAATAAGAGCAAGCTACATATACAGTATTTTTCGCAACATAGGACGCACCGGACAATAGGACGCACTTTGTTTTAGAGGGGGGAGAACAAGAAAAAAAAATTCTCCCCCTCTCTGCCCAGCGCCCCTTCAGCGAAGTGGCAGGAGGCGCTGTGCAGAGAGGGGGAGAACTTTCCCCTTCTTGTTTTCCCGCTCTAAAACAAGGTGCCGTTTAAGGTGCGTTCAGGCGGCTACCTTGGAAGCCTGGAGAGCGAGAGGGGTCGGTGTGCACTGACCCCTCTCACTCTCCAGGCTTCAGGTTCCTTTCGACCTGCTCTTTGGGGCTGGCGGGGGGAAGCCCACCACCAGCCCCAAAGAGCAGTTCAGGGAGCAGCGGATAGGCTCCTGCCATAGCCGTGCGTCACCTCTCCAGCCGGGAGAGGGTCGCGGGGCTATGGCTTCTTTAGCCCCGCACGCGCTCTCCCAGCTGGAGAGGTGACGCACGGCTATGGCAGGAGCCTCAATAGCCGCGTCACCTCTCCAGCCGGGAGAGGGTCGCGGGGGGCTGCTTTAGCCCCGCGCGCGCTCTCCCGGCTGGAGAGGTGACGGGCGGCTATGGCAAGAGCCTCAATAGCCGCCCGTCACCTCTCCAGCCGGGAGAGGGTCGCGGGGGGCTGCTTTAGCCCTGCGCGCACTCTCCCGGCTGGAGAGGTGACGGGCGGCTATGGCAGGAGCCTCAATAGCCGCGCGTCACCTCTCCAGCCAGGAGAGGGTCGCGGGGTGCTTCTTTAGCCCCGCGCGCGCTCTCCCGGCTGGAGAGGTGACGCGGGGCTGTAGAGGCTCCTGCCATAGCCGCGCGTCACCTCTCCAGCCGGGAGAGGGTCGCGGGGCTATGGCGTCTTCGCTCCATAGGACGCACACACATTTTCCCTTCATTTTTGAAGGGAAAAAAGTGCGTCCTATGGAGCGAAAAATACGGTAGTTGAGATAATAGAATTATAGAATTGTGGCATTGGAAGGGATCTGAGAGTTATCTTGTACAACCCCTGGGCAAACATACATTCCACTGTGGTGACCCTAACCTAGGTTTAAGGTGCCATTTGGCTCCTAGCTTATATTAAGTTTCTAACACTGACTGTGTCCAGTTCTGGGCACAATTTAAGAAGGAGGATGACAAGCTGGAACGTGTGCAGAGAAGGGCAACCAAGATGATATGGAATCCAAGCCTGATTAGGAATGTTTAAGGGAATTGGGTATGTTTAGCCTGGTAAAGAGGAGATTCAGAGGAGGTTTTCAGCCATCTTCAAATACCTAAATGGCTGTCACACAGAGGATAGTGCTCCAGAAGCTAGGACCTGGACCAATTGCTTCAACTTACAAGAAAGGAGATTCTGACTAAACATCAGGAAGAACTTTGTGATAGTAAGACCTGTTTCAACAGTGGAATGGACTCCCTAGGGAGGTGGTGGACTCTCCGTCCTGGGAGGTTTTTAAGCAGAGGTTGGGTAGCCATCTGTCTGGTTAGATTTAGCTGCGATTCCTGCATTGCAGGGAGTTGGACTAAATGACCCTTGGGGTCCCTTCCAGCTCTACAATTCTGTGATGCTATGAACTCCTACCACCCCTCAGCACGCTGGCTGTGACCAAAAGTGGTTGGAATTCAACAACATCTGGGAGGATTAGATTCCACATCCGTGATAAATAAAAGCCATGTCACACAGGGCTGGTGCAGCATGAAGCCAACTTTGCACCAGCTCTTGGTACTTCCAGGAGGTTGGGGGAACGATTGACCGTCATGGCCCTTCCCAGCATCGGCCATTTGCTGCTGCCAGCCTCCTCTGGAGTAAGGATATGGGGGCCAGTTGTATGTCACCTAGCCTGAAGAGAGGACCCTTTTTCCTGTTAACTGCATTTTAAGCCAGGTTCCTTGAGGACAGGAAGACCAGTACTGTACCGGAAACTTCACTGTCAGTTAACTCATTTCACTTTGTCTTTAAGCCTCACTTGCGGTTATTTTGCAACACCGGATTTATTCTGTTGTCCTTTCTGAATAACTGTCATGCTCTATATTTGGCAAATTTTTGGAATGTTTGCGCAGCTCTTTGTGGGGGAAAAGTGGCATATAAGTAATCTCAACCAACCAACCAATCAAATCCTTTTAGTTTTCCCACCCAGAGTCAATTCGCCCACCCGCTCCCTCATGCCTTAGGCTCCAGATCATGCCCGGCGGGATACCTGTTGGCACGTCTGAGGCAAGACCGGCAACACGAGCTTCTCACCCCCCCCAGATGCAGGCCCAGATCACCTCACTCGTGCGTGGGCCATGCTAGGGCAGCAAGCTAACTAAGGGGCTGCAGGGCAGGCCCCTAGGCACGCTTTCCAGCCGCTTTCCACCCCTCGGAATTTGCCGTCTGAGGCAGGGCCGGACCAGCGAGGAGAAGCGAAAGCGGCCGTGCCTGAGGAGAAAAGTTCCTCCCGAAAAAGGAGGCAAGCGGCTCACAGGGCTGCCGGCCTCCTTCTCTCAGGAGGACGCCCCTCCCTCGGGCTGAAGCGCCGCCGCTCTGCCCTGGCCTCCGCAGGACCCGGCCTCTGCCCCCCGCGCCCCTCGCCAGCAGAGCGGGCCTTCCACAGAGGACGCTTCTCCTCTTCACCGCCGCCATCTCCCCGCCCGCGAAAGGCAGCGAACGGGAAGGGAATAAAGAAGCGAGGGAAATGGTACCTTCCTCCAGCTCGCCCTCCCCTCCTCTCAGGGAAAGATGGTACGGCCCCCAGCACGCGGCTCATTCGCCCGGCCGCGGAATTCCATCCGAGGAAGGGAGGGGAGGAACTCACCTGATCGGCCAGGTCTTCGGCCGCCCCCATTACATCGCCGCTGGGCGCCATGGTCCGCTGAAGCGAGGCTCGGCCACGCGCGCGCGCCTTCTCTTTCTCCCTCCCCCTCCCCCCCGCACCTTCCTGAGGGGCTCCACGAGTAAGTGGGCGGAGCCTGAGCTCAACCAACCGCAGGCCGAGCCAGCTTCTTTCCCAACCCCTCCTCCGGATCGCCGTGCGGTTTAAGGCCGTGATTGCTACGGTGGCCGACGAGGCGCTTGTTACAATCAGAGCTCCGGCATTACAGCAGTCGACTTTTCCCGCCCTCGCCTCCAGGGTCAAAGGTCGGAGTAACGTCCCTCTGCGTCCACTTGACGCGACTGTCAATTTTAGCTCTCGGCTCTCAGTGGAGGCTCAAGCTGTCTGTCACTCCTACTTTCCCGCCCCCCGTCTCAATGGGTCAGCTCAGCTTCCGCCATGACAGCGTCTCGCCCGCCGCCGGCTGCTTGTTGCCGTGGCAACTTCGCTTAAGCGCCGACTGGCGAGTCAGGCTAATGCATGAGTGCCACGTATATACAAGGCCCGCTTTCCCTTCAGATGAAGTAATAAAATAGCTGCCTTTAAAGCACATGCGAAGCGTATTTTGCCTCTCAAAAAACGCACTGTCTCTCCTCAGAAAGTTGCAACTCCCAGCATTTTCATGAAATCAAAATCGAAAACTGACGTGGAAATGCGAGGAACTGAATTTAAGACTGGGAAACAGAAACTAAGATAAATCGAAACGGGCGGATTCACTCGTATCCTTTGACCTGGCAAAATACAGGACAGGAGGGCGGCAGGCAGGCAGGCAGGCGGAGGCGGAGGCGGAGGCGATGGCAGGGGGGTTGGGGGACGACCCCCCCCCCACTGGTGCTTAAATAACTTCAAAGCAACCCATTACAGTCTACTGCAGCCGAACCGGATGGCCCCTCTGGAATTTGCCACACCATGCATTTATAGATCTGTCTGTGCTTTGCTACCCAGAGCTGAAATACATGACCCTTCACACACAGGCAGTATTGTACAGCAATACATGCAGGCCAGGGCAAAAAAATAAATAGGGGAACATCTTCTGATGAGGGGGCAAGCTTTGTTAAATTTCTGAAAGAAAAAATATTAGGGGGCATAGGTACTATGGGGGGGCACCCAGCCCCCCCCACATGCCCCATGAAGGGGCCGGGCACCCACAAATTTTCATGCTGCGACCATGCACATGGCAGGGACGTGCACGTCTGATGTCAGCATGCCCACTGGCACAAGAATTTGACATCAGCAGGGGCCAGGATAGAAGGCTGTGACATCCCACATGCCATGTTTTTTCAGGACGATGACAGACCCTCTAAGCAGCCCTATTTTCCAGGGACGTCCCTGAATTAGAGAAGCTGTCCCAGTTTCTGAGATGATCCCGGAATCTCCCACTTTTCCTTAAGATGTCCCTATTTTCATTGGAGAAATGTTGGAGGGTATGGAATTATCCGCCCCCCGAGCAGTCTGAAGGGAAACCTGTATAGGGAAGTTTTTTAAAATGTTTAATGTTTTATTATGTTTTTATACAGTATATGTTGGAAGCTGCCCAGAGTGGCTGGGCAACCCAGTAAGATGTGTGGGGTATATATAAATAGTAAAATATTCTTATGTAGTGGGATGTCCCTATTTTCATCGGAGGAGTGTTGGAGGATATGTGATGAGGAACTCTTTGGTGGACAGCATTTACCCACCTCAAAAAAATGTCGAAGATTGTAGACAGGAGGCTCTGAGATTACATAGAATTGTAGAATTGGAAGGGACCCCGAGGGTCATCTTGTGTCCAACTCCCTGCAATGCAGGAATCTCAACTAAAGCTTCCATGACAGATGGGTGCAAGCTCCCTTTGTTCCTTGGGTGCAGCTCATCAGGCCCTCAATATTTGAATTCATTTAAAGTAGCTTGGTGTTCCCTTACCACCTTTTTTCCTGTCTTGAGCTGCAGCTCCCTCCTTGGGGAAAATAGGCTAATATTAGAGACAATTTAAGTGGAAGCATTTCACATAAATACAGACTCGGGTAATTGCCATAGCTGTCAACATTTCCCTATTTTTAAGAGAAATTCCCTTATTCTAAATAGGATTCCTCGCAAGAAAAGGGAAAAGTTGACAGCTATGGTCATTGCTATTCACGTCTATGGAGGAAAGAAAAAGCAGCATTGTGTGCATGCCCTCTAGAGGTTGAGACTGTACAGCACTGGAATGATTACCGGTACATAACTTTACAAAGGAAGGAAGGAAGGGGGGAGGAGAAGGGAAGGAAGGGAATAGAAGAGAAGAAAACCACCCTGAAAAGGCCCATTAAAAAAGAAATGAACAGCTGGTGGGGGGCAGGCAAGGAGCATTGGTGGGCTGGGTGCCCCAGGGGCTGTCTGAGCACATGCTGCTCATATGCTATTCTGAGGCCTCCAGATTTACATGAAATTTAACAGCTATATAAGGACCATCTTTGGGGTGGCCAAACCAGTAAGGGAATCTCCCAATTTCCTCTACACTACTATACCTGCCACTGCTCCAGCCGCCTAATTAAAGTAGGGAAGAGGTGAAGGGGATGCTGTAGGTTAGATGGGGAGGCCCCGGGTTAGTCTTGCATTCTGCCTCTATCACACTAAAGGTGACAGAAATACGCTTGTATTAGATAAGATGCTGAATATGATGGGGGAGGAAACTGGGTAGAGAGAAGGCAAGGATCTGCAGATTACTGTATGGTGTCATTCCCCAGGTCTCACTGGGGTATACAGTGGTGAGGGGCATGATGACAGCTGCAGAGCATGAGGTGACCCCGTGACAACAGAGATAGTACCTGAGTAAAATAATCTATCCCAAGGCCTAAACAAGACATGGTACAGGAAATGCATAAGTGGGATTTTCCACATTTTTTAAAAGAGTCAATAGCAAGGGAGATATTTAGATTGGGATTGCACAACTAAGGAAGAGGGGTTTAACCCTTTTCCCTGTGCCAATTTTCTATGTATCCATCCAAAGCTGCTATATATTCCTTGAAAGGAGGAGGAGGTACAATACAATACACCGAGGTCATAATGATACACAGTATGCTATGCTAGATTCCAAAAGGTGGTGCTAGGAGATTTCTATTCAGCCCATGATTGTGGCTTTTCCTTGTGCTGTTTGACATCTATAGGAAACCACTGTCTGAGATTGTAAGGGGATGTGGGCTGAGATGTGGTCAGTACAATGTTGGCACCTGGCTCTGCTCCTTTTCATCTGACTCAAACAGATTGGCCTTGGGGCTCAATCAGTGCCTGGGAGCTGTGAAGAGATTTATGTGGTTAAATTATAACTATAAAATGTAGTTTTATAATTAAAAATTGCAGCATTGATGATGTGCAGATCTTGTAGATTTGAGGTGTTTCTACATGCCCCTTAAGAACAGGTCTTAAGGGTGCCACATTCCTAAAAGGAAACACAAACTGTGGAGGAGCACAAGGAACCCCTGGAATTTTGCACTGCTCAGAGATTGGGGTGGCATGTGACAGTGCAGTGGTGGAGCGTATGCTAATGCTGCCTGGGGCAGGCATGTGGGACGTGCCCCCAACGGAGGCAGGGCACAGAGTGAGCCCACTGTGGCTTGCCTCACAAAGCAGCATAGGGGACACACTTGCGTGCTTCAGCCCAGGCAAGGAGAGGGGCAGGGAAGCTGCTGCCAGCTCTCCTCTCTCTGTGCCTGGCTCAGGCTTGACCCAAGGGTGGAGCTGCGGCTGGTGGCATTGGGCCATCACACAAGGAAGCTGCCTGTGCAGCTCCCTCACACACTAAAGCAAGGCTCCAGTGAGGAAGCCTGTTATGGGGTACCAGTTTGTGCCCCCTCAAAATATGTGCCCAGGGTGCCAGAGAGTCAAGATGACTAGATGGAAAATAGTCATACCATGGGCAAAATTTCCTTATTTGTATAACTTATTTCCCTATTTGTATAACTTAGTACCGTAATTCCAAAATATAGACGCGCTTTTACTCCTGCAAGATTGAATACTGCCTTTGGCTGTACAACTTCATTGTCCAGAAAGTGGGAGAAGCAACAAGAGGAACAGCCATTTTAGATCTGGTCCTAACCAATGTTGATGACCTGGTTAGTGGGGTAGAAGTGGAAGGATCATTAGGCGCGAGTGATCATGCTCTTCTGAAGTTTACTATACAGCGGAAAGGAGCAGCCAAGCATACTAGGACTCAATTTCTTGACTTTAAGAAAGCCGACTTCATAAAACTTAGGGAAGTGCTGGGTGAGATCCCATGGACAGTAATACTAAAAGGAAAGGGAGTTCATGATGGCTGGGAGTTTGTTAAGAGGGAGATAGTAAAAGCACAACTTCAGGCAATACCAATGAGACGGAAACATGGAAGGTGCCTAAAGAAGCCAGGGTGGCTATCTAAAGAACTTTTAACTGAGTTAAGATTAAAAAAGGATGTGTACAAAAAATGGAAAAGGGGGGAAACCACCAAAGAGGAATTCAAACAAATAGCCAGCACGTGTAGACACAAAGTCAGAAAAGCTAAAGCACAGAATGAACTCAGGCTTGCTAGAGAGGTTAAAAGCAACAAAAAAGGCTTTTATGGGTATGTTTGTAGCAAAAGGAAGAACAAAGAAACAGTGGGGTCACTCAGAGGAGAAGATGGTGAAATGCAAACAGGGGACACAGAAAGGGCTGAACTCCTCAATGCCTTCTTTGCCTCAGTCTTCTCCGATAAAGAAAACAGTGCCCGACCTGAAGAATTTGGAGCAAATGATTCAGCAGAGGAAACACAGTCCCGAATAACTAAGGAGATAGTACAAGAATACTTGGCTAGTTTAGATGTATTCAAGTCTCCAGGGCCAGATGAACTGCATCCAAGAGTATTAAAAGAACTGGCAGATGTGATCTCAGAACCACTGGCAGTCATCTTTGAGAATTCCTGGAGAACAGGCGAAGTCCCGGCAGACTGGAGGAGGGCAAATGTTGTCCCTATTTTCAAAAAGGGGAAAAGAGAGGACCCAAATAATTACCGCCCAGTCAGTCTGACATCAATACCAGGGAAGATTCTGGAGCAGATCATTAAGCAAACAGTCTGTGAGCACCTAGAAAGGAATGCTGTGATCACCAATAGTCAGCATGGATTTCTGAAAAATAAGTCATGTCAGACTAACCTGATCTCGTTTTTTGACAGAATTACAAGCCTGGTAGATGAAGGGAACGCAGTGGATGTAGCCTACCTTGATTTCAGCAAGGCATTTGACAAGGTGCCCCATGATATTCTTGTAAAGAAGCTGGTAAAATGCGGTCTTGACTATGCTACCACTCAGTGGATTTGTAACTGGCTGTCTGACCGAACCCAAAGGGTGCTCATCAATGGTTCCTCTTCATCCTGGAGAAGAGTGACTAGTGGGGTGCCACAGGGTTCTGTCTTGGGCCCGGTCTTATTCAACATCTTTATCAACGACTTGGATGATGGACTCAAGGGCATCCTGATCAAATTTGCAGATGACACCAAACTGGGAGGGGTGGCTAACACCCCAGAGAACAGGATCACACTTCAAAACGACCTTGACAGATTAGAGAACTGGGCCAAAACAAACAAGATGAATTTTAACAGGGAGAAATGTAAAGTATTGCACTTGGGCAAAAAAAATGAGAGGCACAAATACAAGATGGGTGACACCTGGCTTGAGAGCAGTACATGTGAAAAGGATCTAGGAGTCTTGGTTGACCACAAACTTGACATGAGCCAACAGTGTGACGCGGCAGCTAAAAAAGCCAATGCAATTCTGGGCTGCATCAATAGGAGTATAGCATATAGATCAAGGGAAGTAATAGTGCCACTGTATTCTGCTCTGGTCAGACCTCACCTGGAGTACTGTGTCGAGTTCTGGGCACCACAGTTCAAGAAGGACACTGACAAACTGGAACGTGTCCAGAGGAGGGCAACCAAAATGGTCAAAGGCCTGGAAATGATGTCTTATGAGGAACGGCTAAGGGAGCTGGGCATGTTTAGCCTGGAGAAGAGGAGGTTAATGATAGCCATGTTCAAATATATAAAAGGATGTCACATAGAGGAGGGAGAGAAGCGGACACGGAGCAATGGATCCAAACTACAAGAAAGAAGATTCCACCTAAACATTAGGAAGAACTTCCTGATAGTAAGAGCTGTTCGACAGTGGAATTTGCTGCCAAGGAGTGTGGTGGAGTCTCCTTCTTTGGAGGTCTTTAAGCAGAGGCTTGACAACCATATGTCAGGAGTGCTTTGATGGTGTTTCCTGCTTGGCAGGGGGTTGGACTTGATGGCCCTTGTGGTCTCTTCCAACTCTATGATTCTATGATTCCAAAAAAATCCACTCGAAAAAAGGTTATGTGCCTGTAGAGATGGTAGTACTGAATCAGTGGCTCATGTCCTTCTGGCTTGCACTCTATATAAAGATTTGAGGAGTGAGCTTATCACCCCTCTATTATTGTCCATTCCGGGTCGCCCAACCACTGTTACAGCAAGATGTGCAGGTGACAGCAAAGGTTGCAAAGTTTTTAACCCAGGCAATTAGAATAAGATCTGTTATTTGACTGTTGATCCAAATCCCCAAAATGTATTTTATATAATTGACTTTACCTTTATCCTCTGTATACTGCATTCTGCTTGTTTTATTGCTGTTATGGCTGGTGGCTGATGTAAATAAAGATTCATTCATTCAATATGTCCCCGGGGCCACAGCGCCCCCCCCCCCGCTACACCACTGCAATGGTATGTTTCTTCATCCTTGGAGCAGTCTTATGTGCCACCTGAAACCTGCGTAGCATCTAGTAAGGCAACTGTCTGTTGCCTCTCACATTCAGTCTTCAGACCATGACCAAAGGCAGGCTCCCTGTCTTCAACATGACGCAGCTTTCCCCATCTACACTGAGCCTAGTGAAGAGTTCTGGAGAACCCGAAGGATGGCTCCCTATTTTGTGACATTTTAATTTGCCTAATAAAGATACTGCCCAGCTACAGATTTTGGAATTTCAGTTATAAAAGGCATGGAACCCTGTGTCTATATAAATGTGCCAAAATTATCTCTTTTGTGCTGCATAAACCACTAAATCCTTCCCAAACTTGCAACTAGAACCTGGGATCCAGAGTCCCCCTCTTTTCCCAGCTGTGTTGGCCATGAGCAACTGATTCCAGCAGAGGGAAGAGGGGGCAGGCCGTGAGCAGTGGCAACAAGCGCTATAAATAACCATCTGGGAACATTGAGTGCTGTGCTGACGCATGTTACACAACTAATACGCAGCGACCCCGGCCCAGCACACACACACCCTTGCACTTAATTCCCTCTCACTTTGTGCTTTTATGCCTCCTTGCTCTCCTTCCTTATCTGTGTGCTGCTTCCTTTCAACTTCTCTTTCCAAAACTGATCTATGACATATGATGCCTGAGGCAGAATACAGAACCAGCAGTCGCCTTGCACATGCAAGGAAGCTATTGTGCTGAAATGCTCTTCATTTCAATGGGCCTTGTGCTGGGAGCATTTCCTGGTTTATATGTGTGAAAAAAGGGGGGTCAGACTGGTCTGGCTCCTTGCTCAGTATGAGGCCCCAAAGCTGCCAAATTTGTCTCTTCTACTACCTGTCTACCTCCCCCCCCGCCATCCAAAACATTATGCACTGACTCCTTGCTGCAATTCAAAACAGGGCTCCTCTTCCTGCCTTCCAGATTAGTGGCAGGTTCAGTTTAAGGACTTACAGAAAGGATTATTCCCATCTCACACATATTTCCTTAGCTGTGGAGTAGTCACCAAAGATAAAGCTGTGAATCCATAGGGCGTTTCCTAGAATGAGCTAAGGCTACCACATTCACACAGAGCTGGAGGAAATGAAGGGTCAAATCAGAGGACAATAGGAGGTGTGAGTTCTGTGCTCCAGAGAAACCAAGGCCCTTGGAGCAGCCACAGAACCATCTTCCCACTGCCCCACCTGATGTTTTGCCCAGACAAAGGTACTACACATGCACTAGCTCTGTCCTATCTGGTTGCTCTCCACCTTATCGTCCTTGCTGGGTTTGTTGATCCTGCCTGGCTGGCGTAAGAGGGATCTGGGCTGAGCACCAAGATAGCCTGGCTTGATGCCAGCCCCTTACATAACAGCAGTGAGTGGCTTGTGTAATCTGAAATGTGTAGTGTGTGCATGGGTAAAGAACATTGGGTGCTGGGAAAGAGGGAGGTTATGTCAAGTGCACCTGCAACCTGCTTCATAGTACTTCCCACCTGGCAAAACCTTGCTTTGTCTCACCGTACTTAGGGTTCATATAATTGTGATAAGATAAGACAGCAGAATCAACATCTTTGGTGCAATTCTGAAACAGGGAGCTTCACAGGAACACTACCAAAACAAATACAAACTTGGGCATGTTAGGATAGAAATATATACAGTAGTGGTCTTGGAGAAGGGTGGAGATGCATTTGCTCTACACACACACACACGCACACACACACGCACACACACACACACAATTTCAGTCCACGTACTCTCAAATTTATTCTTTGTCAAAGCATTTGTCACTCTGGATTACAAAAGGAAGGATATTATCTTCTTTTTGAGGCACCACCACCAAATTGATGGCACAGCAAGGTACCATCAGGTTGTGCCCAGGAAGACGAAATGAATCCCTAGCCGGAATTAAGATTGCCGGAAGAAATATCAACAACCTCAGATATGCAGATGACACAACATTGATGGCAGAAAGTGAGGAGGAATTAAAGAACCTTTTAATGAGGGTGAAAAAGGAGAGCGCAAAATATGGTTTGAAGCTCAACATCAAAAAAACAAAGATCATGGCCACTGGTCCCATTACCTCCTGGCAAATAGAAGGGGAAGAAATGGAGGCAGTGAAAGATTTTACTTTATTGGGCTCCATGATCACTGCAGATGGTGACAGCAGCCACGAAATTAAAAGACGCCTGCTTCTTGGGAGAAAAGCAATGACAAACCTAGACAGCATCTTAAAAAGCAGAGACATCACCTTGCTAACAAAGGTCCGTATAGTTAAAGCTATGGTTTTCCCAGTAGTGATGTATGGAAGTGAGAGCTGGACCATAAAGAAGGCTGATCGCCAAAGAATGGATGCTTTTGAATTATGGTGCTGGAGGAGACTCTTGAGAGTCCCATGGACTGCAAGAAAATCAAACCTATCCATTCTTAAGGAAATCAGCCCTGAGTGCTCACTGGAAGGACAGATCCTGAAGCTGAGGCTCCAATACTTTGGCCACCTCATGAGAAGACTCCCTGGAAAAGACCCTGATGTTGGGAAAGATGGAGGGCAGAAGGAGAAGGGGACGACAGAGGACGAGATGGTTGGACAGTGTTCTCGAAGCTACCAGCATGAGTTTGACCAAACTGCGGGAGGCAGTGGAAGACAGGAGTGCCTGGCGTGCTCTGGTCCATGGGGTCACGAAGAGTCAGACACAACTAAATGACTAAACAACAAAATGTGTGATTACTGTACTGAATTTGCAATAACAGCATGCCCTTACTTAAGGCAAGCTTTTGTGGGCCAGAGTTTTTGAACAAGGACACAGTGGGCGCTTAGAAGTGCCTCACTTTGGTTGCATCATGCCCCAGGCTAGAGGGGAAAAGATTTAAACAAAACGAAGATTTATTCTGGAGAAAGTGATTCAGCCATATAAGATGCCCTGACGTGCCCCCAAGGCCACCTGAGGTGAACAGCAGTAACTTCAGCGCTGCCCTAGACCTGCCCCATCTTGTTTTGCCTCCCTCACTGCACTTTGCTCGCACATGTGCTTGTCTGTTACAACCGTTTCCTAGAAGGTCAGAGTAAATTATTACCTCACAGGAACGCTGCCAGCTGACCAAGGGAAGGAGGCGAAGCAACAGTACAGGAAAAGGAGAGGGCCGAGGTAACGCTACCAGAGAGCAAGTCAGAGTTGGGAGAGAATCAAAACTAGGCTTGCCAACAGGTAGAGCAATCCCAAGCCCAGAGCCCGAAATAGTTATAGGCTTCAAAACTTCTGCAGAAAAGAACACATTTAACACAAAACAACAACAACATAGCTCTTGCTTGCGTTGCTGGGTTTTCACTGGGTTTGAAGGAAGATCGGAAGGCAAAAAGGCTTTCTCCAATTGGTCTTTCTCCAAAATAAGTGTGACTAGGACTGCAGCCTTAAACTAAATATGGCCCTGTCAATGGTGACTGAGCATGCTATGCTGAACTGAAGGTGGAATCTGAGCAAACATCCTGATTTACCGTACTTCCAGGAGGCAGCTCAATTTTCTGGTGCCTTCGCATTAATCACCATTCCTGTTTGCCTCCTACTTTACATTTGGGCTAATTTTAGAGGGTGTTTTGTATTTGTTAGTGTAAGTTGCTGGAGATCCTGCAGCTTTCCGCCACCTCCACTGAGTTTCCAGAAATCAATTACTGTATCCGACAGTGCAACTCAGAAGTACGCCCTGTTAAGTTCAGTGAGACTCACTCCTAGGTAAGCTGGTACAGGATGGCATCTTGAGGGCAGGACAGTTGCATCTTCACTCTAGGAGTTTGTGAATCAAGGTAGTGGCGGACCTTGAGGTCTCAAATTTCAGCAGCAACTCTCGCGCTCCAGTACCTGATTCCCTCAGTAAGCAATCAGTTCAGTCTGCTGGCAAAAGCAATCTTTCCCTTCCTCCATGTGGGGAGGAAAAGAGACAGAGAAAAGTCCCAGTCCCTTGGGGGCTCTGGCCCCACCAACTGCATGATACCTTAGCATCCATGAGAATGCATTGACAAGAGAGACATCTCTGCCCCCGCAGAGAAATGACAAGCCTTTTTAAAATGATTTTCAATTTTATACATTTCAATCATTTTACAATCATTTTAACGTTTCAAAACTTGACTTCCTTCACCCTCTTTCTGTGGTTCCTTAGATTTGTTTTTAATATTTTCCACATATCCAAATTAAGTTAATTTGCTCATTTGTTCATCTACTTTGAATATATTCTCTTACAAAACTGCAGGTTATTACAATAATCCTGCAAATGTTCTTATCTGTTTACAGTTTCTTTGTAAATATTCAATAAACCACTTCCATTCTTTTATAAAAAGTTTATCTTTATTTCTTATTTTCCTGGTAAGTTCTGCCATTTCTGCATATTCCATAAGTTTTTGTATCCATTCTTCTTTTACTGGGACTTATTTCCATTTTTGGGTAAGTAACATTCTTGCTGCTGTAGAATGTAGAATAAATTTCTGTAGTGTTTGGGTGGTTCTGTCCCTATAATTCCCAAAAGAATGACAAGCCTGGCAATTCACACTAATATTTTAGTAAGATTTCTTCCAAAAGCAAAAACATAGACTGGTACTGGAAATGAGGGTGTGTCCCTGGTAAGCAGGGGCATCTGAAGGATATGCCATGTTCAATGGGAGGAGAAGCACAGGGGAACACACTTCAGCCGTGATCCTGGTATATGATAATAGGAGTAGTAGAAATATTTCCAAAATCCCCCTGGTCTCACCGGTAAAATGATATTTTATTTCTTTTACAACATTTATATGCTGCTTGATTGTGATAAAACCTAAAAGAGGTTTGCAGAAAGAAAAAAAACAATAACATTGTCAGTAAAGAACAGTAAAAAATAAGTATTTAAATGTATGCATCGTCTGCCAAAAGCATCTCCCAATAAATGCTGTTCCCAGTTATTAATTTGCAGAGAGAGAGACTAGCTAAGTCACTGAACTCAAGCAGGTCCAGAAGCTGTGCTGGTACTGATAATACAGTAGATATTCACTGGGGGAGGCGGGGGGAAGCCTCTGCAGATGTTCAGAAGTACTCTCCTCTCCAAGCAGACTAGAGTTACAGTGGTACCTTGGTTCTCAAACTTAATACGTTCTGGAAGTCCGTTCCAAAACCAAAGTGTTCCAAAACCAAGGTGCACTTTCCTATATAAAGTAATGACAGAGGGCCTTTTCAGTAGTGGTGCCCGCCCTGTGGAACACCCTCCCATCAGATGTGAAGGAAATAAGCAGCTATCTTATCTTTAAAAGACATCTGAAGGCAGCCCTGTTTAGGGAAGTTTTAATATTTAATGCTGTATTGTTTTTAACACTCGATTGGGAGCCACCCAGAGTTGTTTATTATTATAATGCAAAATAGATTAATCCGTTCCAGACCATTGATCCATAAAATGAAAGCAATAAACAATGTACTGCAGTCACACAATCAATGAATCGGTAGCTGAACTGGGTTCCACACAGTCACAAAAACAAAAAGGGAGCTGCAAAAACAAAACAAAAAATAACAAAAACAGACAGACCTCAGCGTAACACTCAAAACAGAAGTGTGGCACTCAAATTGGAAGCGTAACACTCAAAATGGAGCACGTTTGGCTTCCAAAAAAAGTTTGCAAACTGGAACACTTACTTCCAGGTTTGCAGTGTTTGGGTTCCAAGTTGTTTGAGTACCAAGGCATTTAAGAACCAAGGTACCACTGTATAGGGAGAAAGTCTCGGCTGTTGTGAAATAAGAGCCCTGTTAATGAAACTAGGTTTCATTGCCAAGCCCTGCCACAGATTAAGATCTGTTTGTCCCTTCCTTTATGGATTCAGAGATGTTGGGTTTTTTGGCAATAGAGGTTTTTCAACATAGGTTGGATAGCCACCTGTCAGGGATTCTTTAGCTATAGTAGGGGGTTGGACTAGATGACCCTTCCATCCCTACAATTCTGTTTCTATTATTCTTTCCACCCAATGCAAAAATGTAAGCATCAAGCCATGGTCCCCTACCCGTTCCTTTTAATACAAGGATACTACATTGGGGGGACGGACGACCAAGAGTTATTGGTGGATATTTGTTACTGTGCTGATCACAGAGAGAAAATAAGAAAACAGATATGATGATATAGTTGGTTAGAGCATGGTGCTGATAACTTTAACTGGGCCAAGTTTTATTACACAAACCTCTTCATAAAACAATTATGGAAAGCAAGTGAGTCATAGCTTTACACAGACCAATATTATCTTCTAGTGACTTAAGGTAAGACGACTCTTGATCCTTGGCCTTAACGTAGCAGCTCTGAAAGATACACTTGGAAATTAAAATGTATAATCTTTGATTACATGAGTCAATAAGCTGACTACAGGTCATGGCCTCCGGGGCAATTACAACAATCTATAACCGTTGCTGGTTCAGGAGCAGGTGATGGGTCTAATCTTACACACTCTTATTTGAGAGTATGCTCTACAAAATTAATTTAAACTTGCTTCCTGGTAAGTGTGCATAGATTCGGGAGACATAGTTGGTAGGGGCCTCCGAGTATATGATGACCTCCCCTTATTTGCAGATAGTTACAGGCCGCGGGTGGCGCTGTGGGTTAAACCACAGAGCCTAGGACTTGCCAATCAGGTCATCAGCGGTTCAAATCCCCGCGACGGGGTGAGCTCCCGTTGCTCGGTCCCTGCTCCTGCCAACCTAGCACGTCAAAGTGCAAGTAGATAAATAGGTACCGCTCCGGCGGGAAGGTAAACGGCGTTTCCATGCGCTGCTCTGGTTCACCAGAAGCGGCTTAGTCATGCTGGCCACATGACCTGGAAACTATACGCCGGCTCCCTCAGCCAATAAAGTGAGATGAGCGCCGCAACTCCAGAGTCGGCCACGACTGGACCTAATGGTCAGGGGTCCCTTTACCTTTACAGGCCATCCTGAGCCGTGCACAGGATTCCAGGGGTCTTGGCCCTCAACCAGGATCTGTGCTCCTTTGGAGAATTGAAGATCCTGCAGGGACTGTTGTAGCTTTAAGAAATATTATTTATTCACATATTTATACTTGAATTTAGATGGAGGGAGTCCAGATCTTACAGCATGGCCATCTCAAGAAGGGCTTGTTCCCCATGGTAGTGCAGCACTGGAGTCCGAAGCATCTCTCCCTGCCTGCCTTCAGCCAGCCAAGATCTTTCTGCCCTTTTCTTAGCTATTCCAAGCCTCCTGCCAAAGGCCCCCAACTCTTCCTGTGACATCACACCCAGTTACCCTGGCAACCTTCCAAATCCCCAGTCTTTGCTCACACCTCAGGGCGAGGGGGAAGGACAACTCTCTTGCCTTGCCAATGGCCCTGCATTGTTTCTTCATGATGCTAGCTCAGCCACCTCCTTTTGCATAGGCTAGCCTAGAAATTCACCTGCAGTTTGTATCTCTCCCTTCATCCCAGTTAATCAAAATCCTACCATTTATTAATTTATAGGATTTAGACTGGATCCTCCCCCCAAACCTATAACAGGTCCAAGGATGCTATAATCTCAGCATCAAATCCAAGTTTAGTTATGGAAATGCTAGATAGCTCTGCACAAATCATTCTCTCTCTCTCCCAACTGCAGTTTTTTCATATATAAAATGGAAATAACGGTGATGTGCCTTGAAGAGTTATGCATATGGATTGTGACTTTCTTTGCTGTGAAATAGGCAATAATTCTTGGAGACCATCAAGTGTTTTTCTTTCAACAAATGTCCCTCATCTGAAAGGCTCCAGGCAGGTAACAATATACTAGGAATGTGTAACTTAACAGTTAGAATAAAATATATATAACAACATTGGCCTTAAATTATCATCTGTTTGACCATCCCAGGCCAGTCATTTCAGAGAGTCTTCAGAGGAAGAATATTCCACTGTTGAGGGGTGTTGTTTTTGCTACAACTGGTTCCTGTCTTCTCTATCTTCTCTTCTGCTTTGTTGGGAGCAATTCTTTATACACACTCTTGCCTCTCTTGTGCCTTATTTATCACAATCTTTCCAAGAGTTTTGTACAGACCCTAAATGTACTAGTAAGGGCCAAACTAGACATGACGGCAGTACTTCAATCCTGTTTTAAAGCACTGCCCAGATGGTGGCTGGCCATCCTTTGCTATCCTGACGGCTTGCCCAGGATGACTGGCTGTGATTTTAGCAATGGGCTTTAGTGATAGGTGAGTTTACCTTGATAGCTGAGGATCTCTCTCTAGTTTTCAGAATGAAATACCTAGCAGAGTTTGCAAACGCAACACCCTCTGTCCTGGGAGATGGCAGAGAAATAGTTTTCACCCAGTTTGCCATGTATCAGACAAAACACCAGAGCTATGGATTTCCTGAATCCGAATCATCCTTCTAGTGCCAAGTTGCTCTCCTGGAGAACTTGTCGCTGCACTATCTTGTTGAAGGGGTCTGTTAGCCTCTGCCTGTGATGATCTGCTTGTATATTTGAAAAGAAGGCCAATTCTGACGGGTACGGCACGTCACTCATCCAAAGGGAGTCAAACCATTTTAGCGCCTTCTCGCTGGATGTGTGCGCGACACACCTCTCGCTTAGGAGACCGCGCAAGAACGGGACGAAGCGACGCGTCCTACAATGCAAGACAGGCAGCAGCAAGAGAGGGCCAACTTTGGCCGGCAGCCCACCCGCAAGACTGGCCGCCGCTCTCCTGCCCAGGCAAGGTGCGCAAAGCACCAAGGGCGCGCCAGGCCGGAGCGCCAGGCAGGCCGATCAGCGCGCAAGACGCGCACCGTCGCAGGCCCGGCTGCCTGGCGCCAGCTCGGCTCTTCGGGGCCCTTCTGGTTCTCCGAGAGCGCAGAGGAGCGATGCCTCGGCGGGCCTGACGGCGGCCCCTTCCCGCTTCCCTTGGCGGCCGGGGTGAAGCCAGGCGAGGCGGCGTCCTCGGCTGACCCGGGTTCGGGCGAGGGCGGCTCTGGCGCGCCGAGGGGAGGCGCCTCGCCAGGGCCGGAGCTGCTGCTGCGGCCGCCGCTGCTCCAGACGCCGGCGCGGGACGCTCCCTCCAGCGCACCAGCAGAAGCCAGCAGGCCCGGCGAGGTCCGGCGCAAGGCGAAGGCCCCAGGGGGACGTGGTTCCTGCCCCGCGCCCCGCTTGCGCGCACCTCTCCGCCCGACCCTCCCGGCTGCGTCGAGGTGAGGCTGGGGGGGGGCTGCGGGGGAGGCTGGGCAGGCTCAATACATTGAGACAAAGGGGATGGCCGTGCGGGGGGGGGGGGCGTCGTGGGCTTGTGCGAGAGACGCCCCCCACCCCGCCTGCACCAATTCTTTATCCCAGCTCTTTTTCACTCGCGTTCACGCGAAGGTGGCTTGTTGCGGGGCGTCTCTCCGCGCAGGGCCTCAGCCGCTCTCATTGGTGGTTTTAGGTGCCAGCATGGAGAGCCTCTGAGCGCGTGCAGAGTGTACTTCGCGCCCGCCTCCCTGAACGATCAACTACTCCCACCTGTAATCTGCGGGGAAGAAAGGGTTTCCCAGGTCAGGAGAGGCGAGGGCTTGCACGCAGACTTGAGATCAGCCATCACACATGCTCTGTATTTCATGCACACATTTTTTTTTCCTTTAAAAAATGGAATTTTTTATCTATGCAGGGTACACAATGAATATTTCTGAAACTGTATGTAAGATCGTTGTAATACTGTTGGGCTTTGGAGGGTCCACCCCCAATGTAAACATGCATAGTGTGTGCTGTTGCGGCTGCACAAGCGATATTGTATTTGGGTACATTATTATTATTATTATTATTATTATTATTATATTTGCCTGTCTGACTGGGCTGTCCCAGACACTCTGGGCAGCTCCCAACAGAATATTAAAAACACAATAAAACACCAAACATTAAAAACTTCCCTTCAGATGGGCTCTAAATAGGAGGCCATGCAAGCTGTAGTGCAACAGGTGTTGCCAATGGGCAGCTACCACCAGGACAGGTCTGTGGGGCAGGACTGAACAGAGTGAACAGGGGAGGGGCCTCCCTTACCACATTTTGAAGTACCGTATTTTTCGCTCTATAAGGCGCACCAGACCACAAGAAGCACCTAGTTTTTGGAGGAGGAAAACAAAACAAAAAAATATTCTGAATCTCAGAAGCCAGAACAGCAAGAGGGATTGCTGTGCAGCAACTCTTCCTGTTCTGGCTTCTCGGATAGCTGCACAGCCTACATTTGCTCCATAAGACGCACACACATTTCCCCTTACTTTTTAGGAGGGAAAAAGTGAGTCTTATAGAGCAAAAAATACGGTAAGTGAAGCAATGTACATTTCCATCTAAAGGGTATGCGCATGCAAGACAATTACAGTCCTGAGTCTAAACTTGCCTGCTTGCCCCACTGGGTGCTCCCCAGCCTCCCACATGACATGGCAAGGGATTCTGGGGCACACCTTGAATTATGTGCGCCAGCAAAATCTCCACGGTTGGCCTTCACAGTGTTGTGTTTGGATACCTTTGGAGTCCTGCGCCTACATACATGGGTGAGATTGTCAGCACAATCCTAACATGTCTGCTCAGAAATAAGTCCTGCTGAGTTCATTGGGGCTTACTCCCAGGTAGGCGAGGTTAGAATTGTCACCCATGGATGTGCAAGGCTTTGAGGAAGGCTGGCAGTAAGTGTAGTTGCTCTGCTTGTTCCACGTAATGGACCTAATATAGGGGGATGTAAGAAATATCTTTCTGTTTGCTCCGCAGTTACGGTATATTCCTGACCTTGCACAGAACTCAGTGTAGTTCAAAAGCTTGCATACTTCCTGTATCTCCAAAAGATATGAAGTTTCAGAGCCACCTGTTACAGAAACCGGCAATTTGTAAAGATAAAGAGAGCCGTGCGAATTCTTGTATTAACTATTTAATTAAACTGACACATGACTTTAAACAGCGCTATTCCCCCAATAACTATGGCACAGCTATCTTGGCTTCTTTCTTTCCCTTTCATCCGACTCAAAACTGCTTCTTTTCTTTAACGTGCTTAGACAAAACTCTGGTTTCAGCCTCACCTCGACAAGGAAGTGTTGACACCTCCCAGCGATTTGGCTTGGCGGTGGTTAGCGGCTGTCATTCAAAGCAACCTTTTACCTGTCAAAACAAAGACCTAGAAAGAGAGGTGTATCTTACATAACCCAAAAGTGTGCTTTTTGCGCTCCTCATATAGTAGTTGTGTAGTAGATGTGGGTGGGTGTTTTTTGTTGTTGGAGTTTTCCTGGTTGGTTTTTTTTTTCTTTCTTGGAACAAACTGCGCGTTCTTCCCAGCCTTCCTCCTTTGGCAGGACGGCACATGCAGTCCTGACCGTGGACTGGAATGTTCCCAGCAACTCGGGGAAATGGGAGTTTTGTGGGAGGGAGGGAACTGTTATGGCGGAGTGACCTAGTTAACAGCATTGCCTAGAAGAGGGACAGAAGGAAGAAGGGATTTGAGGTCACTGGCTCACTCCTTCAGCCCAGGAAGAGACATACAATGCATGTCTGCTTAGAAGTAAGCCCCATTTGAGCTCAGTCGGACTTAATCCTGAAGCTCCACGCTGAGGAGGGGCTGGAGATGGATTACTTCTTGATTGTTTTGGAATATGATCTCCACCTAAAACAATTGTAATCTGTAGTGGGGGTTGTTTCCTGTTCCGCCACATTTTTTCCTGGTGTATTTTTATATACAGGATGTTCTTTTCTTTTTTTTAAATAATTTTTTTATTGGCTTTTACACATATTTTCCAGCATAACATCCTTTCAAATTTTTTGGCTAGCATAGCCTAAGACTTCCTTCAACCTCTGATGGTTTTCTAAAGTCTTTCTAATTATGCATTTTGTTACTATAATTATTGCTATAAACTCAAATTTCCAATACATCTATTCCTAATTCTTTTCACAATAATTTATAAATCACTCCTTACAAAACTTCTTTTAGCCCTACAAGCGATGTCAATTGGTTACAATTGCTTTCCAAATATATCGAAAATTTCTTCCATTCCTTTAGGAAAGTCTGCTCCTGCTGGTTCCGAATTTTCCCTGTTAGTCTCGCCATCTCAGCATCAGTTTCTCTAGCCACTCTTCTTTAGTTGGTATTTCTTCTTGTTTCCATCTTTGGGCTAATAGTATCCTTGCTGCATTTATCGCATATAAAAACATTTTTTTTTATCATTCTTATGAATTTCTGTTGTTTTTTTTTAAATAATATTTATTGATTTTCCAACCATTTGAACACAATAAAGCTGAAAAAACAAAAAAGAAAAAGAAAAAGCAAAGAAAAAGCAAAGGGGAAAAAAGAAAAAACATAAGATTAACAAAACAAGACGCAAACCATTTAAAACACAAAAACAATTTCAATATCTTAACTTTCATTCCCTTATTTCCACGACCTCCTCACGCCTCCCTTTCTGTATTCCACTTCTATTAATTGTTTCAGCAATTCCTTTCCATCTTCCTCTGTTTTCTATCCTATAATTATCTTAACATATTCTAATCTTATTTTTCCCTTTAATACTCTATTTCTATTTATACTTAATTCCTTATAACATTTCTACTAAAGCCATATAACTTCATTCCAACATTTTTCTAACATTCATTATTTTTACAATATTTCTATACATAGTCTTAAACTTTTTCCAGTTTTCTTCCACCGACTCTTCTCCCTGGTCTCGGATTTCTGCCAGTCGTTTCCACCAATTCCATATAGTCCATCAACTTCATCTGCCATTCTTCCCGGATAGATAAATCTTGTGTCTTCCAGTACTTCACAATAAGTATTCTTGCTGCTATTGTTGCATACATGAAACAAATTCTATCCTTCTTTAACACCAATTGGCCGACCATGCCCAGGAGAAAGGCCTCTGGTTTCTTCAAAAGGGTATATTTAAATACCTTTTTCATTTAGTTATGAATCATCTCCCATTCTTATGAATTTCTGTACCCACCATACCCAATAGAAGGGCTTCTGGTTTTTTAACAAATGTATATTTCAACATTTTTTTAATCTCATTATAAATCATTCCCCAGAAGTCCTTTCTTATATTCCCACCACATATGGTAAAAGGCACCCTTATATACAGTATGTTCAGTGTGGTGTAGTGCCTAGCATTTGGGGCACAGAAGGAGATCTGGGTTCAAAATGGTCATGAAATTCACTGGGACACATTGGGTCAGATGCACAAGCACACACAAGCACATTATCCATGCCCAAGGGCATTTTTTCTAGGGTTACTCAAGGGTACCCAGTACTTGCACCTTTCACCCCCAAAATGTGAAAAGTGTAGCACTTACTGTAACAACCTCATGGCGAGTACGGCACCCTTTTTCCTTTTTAAAAAAGCATGTAACCCAATGTTTCCCAGCCTTGAGTCTCCAGCTGTTTACAATTCCCATCATCCCTGCCCACTGGTCCTGCTAGCTAGGGATTATGGGAGTTGTAGTCCAAAAAGAGCTAGAGCCCCAGGGCTGGAGAACACTGATGTAACCTATCCTTCTAATACCACTACAGTGGTACCTCGGGTTACATACGCTTCAGGTTACAGACTCCGTTAACGGAGGGGCTGGGGAGCTGCTGCCAGTCAATGTAGACAGTACTGTGCCAGATGGAGCCATGGTCTGACTCTGTATAAGGCAGCTTCCTGTCTTCCATGTATCATCCATCTGGAAAATGGTATTTCCCTCCTGTGGGTCTCAGACGCTGGATTGTCCTTGCTTACAAACAGCCTTGATCTAAAACAACTACAGGCCACGTAACAAAAAACAGGGACCAGACCCAGCAATAAACCCAAATGCCGATTCTATCCCCCTATCCACTCTGGCAACACCATTTAAAAAAAATATTTGGGAAGGACTGCAGCTGGGTGGGAGAGCTCATGCTTTGCATGCCACCCCCAGCATCTGCAGGTAGAACTGGGGGGAAAGGCTCCTGCTCCAAGAGTTGCATGGAACAATTGTCCAATTTGTTTGATGCTCCTGATGATGTGGCCTTGACTCTACACAAGCTCCCCCCCACCCCAATCAATCTGTTAAATCCCACCCAGACTGCCTTTTGTCCCACATTTCTAGGCACAGGTCCAGGCTTTAAAACTCCGTGTCCAAGTGGTGGGGTTTTTGTTGTTGTTTTTTCCTGGCACTTTCCCCAGGAAAACCCACATGTTACTGCAGAATCAGAGCAAAGGGCAATTGGGTTTTCCGCAGACCTGTGCCGGAAAAGCGTGGCACAAAAGGAAGTCTGGATGAGCCCCAAAGTCGCCACTGACTTGCTTCAGATTTGGGGTGCAAGCTCAACTTCCGCCTCTGTCCTTTAAAAGTTCACCTTTTTTTAGCAGTAATACTCGGCGCTTACATTACATTGGCACCCTCTGACCAGTCACATGTGCTCCCTTGTGGTTCTTCTAACAACTACATAAGGTAGACATGGGTTTTTATCTCCAGAATGCAGATGGTTGAGCTCTTGGCAGGCGCAAGGTTCAAACTGGGGACGTCTTGATTTTGTAGCTGTCTCTTAGTATTGCCAAGTATTTCTCCAGAACAGAATATATTAGTGTGTTTGAACTCCTGCTTATCAAGTCTCTTTTGGATCTCAGCGACGCATCTCTGAAAACAAATCATAAATAGCAGTCTGCCTTATTACATGACTGTTGTAAGGATAAATGTAGATTGCGTAGCTAAAAAGAGCTTTAGGAATGACTAATAATATTGACATTTCCAGCCTCTTTGGCACTGCCTTACATATGTGTGGGTTTGTTCGAACACTAAGCAACCTCTTGGCAATGTTAACTCTTGCTGTGATTCTGGGCAACCTACAGAGGTCACGGTTGGACCTTCGAAAAGGTTCCTTCTGCCCCAAGGTCCTCTTTATTTCCCAGGTGCACACATTGAGAGAAAACAGCCCTAGCATGCTCTCAACCACTTGCTCTCCTTTCTTCCCACCCCACAGACTTTGAGGGAATGGACCTGCCCCTGGAGGACCCTGCAGCCCAGCCTCAACGGGAGCTTCCGCAGCCGCTTCCACCAGCCCACGTGTGTGAGCTGCGCACTGCGGTGTCGTGCTTTGCCGAAGAGACCGTCTCGCTGCTCTCGGTCAACGGCCTGCTAAGCCACTCCCTGCTCAGAACAGGAGGCAACGCTGGGCCACAGCAAAGGGAGCCAGGGGGCTCCTCCAGCACGGCCCGGCGCAAGCGGGAATTCACCCCGGACGACAAGAAGGATGACGGCTACTGGGACAAGAGGAAGAAGAACAACGAGGCGGCCAAGCGCTCTCGGGAGAAGCGGCGGGTCAGCGACCTAGCGCTGGAGGGCCGGGTGCTGGCGCTGCTGGAGGAGAACGCCCGCCTGAAGGCGGAGCTCCTGGCCCTCAAGTTCCGCTTCGGCCTGATCCGGGACCCGGCTGAGCCTCACCAGCCCGTGATGGCTCTTGCCACCGAGATCCACCAGCCAACAGCCCCACCCCAGCACTACCCTGTGGCTCCTGAAGCACCCCACTATGCTTGCCCTTTCCGCCCAGAGCCAGCCACCAGCTCTGAGGATTCTGGTTTCTCCACGCCAGGCAGTTCCAGCATGGGCAGCCCTGTCTTTTTTGAGGAGCGCGACAGGGCAGAGGAAGGGGGTGCCTACGACGGGCACTGCCTGGTGCCCGATGCCCCAAGCGAGGGAGCTGACGTGGGTCGGGTTGGCCGCTACGAGTCCGGGGAGAGCGTCAAAGGCCTCCCCCACAAGCTGCGCTTCAAAATGGCTGGGGGGGCCGAGGAGACGGGTGGTGAGCAACCTGGACCTTACACGCCATCTCCACCGGTAGGAACCTGGAGGGCCCCAGCTGCACGGGAGGAGCAGGGGAATGTCGCCGGCCCTGTGGGCACAATGGCCTTTGAGAATTGCTGTGAGACGGAGGCTCCCGGCGCCCAGCTGCCCGCCCCGCCGGGGCCTGAGTACCAGGCAGAAAACACCACCTTGCGAAGCCAGCTAGCATCACTTTCAGCTGAAGTGGCTCAGCTGAAAAAGCTCTTCGCTGAACAGATCCTGATCAAGATGAACTGAACTGGGGGTGGGCGGGTGCAAGACTGAAGGGTGGCATCATAGGGGTTAATCTCCCCCTCCTCCCAATCTCCAGAACTATAAAAAAATGGGTATTCTGTGTTTGTATAGAATTTGGCCCTGCGTGGTCAGTTTTCATCTGTTTAAATTAATTCAAGCGACAGCAACAGCCCTCCTTTAGAATATGTGTTCCTCATCACCGTGGCCCTGTCTTAGTGACTTTCAAGTTTTCTTACGTTCAGGGAACTTTTATCTTCTATCTGCATGACCTTCTCTTGTCCCCATCCCTTGTGCATTTCGGAACATTCTGGGAGGTGTTTTTAGGTGACGAACACTCAGCTCTTGTGCAGCAAATGCCCACTCTGTGTTGAGGAAGTTCAAGGGGTGGGGCATGGCAATCTGTCCTTCCAAGAATTTCATCAGCCATTGCCTGTCTTTTCATTTGAGGGACCTCAATAAGCTTCCAGGGTTCTGGAGAACAGAGTTTGGGAGACACTGTACTGTTCAAGCATGAGAGCGACCACCCCAATGCAACTGAACTAGTCCTGACTCCATGGAGAACAGCTAGTTGTTTCCTCAACCACAATGGAGGTCCCATCTGGACCACACACTTCAAAAGAATCCTGGGAACCGGAAGAGGGATGGATTTTTAAACCACTTGGGGAACTGTAGATCTGCTTGAAGTGATTAGTGCATCCCTGTTTGGTGGTGGTGGTTGTTTTTGCTAGGTTGGGAAACTGAAGTAGACCAGGTGAGAGCCCAGATGCCAGTGGGAGTTGATGTCCCTTTCAGAAATTGCCAGGCCAAGAACCTGACCTGGTGAACGAATGAGAGGAAATGGAGTGAAGGCCTGGGTCGAAGGAGAGGCAGCCAATGGGACAACGATTCCATTCCTCGTCCCTTTCCTGCCTCTTTCATTGCTCTGCCTAGCGCTGCCTGGAAGCCAAACCCTCTGACTGTGGACACTTTGCGATGGAGGACAGGCACTTTGCACATGCTTAAAACAACTCTCCTTTTGATTCTTTGATCATGCTTCAGTGTGGAACCTCGCCACTGAGAACGTTCAGATTTTGGTTGATTTTGACCGTCTACTTTTTAAACTAATCATTTTGGTGATTTAAATAAATCTGTGTATTGCCATGATCTAATAATGAGCTCGTTTTTTGAGAAAAAATGCAACTTTTAATAATAAGCAAAAGTTACCACACAGCTGTGGAAGGGAAGACTGTTTTGCTTTTTCATTCCTTGTCGCAGCAAACACCAGAATCAAGAGAGGCTCCTGAAATAAACACAGCAGGAAATAAACATAAGAACTTCCTGAGGCCTATTGGCACCTGTCAAGTAACTTAAATATTTCCCTCAGTATTCTGAAAAAGTAATATTCAGAAATGTGGGGTGGGGGGGAGGGGTACGTGCTCAGACACGGAGCTTTAAATCACGGATGGTGCCTGGAAAGAACAGCAGAAAGGTGAATGGGGATAAGTACTTGCATTTTTTGTTCTTAAATTCCACAGAAGTAGCAGGGAATGCCTAGCACATGAAAATTGCGGCCCAGCTTGCTCCCTGTCCTGTTTCCTGCTTTGCCCTCGAGTGTTTGTGTAGGAAGTACTGAAAAATGGGATCTCCCAGCTGCAGAGTAAATTTCCTCTGATCACGCTGCTACATACACAGGCCAAGTTTGCATTAGAGGAGTGCCAACTGGATTTTCTGCTTTTGGGGTCAAACTGGATGTGACTTCAAGCACATTTTAAAATCATTGCTTGCAGCTGGCCCAGCCCCAGGTTAACCATTTCCCTCCCATGCCATTCCCCCCAGTAATAATTTGCTATACACACACAGTCTGTTTTGCCCTAAATTAATAAACCAAGATCAGCAAAAATAGCTTTTGGGGGGGGGGTGTCAGTGGAAAGATGATGGGGGGGCATGCCCACTCCCTTCAACCAATCCATGTAAAAGGTATGGCATAGGCAAGATCCTGGGCAAGAAGAATGGGCAGGTGCATTAAAGGCCACCAGCAGCCTCCACAGGTGGTAGTGGCTCGAGACTGCGCAAGCTTCTTCTACTTCATCTTCATCATCATCATCAATTTCATTTCTATACCATTTTAAAGGGGAAAAAATCTCAAAGCGGTTTACAACCTAAATTAAAACATCAAATAGAACAATGCAGAATAAACCATTACAGGGGTGGGAATGAAAATTATACATACAAAGCAACACAATTAACAGGAAATTCAAATATTATCCTAAAGATTTCAACATAAAACATTTGCAAAGGAGGTCAACTGCAGAATACAGTGGTACCTCAGGTTACAGACACTTCAGGTTACAGACTCCACTAACCCAGAAATAGTACCTCGGGTTAAGAACTTTGCTTCCGGATGAGAACAGAAATTGCGGCGGCAGCGGGAGGCCCCATTAGCTAAAGTGGTACCTCAGGTTAAGAACAGTTTCAGGTTAAGAACGGACCTCCAGACCAAATGAAGTTCTTAACCCAAGGTACCACTGTACACATTTAGCAGAGCAAAGTTACCGTACTTTTCCGTGAATAACAACCCCCCACCCCGTGTATAACACACCCACTATTTTGGGGGACTCCAGTTTAAGAAAATGGGCCAGAGTTGTGGAGCTTTTTTGGGGGGAGGGTGGCCCAAAATTGTTGAGGGGAGGGAATGCAGTAAGTCACTAACCCGGCGGTTACAATCACTTGCACTGCTTGCTGAACTCTATTAAAGTTGATTACTTTAGTCAGAGAAAAGCAAAAATCAATATAACGGGTGACACCTGTTCACTTCTCCACCAATTCCTTTTTTAAATACACATTAATGTTATGGTATATTGATATACTGTTGCCTCCCAAAGTAGGAAACCACATATTCAGGCATAGAATTGGCTCCAGTTCTAAAACGGGTTAGGAACAGGATCTGACCAGCACACCTCCCAACACTCATCAGATGAAAATAGGGACATTTCTCACTCCCGCACAACTTACCACCCTCGACCCGGTATTTTTTGTTCCCACCCTGCACTCCTGCAGAGCATTTCCTATCGGAAGGAGGGCGAAAGCCCCCACGGCTACACCTCCTCCATCATCCTGAGAAAATCCCTTAATCCCGATTTGATTTGATTTTTGCTAGAGTTGCAAAAAGAGAAACACACACCAAGAATTTGTTTGTTTTAATCAAGACTCCTTGGACTCCACTCCCCCTTTCTTCTTGCCCAGGGCGACTCTGTCCTTTGTCTATGCAGTTGTACCTCGGCTCCTGAACGCCTTGAGAGTCAAACATAAGGTTACCAGATTTTATTTTATTTTTCAAAAAAAATTTATTGGTTTTCACAACATTATAAACAAACAAACACATAAACAAACATAAATCATAGCCTTATTAAAAATTACACTTATTAACGTTATTAAGTGACTTCCTCGCTTCCCCTTGGTTGAATTTCATTGCATGTCCTTTTAACGGTTTTCCAAATCGTAGTTCTTAAAATAATTTAACTTAGACATTAACATCCTTAGATCTTCACATTATGAAATTAAACATATTAAGGTTTTTTTCAATGAATCCGGGGACACTTTTCAACTTCAGTAGGAATGATAGGATTTTGTCAGGGGGCAGATTTGTAAATCCAGGAACTGTTCCCGGGAAATGGGGACGTCTGGTAACCTTAGTCAAACGTTCCGGTTCCCAAACGATCAAAAACCAGAAGTGAGTGTTCCAGTTTTCGAACGTTCTTTTGGAAGCTGAATGTCTGACAGGGCTTGCATGGATTCCGATTGGCTGCAGGAGCTTTGGTTTCCAAACGTTTCGGAAGTTGAACAGAAAGTATGACTGTACCTCAGAGAAAGTGTGTCACACGGGCTCAGTGGCTGCAGCCTCTCTCCCTCCTCACCTGCTCTCCAGCAGCCGCTACGAGCTGCCCAAGAGATGAGACTGGCAGTGGCAGACATGGGGAGCTTCCTTGCAGTCGCCACTGCCACCACTGCCATCGCTTGGGGCAAGCGCTGGCTAATGAGCCACCCTGAGCTCAGAGCAGGCGGCCTTGGCAGGGGAAATAGGGACATTCTGGGATCAAATCAGAAGCCGAGACATTTTTCATAATTCCGGGACTGTCCCTGGAAAATCGGGATACTTGAAGGGTCTGGACCAGTGGGCCAGAGTCCAAATCCTGCACCCTCACTGGCCCCCCTGACAGGTGGGCAGAACCTCCCACCTGCCGATCATCTGGTGTCCGGTGACACAAAAACCCTACCTTATAAGTGAGGTTCAAGCCATGCCCACAGAGGAACCCCCCCCTTTTGAATTATGAGTTGTTTGCTTGACTCTCTTCCCTGCCCCGAATCCATAGTTGACCTGATCCAGTGAGGCAAAATGGATGCCATGGACAGATTTCTTACAGTTGCCCAAGTCTGTGTGCATCTAACCCCAGTCAGAAAATTTGTGATATCATGGATTATCTGTTCAGGAGGAGTAGCAGAGATCCAGGTTTGGAAACACATTGCTTGCTTGCTTGCTTGCTCCCCCCCCCACACCCAGTTTCTAATTGCTAAGACCAGCAAGCAAGCTGGAAGTGTGTATATGGATCACGGTTAAAGATCTGTCTTGTGGTACTGTTATGTACTGAGTTGAATAGGATCCAAACTGCAGCAGTCTGATTGGTCCTAGAACAATAGGATTCAGAATGCAGCAGTCTGATTGGTCCTAGAACAATGCAGCAGTATGATTGGTTGGCAGGAACCACCTAATCATGCTCCAGATAGAAGTGAATCCACAACCTGATTGGCTTACAGGAGAAGTCCGGAATTAGCCAATCACGTGCAGCCCATTATGTAAATAATGTATATAAAGCAGATACTTTGAGGGGACTTCCATTCCTCCTCACCACTATGAGCTGAATAAAGAGCATGAAATCACTTTGCGACTCTGAGTATATTTCAGGTACCCTGTTGTTGTGAAGAGATCCTTGGGGTCATCCCTCTGCAGGTCTCTTCGTTGCGCAGATCTGGGAGGTTGTGCGCAGGCTAAATATTCACCTGAAATCCCACAGGTCACATATTCAAGGCCCACCACCTGTAGGCTTCAGCCCTGATGCATGCAGGGAAACTCCAATGTATTACCCATTAGTGCCAGAGAAATGGAGTTAGTTATTTGGCAACGTTAGTGTCAGAATAGGTGTCAGAGAATAGGAACGCCCAACCCCATTAACAAAGAATTAGGGAGGAAGCCCCACTGGTAACGCCTGGATATCCTTTCTGTGCAAGCATAGGCTTTATTTATCACTGTCTGCCATTCTGAAAAATAGAAAAGTCAGGTACAACAGCAGACAAGACCTGCAACTTTCCTTCACGATGGATTGCAGTGCAGGCAAATCCTTTAGGCATCAGAAGCTGGAGCCTGCTGGACCCACACCCAAGCCTTCTTTGTTGTGTGATCTCTATTTATTTATTTATTTATTTATTTATTTATTTATTTATTTAACAAGAAAAAAACACACAAAAAAACCACAAATACCAAATTACACACAAATTACAAAAATAACCATAGACACATAATTTTCTTGGCAAACAATAAAACATCTATTGGTCTTAACACTAAAGACCCAACTTCCCGTCTATTCCATATTTCAGATTCATATTACGTATTGCCAATACACATTTTTTTCATAATTAAACTTATTCTCAATAATTCTAATTTCTTCTATCTACCTAGCAACTATCACTGAAGTTCCTCGAATGCGGCAACAGAATTTAAACTACTATATTTATTTTTCAGATATTCTTTGAAAACCTCCCATTTAGAAACAAATTCCTGTTTTGATTTATTCTTTATTTTTTCTGATAAACCATCTAATTCGGCATATTCTGTCAGCTTTTGGATCCAATCTTGTATAGAGGGGATTTCATTACTCTTCCATTTTGCTGCGATCAAAACTCTTGCTGCCGCGGTCGCATATAAAAAGATACCCTTCCTCTTTTGTGGAATATCCAAATCTGTTATTCCCAGGAGGTAGGCCTCTGGTTTTTTATTGAAAGAGATCTTTAGCATTTTTTGCAGTTCTGCATGTATACTCTCCCAGAATACCTGTATTTTCCTACATATCCACCACATATGGTAGAATTTTCCTGAGTCTCCACATCTCCAATAATTACTTGACACATTTTTATACATTTTTGAAAGTTTCCATGGTGTTAGATACCATCAATGTTGCATTTTTTGAAAGTTCTCTCTAATTGTGTAACAGTTTGTGAATTTCCAATTGATCTTCCATAAATTTTCCCATTGGGCCATGGTTATTGAATGGCCAAAATCCTGGGACCACCTCACCATTGCCACTGTTACCTCCTCCTCCTTGACTGTCCAGTCAAGGAGGAGTCGATAAGTTTTGCAAAGAGTTTTTCTTTTAGAGTTTACAAGATCAGATTCGAATCGGGAAATTTCTGCTGAGAACCCCTTTTGTTTGTCAGATTTAAATTTTTCAAATAACTGATGGTATTGGAACCAGTCTGAAATGTGTTCTCTTATCTCCTCAAAGTTTCTTAATTTTATTTGGTTATCCTCATTTTTTAGAAGTATTTTATATGTTGGCCAGCTTTCCTGAGTATTTTTCCGTTTTACTGCTATGGCTTCTACTGGAGAAGTCCACCATGGGACTTTAAGCTCCATCAGGTCTTTATATTTTTCCCATACAGCAAAGAGTGACTTTCTTATTATATGGTTGGTAAAAATTTTATGAATTTTCGCTTTTCCATATATTAGGTAGGCGTGCCATCCCCAACGGTTGTCAAAACCTTCCAGGTCCAGGAGGTCCGGATCCTGCAACGTGCACCAATCTTTTAGCCAGGTGAAACAGGCAGCCTCGTAGTAAAGTTTTAGGTCGGGTAGGGAAAAGCCTCCTCTCTCTTTTATGTCTATTAAGATCAGGTGTTTAATCCTAGGTTTCTTCCCTTCCCACAAGAATTTGGAAATTTCTCTTTGCCATATCTTGAGACAACCTGCTTCACCCAGTATCGGAATCATTTGAAATAAAAAGATTAATTTTGGAAGCACATTCATCTTTATAATGGAAATCCTACCCAAGCCTTCTTAGGAGGGCCATCTGATCCTCTTCCATTTGCCAAGTACGAGGCAAAATGAAAGGTGCGCAGAGAAAATTGGCATCTAGTGCAACAGAAGCTGCTAAAAGACCACTTTAGGGATTCTGGGTGGAGAAACCGGCCTGAAACTCCCTTTACCAAACTAGTTGCTGACTAGTTTACAGAAAGGGTGCTGCCATGAGAATTTCCAGCAGAGGGCACAGGAGTCAGCAAACATTGACTGCTTCACAGATCTTTTCTTTATAAGGTTGGGAAATGTGGCAGTTCCTGGTTCTGTAAAGATCAGAAGCCTGCAGCCCAATATTTGCCTGTTTGTTTCAAACCCGTATGTGAACCTCAAGCCCCACTTTTTGAATGAAGCCCTTTTGACACACAACCCGCTCATTCCCATGCCCTTCTGTAACACAGCCTGTAACGAGGCACTTTGCAAATAAAACAATGGCATATAGCTTCGCTGCTTTATCACCCCCCCCCGCTTCCCCTGTGGAAAATTTACGTATTTTTCGCTCTATAACACGCACCCGACCATAACACGCACGTAGTTTTTAGAGGAGGAAAACAAGAAAAAAAATATTCTAAACGAAACTGGATGTATGATTTTTGTGGTTCATGCTGTGGCCACAGACATGTGATCTGACAGTGAGTTTGGAGTAGCCCAATGCAAAAATCCTGAGGATCCATGTGGATCCATGCTTTGTAACCACGTTTTTGCACCACTGTGGCCCCATGCAACAGTGGGTGCGTGATTTTTTTGGTGCAAGATGTAGCCATGGACATGCTATGTGATCTGATGGTGAATTTGGAGTGACCCAGTGCAAAAATCCTGAGGATCCATGTGGATCCGTGTTTTGTAACCACGTTTTAAGTGGGGAGGGAAGGAAAAGCACTCAAGGGACAAGGAGCACACGTGGGGTGGGTGGAGAAGGATGCTGCTAATAATGAAGAAGAGGGGTATAAGGGGAGAAGGCTCCTCTCCTCTCCCACTTTGCTCCTTTAAAGCAAGCAGGGGTTGGACTAAATGACCCTTGTGGTCCCAACTCTAAGATTCTATGATTTGTGGTTTGCTAGCCTGCAGTATGTAATAGCTGAAGAGTGATGGCGGATAGGGAGACTTCATTACAAGATACCCCACAAACCCCTATTTGTTTCCCCAAATTACTAGTGGCAAGGGGGGGCCTTTGCAGGTGTCAAGTGGGTGTGTGTGGGTGTGTGGGTGTGCAAGGGCACTGTGTTGCCCATGAGCGCTTTGTTTGGGATCTCAAATCTGGGATGTTCCTCTCTTCCTTGAATTTTCAGCTTCCATTTAAAGAGAAAGGAAGTGCTGGAAGCGCGAGGAGGCAGAGGGTACATTGATACATTTATGGTGGGGTTGCGGAAAAGTTAAAAAATTCTGGGGGATTGTTCATGAGGAAATAAAAAAGATGCTCAGAATTAATTTAGAGGAAAAACCAGAGGCATATTTACTGAGTATAATAGGTAAAGATAGGAAATTATTCTTCTTATATGCGACAGCTGCAGCAAGGCTACTCCTTGCACAAAACTGGAAAGGGAAATATATACCCACAAAGGATGACTGGATAAATAAACTAACTGAATTTATAGAATTGGCAAGATTAATTGCAGTAACAAGGTACCAATCAAACCAGAAAATAAAAATACAATGGAAATGGTTTGAAGATTATATGTCCAAGTACTGCTCAAAAACTAACATGTTGATATGTTTGGATTAATGTTTGTAAAGCTGGTTAAAAAAATAAATAAATAGTAAGTTAAAAGAGTTAAGAAATATAAATTTAGATAAAAATTGAAATGTGAACTATTATAATATATAGGAGGGTGGGGGACGGTGGAGGGAAGTCACAAGGGTGTTTTAATGTCTGTAATTTAGGGTGGTAGGGTAATATGGATTTTGTTTCGTGTCTATGTGTTTGTTTGTTTGTAAATAAAATTTTCTAATAAAAAAAAGAAAGAAAACAAATTCTTCAGCCTATTTACTAACAAAATTATACAGACGAAATGAGCAAGCAGTGTTCTGCTCAGCTGATCAGTCAGAAGTTAAGCCTTCATTGGCCCTCAGAGCTCTTTCCTGCCACTGAATACAAAGGCATTAGTCTGATTGACAAGCAAGGAAGGGACTTCCTGCTTCATTTTCCTCCAGGGCCTGATCCATTATTTAGGCAGGCTGTGACGGCAGATTGGAAGGTGCCAAAAAGAAGCCAGTGGTCAAATATTTCATTCATTTATTGCATTTTCGCACCATGGAAGCCACCATTTGGATTTTCTAGCTCAGGCACCCAAACCTATTGGTCTGCCATTTCCTTGTGCTGACCAATGAAGAAGAGAGTAGGATCTCTTCATTTCCCTTCTATTCCTTTGACAATTATAGCAGCCATTTTGCTCTAATTGGCTAGGGTGGCATTTGTTTTCCTGCCTGTTGGGGTGGGCACTCATCTCCCTGGCAGGGCTCATTGCATTTATTTTTCCAGCTGCAAAAGTGCCTAGTGGACATTTTATGATTGAGCACGATTTCATGGGTGCTTTATTTAAAATGAACCTTTATTTACAGTGTGTAATACATTTAAAGCTGCCACCCTACACAAGCCTAGTAAAGGTAAAGGTAAAGGGACCCCTGACCATTAGGTCCAGTCGTGGCCGACTCTGGGGTTGCGGCGCTCATCTCGCTTTATTGGCCAAGGGAGCCAGCGTACAGCTTCCGGGTCATGTGGCCAGCATGACTAAGCCGCTTCTGGCGAACCAGAGCAGCGCACGGAAACGCCATTTACCTTCCTGCCAGAGCGGTACCTATTTATCTACTTGCACTGTGTGCTTTCGAACTGCTAGGTGGGCAGGAGCAGGGACCGAGCAATGGGAGCTCACTCCGTTGCGGGGATTCGAACCGCCGACCTTCTGATTGGCAAGTCCTAGGCTCTGTGGTTTAACCCACAGCACCACCCGCGTCCCTCCCGGAAGACCGTTTGAATTCCAAAATGTTCGAAAACCGAAGCATGCATTTCTGGAAGCATTTACTTATGGAAAACTCAATATGGAAGCCACGTGGCACACTTGACTTCCGAAAAGCGTTTGAAAACTGAAGCAGTTACTTCTGGGTTTTCAGCTTTTGAAAACCAAAGCGGCTACTTCCGGGTTTTTGGCATTCGAAAACCAAAATGTTTGACTTACGAGATGTTTGAAAACCGAGGTACCACTGCAGACATTAGCATACTAATATTTAGTTTTGCTGGTTTGCTGGTATACATCGCTTCCATTCCAGCTCCTTCTTTATATTTATATTAAAATTATGTTTAAATTTATTTATAAATAATTTGTTGTTGTTGTTGTTTAGTCGTTTAGTCGTGTCCGACTCTTCGTGACCCCATGGACCAGAGCACGCCAGGCAATTCTGTCCTCCACTGCCTCCTGCAGATTGATCAAACTCATGCTGGTAGCTTCAAGAACACCATCCAACCATCTCATCCTCTGTCGTCCCCTTCTCCTTGTGCCCTCCATCTTTCCCAACATCAGGGTCTTTTCCAGGGAGTCTTCTCTTCTCATGAGGTGGCCAAAGTATTGGAGCCTCAGCTTCACGATCTGTCCTTCCAGTGAGCACTCAGGGCTGATTTCCTTAAGAATGGATAGGTTTGATCTACATGGGACTCTCAAGAGTCTCCTCCAGCACCATAATTCAAAAGCATCCATTCTTCGGCGATCAGCTTCTTTATGGTCCAGCTCTCACTTCCATACATCACTACTGGGAAAACCATAGCTTTTACTATACGGACCTTTGTTGGCAAGGTGATGTCTCTACTTTTTAAGATGCTGTCTAGGTTTGTCATTGCTTTTCTCCCAAGAAGCAGGCGTCTTTTAATTTCGTGACTGCTGTCACCATCTGCAGTGATCATGGAGCCCAAGAAAGTAAATAATATTATTATTATAAATAATAATAATTATTATTACTAAATTTAAAATAAAATAAAAAAAGTTACGTAATGGAAGGACATGGATGCGCTGGGAATTATACTTGCTAGCGCTCACCCAATCCCCCACCCAGCAAAAAAAAGAACTACATGAGCACTCCTTTGATTCAAAGGCACAATAAAATAGCGCTCTGCTAATAATAATAGTTTTTAAAGACTTTTCATAAGTCACCAAATGTCAGTGTGCCTTGTGTTAATGATGCTGCAAGCACTATATGATACATGCCATTTAAAATGTGGCGGGTTATTTGGGAGGAGGGTATTGTTTTTATTTTGATTATGTATTTTGTGGTTTTATATTTTGATCTTATTCTGTGAACCGCCCTGAGACCTCTGGGTATAGGGCAGTACAGTGGTACCTTGGGTTACATACGCTTCAGGTTACATACACTTCAGGTTACAGACTCCACTAACCCAAAAATATTACCTCGGGTTAAGAACTTTGCTTCAGGATGAGAACAGAAATCGTGTGGCGGCAGCAGGAGGCCCCATTAGCTAAAGTGGTGCTTCAGGTTAAGAACAGTTTCAGGTTAAGAACGGATCTCTAGAACGAATTAAGTACTTAACCCGAGGTACCACTGTATATAAATTCAATTAATCATCATCATTACCATCCTCCTCCTCCTCACACAACCATATTCCACACAGCACTCTCTCTCATAGATCCACTAGTTGGGCAGTAGGGTGACCAAAATATTGTAGTTATTATCTTGGGTAAAGATGGCAGATTGGCAACAAAAAAGGGCCCCTTCCAACTAGGGCTGTTCTGTGGGTGTATTCTGCAACTACTCACTGATGCAATGCCTTCTGCTTGTGCAACTGGGCTTCTTCCTCTCCCCCTGCAAGCCCCCCCCCCGGCGATTGGCTGGGGGGCGGGCGGTGTAAGAGAAGAGGAGGGATTGTTCCATCTGGTAAGCTGAAATGCTTGTCCTGATGGAACAGTCTGAAAAGCACAACGTTGAATTCCACTCGGTGTTTCTGCACCAGGTAGAAATAGCTTCTTTTTCTTCTTTGATGATCACTTGTAGCCGAGTAAGATTGTCTTCCATAAACAAGGTTTTAACAATGAATCCGTAAGTGACTGTGGAGGCCAATTCAGGACCCACATGTCCTTCCACAGTGGGGACATTGGTTCCCGGGTGGGAGTTGATCACGGTGTGGATTTGGCAAGCGTGCCTTCCTCTTAGCACATTTCTCCCTTGCGTCCTGAATTCGAGTGTCTTCAAAGCCCAGCCCCCTTTGTATCAGCGTCAGGGACAGGTTTTGTCCCAACCACAGATTTGACCTGAAGTATACCTGAAGGAGCGTCTGCACCCCCATTGTTCAGTCTGATGTCCAGCTCCGAGGGCCTTTTGGGGGTTCATTCACTGCAAAAAGTGAGGTTACAATGAACCAGGCAGAGGGCCTTCTTGGTGGTGGCGCCCGCCCTGTGGAACGCCCTCCCATCAGATGTCAAGGAAATAAACAACTATCTGACTTTTAGAAGACATCTGAAGGCAACCCTGTTTAGGGAAGTTTTTAATGCTTGATGTTTTATTGTGTTTTTAACATTCTGTTGGGAGCCTCCCAGAGTGGCTGGGGAAACCCAGCCAGATGGGCAGGGTATAAATAATAAATCATTATTATTATTAAGCACCACTCTTTATTTTTCTTCTTATGTGAGTAAATGGCATCCATTCACTTATGCAGGTGAAGGTGAAGGAGTGTTCCTGGGAACATTAGGAAGGGGCTAAATCTGCCCCTGTCCCCGCAACAGCCATTCAGAATCTGTATTGTCCCACTTGAAGATGTTTCTCTTAATCATATAAAGTGTGGTGGACACTGGCTTTTAAGATGAGCTATGAAAGCGTCACCACAACAAATGCACTTATAACTCTTCCCACTTTCTATCTCTGGTTTTTGCGATTAAATGTGTCCAAGGTTAGGGACCAGTCTGAAATGGTGGTCCTATGCAATAACGAATACTACCTCCAACAGTAATTCAGGATTGGTTATTCACATCAAAACAGGAGAAATGCCAGTTTATAGAAGGAAAGGGGAAGGTGCAATGATCAGTGAATGAAAGGAGAGGTGCTGGGACTCACCTCTTCTTCCCTGGGTGAAGAAGTAATAACATTTAGTGAATTAATGGAGAGATACCACGGTTCTCGTATTACTATGCTAGTCACTTTCCCTACAAGTTTTCCAACTATTTCACAGACATTATCTCTGAAATCTTTAACAACAACCATGGGAAGTATGACTGGTTAGCCGCGGCAGTGATTCCGTGTTAAGAGTAGCAACCCAGTTCAGTGTTTGACAAAGAATGAAGAGGCCCAGATTCAAAACCAGTGTGTCTTAGTGGTCAGAGTGCTGGATTAGGACTGGCCCAGTCACGATCTCTCAGCCTAACCTCAAGTGTGCACATGCCCTTGGATCTTGAGCGAAGGTTGGCTAAATATTGTTATCTAATAAAGCGCACGCTCAAGGAACTCCCATCTCTATGAAACTGTAGACATACAGAGTTTCATGGTCAATTCATATACATGTGTGTGTGTGTTATTTGTGCATGTGTGTGTACACATTTTCAGTGAGAACGTTTCCAAAACTGTGGAGATCTCTTGTCCCCTGAGCAGGTAGAAGGCACCCAGGGGAAGAATGAGGACTCCTCCAGAGACACAGCCAACCTGTAGTTTATTCCCAGCAGCTGAGGTGTAGCACAGCAGACACCAAACCTATGCTAACAATGGCAGGTGACGTAAGGAAGGAGCTCTTGCAGATGTAAATAAGAAATAGATCTGTCATCAGAATACTGCTGACAATGTATTCAGAACCTCCGGATAACCACACCCAGTGGTTTCATGTAAATGTTAAACAATGTGGGGGAAAGGATTGAGCCCTGCAGAACCCCCCACTGAAGGTTCCATGGGACTGAAAAGCATTCCCCAAGCAACACCCCCTGGGAGCAACCATCCAAGTAGGACTGGAACCACCGCAAAGCGGTGCCACCCACCTCTAGTTCAGGATTGCTCCAGAAGGATACCACGGTCCATGGTATTGAAAGCTGCTGAGAGGTTGAGAAGAATTAATCAGGGACACGTTTCCCATGTCTCTCTCTTGACAGAGGTCATCATAAAGGGCAACCAGAGCAGTTTCTGTGTCAAAACCAGGCCTAAACCCCAACTGAAATGGATCCAGAAAATCAGTTTCTCCCAAAAGCATGTAGATCTGGTCTCCAACCACTCGCTCCAGAACCTTGCCCGGGAAAGGGAGATTAGCAATTGGCCGGTAGTTAAGTTAGGTTTTCTGAATCCATGGATCGTTTCTTAAGGAGTGGTTTTACCACTGGCTCCTTCAACAGGCAGGGACCACCCCCTCTTGTAAAGAGGCACTGATCACCTCCCTGGCCCAACCAACTGCTCCCTCCCTGCTGGTTTTTATCAGCCAAGAGGGGCAAAGGTCCAGGGTGCAAGCGGTTGCCCTGACCAATCTGAGCACCTGGTCCACATCCTCAAGCCTTACCAACTGAAACTCATCCAACACAACAGGACTAGACTGTGCTCTGGACACCCCATGAGATTCATCTGCTATAACAGTACAGTCATACCTCAGGTTACAGATGCTTCAGGTTGCATTTTTTCGGGTTACGGACGTGCCAAAACCCAGAAGTACCAGAACTGGTTACTTCCGGGTTTTGGCGGTCACGCATGCGCAGAAGCACCAAATCGCAACCTGCGCGTGTACAGACGTGGCGCTGCGGGTTGCGAACGTGCCTTCCGCACGGATCATGTTCGCAAACCAAGCGTCCACTGTAGAGTCAAGGTCTTGGTGGATGCAAGCAATTTTATCCTCAAAATATTTTGCAAACAAGTCACAGCGAACTACCGTCGGTTCTACCACCTGCTTTGGGTCAGCCTCTAAAAGGCCCCTACAACCCGGAAAAGCTCTGCTGGACAACATAATGAGGATGCAATGGAGACAGCAAAGTATGCCTTCTTTGCTGCCTTCACTGCCACTGGGTAGGCTTGATAATGAGCCCTTACCAATGTTTGGTTGCATTCATTTGGAGCTTTCCTCCATTTGTGAGAAAAGCCAGGATGGCATAGGAGCTGGAGCACTGAACTCAGGTCCAAATCCCACGAGGTGTCCGACCTTAGGCCTAATCTACTCCTCGAGAGCTGTTGTCAGGATGAAATGGGCGAAGAGGGTCGTGTACACCTCCTTGCGCTGCTGAAAGATGGTAGGAAAATATAATGGATAAAGAAGGCGGCCCAAGGGCAGACGCAGAGTGCACCTCTCTCTGCACCGAAGAATTACAGAGCTCTTCGCACACAAATAGGGATTCATTCCCAACCCTCACCCCCCAAAAACCCCCAGAGCCGGGGCGGTTTTGAATGGGAAAATCCTCAACCCAAGGCGGCCCTTTATTCTTTCTCTCGTTCGCACGCGCGCCGATGGGGCTGCGCCCGCCTTCGACCACCCGGCTGCGCATCTTCCGCGAGGGCCGCCCGCGGGCGGGCTCCGTCCGGCCCTTCCGCCCCCCGCCGCGGCGCCGGCGCCTCCCGCGTGGCTCTGCTCGTCGGGCTCCGGCCCAGCCTCTCTCGCTCTCTCTCTCGCTGGCTGGCTGGCTGCCCCCGCCCCGCTTCCCTTCCTCCCTGCCTTCCCTTCCCCCGTTTTGTTTTGTGCGGCGACTCCGGGAGCGTGACGGAGGAGGCGCTCAGAGCAGCGCTTATGCAACCGGCTGACCTACTAACACACATTCGCCGGGCGAAGGAAGGAGGGCGGCGGCGGCGGCGCTGGGCGAGGAGGCAGGCGCTTGGCGGGGCGAGAGGAGCGCGACGGATCCCTGGACGCGGCCGCTTCTTCCCAAAGAGGTACCGGGGCTCGGGGCGCGTCTGCGATTGCGGGATCCGGGGCGCGGAGTTCCCGCCCCTCCCCCGGCCAGGGCGGCGGCGGCGGCTCCTGGGTCTCTGCTCGCCGGGCAGAGAGAGAGAGAGAGAGAGAGAGAGAGAGAGAGAGAGAGAGAGAGTCGCGGCGGGTGCATGTGCGTGCGCGCTTTGTTTGTGGGAACGGTGTCTTGCGTGCAGCGAGCATGTGCAGCTTTGTTTTGGGGGCTGCGTTTTTGTGCGTATGTGCCCAGCAGCCCGCCCGCTCCCTGCTCAAAGCAAAGCAAAGCAAAAGCTCGCGGGGACGCACAATGCAGCCGGAGAAGTTCTCCTGCACAGCCACTCGCGTTCTTGGTGTGAAGTGGAGCCGCGCGCGGGGCCGGGGGTTGGCGCGGGGAAGATCCGCTTGCGCGCAACTCTCCCGGCGGGTCTGTGCGCACACGCGCGCCCCGGCTCGCGCGCGGAACAACACTAGCAAGCCTGCGAGTGGGCCTCCACTCCTGCCCAGCCTGACCTACTTTTTGGGGGGGTGGGGAAGGGCGTGAGGGCTTTGTGTGTCTGTGCGAGGCAGCCAAGAACCCTTTGACATGAAAGAAATGAGATTGGGGAAAGCTTGCTTTCGGGAGAAGATCGGTTTATCACCAGAGCCGGGAAGACGTCGTGGTGTGTTTTTGCTTGTTGCTGCTGTTCCAGTAAAATAATTTGGGCATTCTGATGCACACGGGTTAAACTTGCACGGGTTTGTTTGCAGCTGAGCTTCCCGCCTCAGAATATAGCGGAGTGCCTCTGAGCATGTGCAGGGTCGCTGTGCCACACTGTTGAGGAAGCATAGAGCAATGCATGGCACCCGCGTGAAAGTGGGAGGGAAGAAGCTGGGTAAGGCGTGTCTAGCTGAAGAGAGTCACTTCCAAACAAGCTAGCGCGCTCTCTTTCTCTCTCCAAATGAAGTCCTCTACCTGACCACAGGAATGTGGGTAAGGAAGTGTGTAATCTGGCGACTGGTTAACGCAGCACAGTCAATTTCTCTCCCGAACCCCCCCTCCAGTATTTAAACTTGCCACTTGCACAACTCCATACCCACACAAACAAAACCTTGCACCCTCTGTTCTGCAGGGGTTGGGCAGAAAGAAGGTTGGTTGACTGACCCCCTGGCCAAATGATGGGACAGCAGCTTGTGCTTGTTACAGAGATTCTTGCCAAGAATAAGGAACTAGGTGATCTAGAAGTGCGCTCCTTATCTCATAACACAGATCACTTATGGCTTAACTGCAAGGTGATATTGAGCATGCTCTCATGCTTTCTAAACTTAAAAATACAAAAGTGGACTCCAGGGATTTTAGTTAAAGAGAGAAAACCACACAGGGCTCTTCTTTGTCGTCTATGTACAGTATACTCTGCTAAAATTAAATTTCTGCATCAAGGTAAATCTAGATTCTGTACTGGGGAAATGCAGTATCCTGGAGGATTGTTGAAAGTACGTAACTCAAGTAAACCTCTAACATCCTGGAGGGATGCTGAGTTTCCATCCCTGCTATACATCTTGCCTAGCTCAGACTCATATTCAGGACTAAATAGTGTTCAAAAGGCAGCGTATCAGCTTTTGAGTTACACAACATGTTGCTTAGTCTAGATGGTGATTTCCCTTCCTTTCAAAAAGAGGGAAGAATATGTTTCTGTTCATCTTCTCCACAAGTAGAAGTATTATTTCCTTTTAAAACACTTTCTTAACTATCCAGTCACAGGAAGAGTTGTGTGTAACTCAAAAGCTCACACGTTGCATTAGAAGCACTGATTGTGTAATGGACAGTATTTCTCTGATTGTGATCTTTGCTCTGCCAGGCTGAGAGGGTCAGCTGATCTTAAAGTACAGCAAATTACTATTAAGAATGCACTTGCAATCCTCTTCCCACACAAAGATAAACACACCGCCTGCAGATGTGTGTTCATGTGCATTCACAAGTACAAATGGATAAATATATTTAAGGGTTTGAGATGGGAGTTTGTGGATAGGAATCTGTGACAAAATCACCCTATTTACCCCATCCTAATTAATAGCTACCACCTAGATCCATGCTAACCTTCACTGCTGTAGCTTATCACCCCCTCCTTTCTTTTAAAGCATGCACTGAAAGTTTATAAAAAGCCCATAGCCATCCTGATTTCATAGAAACACAGAATTGTAGAGTTGGGAGGGACCCAGCAGATCATCTAATTCCATTCCCAGCAATGCAATAATTTTGAGCATGGCAATATTTGTGGTGTCCCTCCAAAGCGCTCAGGACACCCCCACCACAACCAACTTGTAAGGTAGGCCGAGTGCGCATCTGGCCTGAGATCACTCTGTGAGTAGGACTTGACTGAGGTCTTGGCAACCTGCGTCTGCCACTGTCCTGCCGAGGGCTTTCTAATCCAGGTCAAGTGAAACCTTGATCACATAACCTGGGTGGAGTTGGCTGGCTAGTTAGAGTTGGTAAGAAGCGCTCAGGGCTGCTGAGTGGAACCTCTGATTCTCTGGGTGGAGTCACAGTGCAAACAGCATCAGTTGTGTATGTTGCATTTGCAGGATATATTTGCTTCCTTTCTTGTGCTTTGAGGGATTGACAAAGGAATCGGAGAGGTATTTGGGCTGTCAAACCACTAGATTTACCCATCTCCCTGCAACACACTGAGCACTGAACAGACTTCTTCAGTCTCTTGTTTCCCGTCTCTGACCACTAGTCACCACTCCCCTCCCAGAACTCAGACTCGGAGCAAAGCATTCCTGCTCCCATCCTCCTTTACCACACCCTGTGCTGCCCCCCCCCCCCCGTGCCCTAAACATCAAGGCATCGGTTGGTTTCCAGAGCCAAACGCAATTACAGGCATCCTGAGTCATTTCAACAGCTATGCAAAACTTGTAACCCCAGTCGTGGCCAAGAGCTTAGGCTCCTGGGAGGAGATCAGTATGTTCCTTAGCAATGGAAACTCTGGACAAAGTCTAAGCAAGAGAGAGAGAGAGTGTACGTACGTGCTGTTGTGTAGCACGGAATGGCTTGCTTGCTGCCACATGCAAAGCCTCGCCCCAGAGTTGAGCAATCTTTGCTTTAGAAAGCCTTTCTGCACCCTTGAGGAGGCTCAGCAGGCCAAACACTCGCATTCAGAGCAGCAAGGGGGAGGCGTCCGGAGGGAGGTGGGGATGGCAAAGTCAGTTGTGAAATCGGAGAGGTTGCTGGCCAGTCAGCCACAGAGCAGAGCTTAGCTCTTGAGGTTGCCCGTAGGAAGAGTTGCTGTTTCACTGGCCCCTGCTTCTGTACATCTAACAGCAGCTTGAGCTCCAGACACCAGTAAGTGATAAATCACTGCCTGGTGTGGACAGAGCTTTGCCTGCGAATGTTTACAGAGCAAAACTCATTTTAAAAAGCTCAGAAGCTTGTCCAGGCTGCCTTTATTTGCCCCCTGCTTATTGGGCAACCCACACCTTCTCCTGCACGGGCTGGAGCTGGTGGCAGTTGTGGCCCATCACTTCAGGAGAGCCCCAGTTGGGCAAGGCCTGGTTGCTGCTGGGGCGGCTTGTGTCTGACTCTGCGGCCATTTGCAGGGTGCACCTGCTGCTGAGCGAGCCACCTCTTGTGACAGTCTCTTCCCCTTTGGGGTTCCGCTGTAGGGAACCTCAAAGCGTGTCTTGACCTACTTAGCCCTAACCACTACCTTTATTTGTTAATCATATTTGCATTGCACCTTTCAGAGGCCCAGAGTGATGTTTGTGTGGTGTGTGTGTATGTCCTGTTCTAACTCACCATGATCTGATGAAGGCCACTCAACGCCTGGAGGCCAGTGTGAATCCATGCTCTCCAGGCCATGCTCAGTACTTGATCCGTTTGGTGTCTGGGGTGGAAATTAATCTTGGCCTAGGAGTGCCACTAGGGTTGCCATACTTCCGGAATTTTCTGGACATAGCCAGTATTCAGCATCTGAGGAGCGAAAATCGCTGAAATATCCATGAAAATCTGGATGCATGGCAGCCCATGTCTCTTTTTTGTTGAGATCAACAACTTTGGCCAAAAAAAAGCTCAGCAACTTTTGTGCCCAGACTTTCACTTTTTTAAATATGGCAACCCTAAGGACAACCTTCTTCACAAGCTTACTCTTTAGCCTGTTTTTCCACCTGCTTTATTTCTATGTGTCAGGCTAGCTAATGGATCTGTGGGTTAAACCACAGAGCCTAGGACTTGCCGATCAGAAGGTCGGCGGTTCGAATCCCCGCGATTGGGTGAGCTCCCGTTGCTCGGTCCCAGCTCCTGCCAACCTAGCAGTTCGAAAGCACATCAAAGTGCAAGTAGATAAATAGGTACCGCTCCGGCGGGAAGGTAAACAGCGTTTCTGTGTGCTGCTCTGGTTTGCCAGAAGCGGCTTAGTCATGCTGGCCACATGACCCGGAAGCTGTATGCCGGCTCCCTCGGCCAATAAAGCGAGATGAGCGCCGCAACCCCAGAGTCGGCCACAACTGGACCTAATGGTCAGGGGTCCCTTTACCTTTACCTAGCTAAGACCCCAGAGCTCTCCCTCCACCGGCCAAAAGTGAAACCCGTGGCTTGATCTTTTCCTGACACCCCCTTCCCTTGTTGATGTTAAATAGTGAGATTTTCTGCTTTACAACATCGTCATCTCCCCCACCCCACTGCACCGTCCCCGTAGCCCCATATTGTGTGATTGCCGCCTTTGCCTCTGTGCGTTTAACACACTGCCAGGTGGGCAAAACATCAACAGGTACAGTTCCCCCTATCGCTGTATTTTAAGGTATGGCTGCTAAATTTCTGCCTGCCGTGCTGCTTACATAATGCCTCGGTGGGGGGGTGGAGTGGCAATCCTAGCATGTGTGTTTAGAGATTTGATTATGCAGAATATTGCCTAGTGATGAGGAAGGGAAAGGGGAGGAGGAAGAAGAATTACAGTGGCTCATCTCCAACCCGGAGAGGAACAGAACATTCCTGCTTGGAAAGCAGACACTGTCATGTAATGTTACATCATTAAGCGGTTGTGGGAAGCCCTGCAGGGAGGGAGCAGAGAGGAGGGGATCTCATTTTGGAAGCTGCTAGTCACAGGGCTAAGCAAAGGGAGGAACCTGCAGAGCAAACAATATCAGTCACCTAAGGAAGAAGACTTGGGAAGGGTTATCTGCCACGGGCAGTCCAAAGTTACTCGGGAAATCTATGACTGAAGACAAGAATGGGGAATGTTGCTCCTGCCCCGGCTTGTCCTGTTTTATGGAGATGAAGTAGGAAAACCTAAGCTGCTGAATTTGTGTTGTGTTGTGCTGCTCTTACAGGCAGGGCGGTGAGGAAGTTGGTGACTGACAGCAGCTGTCAGAGCAGCTTCCCAGTCCCTCTGCTTACAATTCCCCCTCTTTGTATCTGCTAACTGAGGATAAGCTTCACGGTGGAAGATGAAGGGCAGATAATTGCTCCTGAACCAGCCTTCTCAGGAAGGCATAAAGTGGTGGCAAAAGGCCATTAAGTAATTAATTCTAGGCCTTAATTGACATGAACAACGAGTAAATCACCGGGCCCGGATGGCATCCATCTGAGAGTTCCCCAGGAACCCAAATATGAAATTGCTGGTCTTCCACCAAAAATAGGTACCGTATTTTTCGCCCTATAGGACGCACCGTCCCATAAGGCGCACCTAGTTTTTTGGGGGGGAAATAAAGGGGAAAAAATTATTTCCCCCCCCAGGCGCGGGGCTGGGGCGGGGGAAGCCCGAGCTTCCCCCGACCCCAGCCCCCAAACAGGCAGCTCTCTGCAAGCCGTGGGAGCCCAGCGCTGGCTCCCGCTGCTTGCGGAGAGGTCCGCGAAGCCTGCATTCGCCCCATAGGACGCACACACATTTCCCCTTCATTTTTGGAGGGGAAAAAGTGCGTCCTATGGGGCGAAAAATACGGTAACTTGTCCATAATACCAGCCTCCACGTTTTAGGATTGGAAAGAGACCAAAGCAATACCAATTTTTTTTTTTAAAAAAAGGGATGGGGGTTCTGGCAAACTGCAGGCTGGCTAGTTTAACATGTGTTCCAGGAAACTTGTGAACAACTAGGACTCATCCAGGAAAGACAGTCAGACCGTCATATATTCTGAAAGGCCTCAGCTCCTGTGGATCACTAAGATTTGGCATCCCCTTCCCTTAAATTTGGCAACGTAACGTTCTGTAAATCTTATCCACACTTTCACTGAAATTGAATCCTGTAACACTGAATTTGGGAGGCTGCGTTCTAAGTGGTGTGCAAACTTGCTTACTTGTGTGTCTGCATTGATTACTGCTCCTTCTCTTCACGTTGTGCGTTTTGTCGTCTAGTAGAGGAGAAACAAGAGCCCTTTACTTCTCCTGTTCTGATCCAGAATATTTTTCATTGCAAGCACCCTCTTTCCCTCTGAGCTGGACCATCTCAGTTCCTTAAGGCTCAACCTCTTATCTGAAGGTTGCAACTTTTAGTAAGCTGGAAGCCATTTCTCTCTAGCCTCAGATACGTGTGACATGACTTTGGCTATTTGTGAGTGGCAAAGCACTCTGCCCATGCTCAGATGCACTTTCGAGTTAATTTGCTTGTTTGTTTCTGATCTTCTACTTTTTATCCGTGTCAAATGAATCTGCATTTAAAAGTTTTATTTGGTTTTACTCCAGAAGTATTCCAGCACATCTCGCCATAAGTCAAGGGCTCTGGCTGTGTATCCATCCTGGGATATGACCTCCTTTGCAGGCTGTAAGCCTCGCTGCCCCAGGGAGGTGACGCAGACTGGGAAGTAGGTCATGCCTCTGTTCATGCCCCAGCTCGCTGCATCCTGGTTGCACACACCCAGCCCATCCTGCTGGCAGCTCCACGTGCCACCAAGACATGAGGCCGGAGCCCATAGGCGGGTCAGGGTGTGGGGTTTGGGCTGTTTAGCTGGAAAATTATTTTCTTGACTTGACCCAGAATGAGAAATAAATGCATGGGTCAAGGAAAGAGTTGAAGGAGAAGATGTGGCCCAGGAGCAACTAGGGTGAAGAAAGTAGTGCAGGAAGCTCAACAGATTTCAGCACAAAACAGAAATGTAGAGTTGGAATGGACTCCAAGGGTCATCTAGTCGAACCCTCTGCAGGAATCCTTTTGCACAACGTGAGGTTCGAACCCATAACCCTGAGATTAAGAGAATCATACTCTACCAGCTGCACATTAGCATTCACATCCTTTCAGCTGGATAGTGTTTGTTTGTTTAAAGCATTTTTGACCTGTTCTTTCAGCTGAAAAGGCCCCTAGAGTGACTTAACTACAATCAGTAGCAAGACAGCCCCTGGCCTCAGGTTTATATTCCAAAAGACATGGCACACAAGGAAAAAGGGATGGGGAGGGAGGAGGGGGAAAGCCAGCTCAGCCAGCCAGGTACAGTTATTGCGCCAACCAGCTGGGATGAAAACAGACAAAATAACATCTGAAAACCCTGGCTCCAAACTCCCATCATTTAAGTGAACACGTCCTAATTTATATAGTCACATAGGAAGCTACCTTATACAAAGTCAGACCGTTGTCTGCACTGTCTTGCAAAGGCCCTCCTGTGTTTCAGGCAGGGGTCTGATAATAATAATAATAATAATAATAATAATAATAATAATAATAGAATTTATATACCACCCTATACCTGGAGGTCTCAGGGCGGTTCACCGAATCAAATCAAAATATAAAACCAAAAAATACATAATCAAAATAAAAACAACAACCTAATAACGCCCCCCAAAAACCCCCACCACATTTTAATTGGCAGGTATATAGTGCCTGCAGTACCATTAGCAACAAGGCACACTGACACTCATTTGGTCCGCAGTTAGGGTGGTAAGATTTGGTGACGAGATGCATAGCAGAGTTTCATATCTGATCGTCAAGGGATCTTGCGGCTTTGGATTGTGTCATATTTTCCATTTATTTTTGAAGGGAGGGGGAGAATAATAGAGATCTGCTTTTTTTAAAATACTCTTTTTAGCACAAATTGCTTTTATGAAATATGAAACACCCCCACTTAATGTTTCTCTCTCCCCCCCCCCCCCCATGATTTGGCCAGTGAATTCTAGTTCCTTCCAGTCTGTTCATATGAAACAAATAAAGCTTTTTCCTTAAAAGAAAAAGAAGAATGTTTACACAGCGCCCTGCCTAAGCGATGGTGCTCCCATTGCTTCCTCTATAAAAAATTATTCGTGTCAGAAAAAAAAGTTGTGCTTCGTTAAAGAAGCCCAGAGCAGCAGCCAAATGAGCAAACCACGTCTGGGGTGTGTGCCCTGGTGGGATATTCTCCCCAGCCCCAGCTGTGGGCAAATGGCACAGCAACATGCCAGTCACATTGAAGGCTGCCCTGGACAATGCCCTAGTTGTTTGCAGCCTCCTCCTGCTGCAGCTCCACGTAATATCTCCCCCTGCCTCCCTGCCTCTATTGTTTCTTTGTGCAGAAACAGTTTCTAGGCCAGTAGGTTGTTGGCGCTGTGCCTGTGCTCTCTTTCTGGAGCTGTTGTGCAATCCATAATCATCAGACCTGTTTTGACTGCTTGGCTTGATAAATATTCAGTGTTTACTGACCTATATTCCTGCTGCTTGTGCCTGATGCGCGTAGATCACATGCAAAGGGAAAGAAGGGAAGGGGGGGGAGCGCCACCGCCATGGGGGAGCGTGCCACTACGTACACATGGCCCTGGCTTTCTCAGGGGAGGGGAGCTGGAGCATTCCTCTGTATGTGTCATGGTGTCCAGGAGGAGTGGCAGCATCGCTTTTCCTTATACAACCTCCTTTGCCTGGTGGCCTGATTCCTCGGTAGTCAGAACAGGACCAGGCAAATGCTTACCTCGGATCCATAGGTTTCGCAGACCGTATTCCCAACCTGGCACCGTTCATCTCACACACAAATACCGTAAGCCCTGCAGACAGAGCCTGGATGAGGTTGTGCGAGAGAGAGAGAAATGGGATTAGTTTTCCTGTGAGAGGGGAAAGAGAAAGCTCTTCTCAAGGTTTGCGAAATAACAGGCAGCTGTGCATGGACATGTTTGGAGACGGCACTGGAGTAAATGGAATACATCCCCTGTCCAACCATCTCGTCCTCTGTCGTCCCCTTCTCCTTGTGCCCTCCATCTTTCCCAACATCAGGGTCTTTTCCAGGGAGTCTTCTCTTCTCATGAGGTGGCCAAAGTATTGGAGCCTCAGCTTCACGATCTGTCCTTCCAGTGAGCACCCAGGGCTGATTTCCTTAAGAATGGATAGGTTTGATCTTCTTGCAGTCCATGGGACTCTCAAGAGTCTCCTCCAGCACCAGAATTCAAAAGCATCAATTCGTTGGCGATCAGCCTTCTTTATGGTCCACTTCCATACATCACTACTGGGGAAACCATGGCTTTAACTATACCCTAAATCCAGGTTGCAACCATTTCCTTGCTTTAAGGCCCCCCTCTGTGCTGCAAATAGTGTGCATTCAGCTCCCCTTCCTTAGCTTGGCGTGTGCCTTTTATATGTGCCATGCGCCCCTTCTATGTCCATAAGTCGTTGCAATGTGCGGTGCTGCCGGAGGCCCATGTAGCAGAAGACTGGTTTGGGTCGCATGCTTCAAGTAGGTGGGGATATGGTACACAGTGTGCGTTGACCAGCAAGCAGAACTTGTGTATGTATGTGCATGAAATCCTTTTTTGGGAGGGGATGTTTGGGGGCTCCCCGAAGGGAGTGACCCCCATGCATGTGTGACCCCACCCACTGTGTGCAAGCACTCATATTTCTGGAGGGAACTGGAATGTGGGGTGTGGCCCTTGTCTGCCAGGGGCTGTGGCACTGCTGCCTGAACCTGCTGGATTATGTAAATGGAGCCTGAGGTGTGTGACAGCACTGGGCAGAGATGTAACACCCTCCTTTTGTGTCCTTCCTCCTTAGGCGTTTCACTCCCTTCTGGGCCTGACGCAGCGGTTGCCACTGATTCCTTCATTTCCCACTGCGCCTGCCAGCCGGTAACATCTCTGCTCCTGCCGTCGGCCGGTGTCTGGATTCAAAGCCCCGCAGGTCTTGCAGTGAATCATCTTCCGGATAGCAAAGAGTGACCAGAAAGTCTTCGATTGCCTGGGCCTCCAGCCGAAAGAATTCCTGCTTCTCTGGGTGTCCTGGAAGATGCTCTCCTTGTGCTGGACAGTTCCCTTTGCACCGGTGGGAACTCGGAGCCCGTTTGACTGTTGCAGCTGGAGGACAGCTCAAGGCTATATTGTAAGTAGCGCCTTTGGCAGTACAGTTTGACAACAGCGTTGGGCGTAGGGTTCGGCAAGAAGTGCCCTTTCCAGCTTCAGCAATTGGAGGGTAAACGTCCAAAGGGCAGGCAGGCAACGAGCACTTGAACGTTTGTGCCGAGGGATTGCCAGACCTCCGCCGGCGACGCCATGGAGAGTCTCAACTCGCCCACGCTGTGTTCGGCAGGGAGCTTCCCCGGATTCCACCAGGACGGCATGATGCAGCGAGCCCGGGCGCTGAAGGGCAAGCCGAGTGCCAACTGCCGACGGAAGCGGGAATTTATCTCTGACGAGAAGAAGGACGCCAGCTACTGGGAAAAGCGCCGGAAGAACAACGAGGCCGCCAAGCGCTCGCGGGAGAAGCGGCGTTTCAATGACTTGGTCCTGGAGAACAGGGTGATGGCGCTGAACGAGGAGAACGTGCGGCTCAAGACAGAGCTCCTGCAGCTCAAGCTGCGCTTCGGCCTCATCAGCACGGCGGCCTTCATGGAGAAGAGCCAGCAGCTGAGCGCCGCCAGCGCCAACGCCATGGCCCACTTCTACGAGAGCAGCGACGGCAGCATGTACTCTGGCAGCTCTTTGTCCCGGGCGCATCACTCGGAGGACTCCTCCGAGACGGAGCAGTCGAGTCGGGACAGCGGCAGTGTGTCCGCGGCCAAGTATTCATCCCGGGGCTCCCTCTCGGACATGTCGGACGGCTCGTCTCGGGACAGCCCCATGCCGCAGACGCTGGGGGAGGCCCAGGCGGTCAGCCGAGCCTACGGCGAGGCTCCCCCGCAGCGCCACCCGGAGCCCAAGACCCCGGTTCCTCGCGGGGTCATCCTCTTCAGCGCCAATGGCTTTACTGCAGTGGCAGCCCCCCAGCCTTTGCTTGAGGAGCGGGCAGGAGGACGCGGTGCTGGCGAGGCCCCCAAAAGTCCCTGCATGGAGCAGGAAGGCCACAGCCAGCGGGAGGAGCTGCCCCCCCACCCAGGGTACTGCACAAAGCCCCCCAGCTACAGTACGCCCAGCGGTTATTTGGAGGGGGATCTGCCCCAAGTGGAGCACATGAGGAAGGCTCAGGAGCCCCAATCCCCCTTTGAGGGCTACAGCAGCGAGGAGAGCGGGGAAGAGCGCAGCTGGGGCGGCTCGCCTGTTCCCTATCCGGGGCCGCTGGATGCCCACCCCGATGTCCGGACAGCAGCTCTCCCTCACAAGCTTCGCCTTAAGTGCAGGGCCCACAGTAGCGGAGTCCAAGAGCTGTTCCCTGGTCCTAGCACTGTCCCGGCCGGCTGCTGTCAGGAAGCCCCTGTGGCACCGGATTGGGCTGGTGACCGGCCCGAGGAAATGTCGGCCTTGGTGCGGCAAGCGCTGCTCCTCAACGAGCAGCCGGCCACAGGGGGCGCCCTGGAGAGACTTCTGTGCCGCGGCTCCGGCGTCCACTCGGACAACTCGGTGCCCAAAGACCTTGTCAGCCGGTGGGAGGAAGGTTGCCATGACGATGGCCCTCGGGCCACTTGAAGGAGGCTCGGGTGTGGGTAAAAGATGGTGGGCTTTTGTTTTTTAAACCGGGGTTTTGTATACGAGAGAAATTCTGCACAGCAGGATCAGCCTTGGATTTGGGGAGCGGAAGCGGGCCTTCGTCCACTCAGACCCCAGGGCCACAGGATCAAGCAGAGGGGCAATCATGAGACACAAAGGGATCGTGTCCCGGCTGGACTTGAAAGGGGTCTCATGAGAAGGCAGGCTGTGGAGCTACTGAGACCTGGAAGTTGGTGGCCTCCCGGCTTGGATGGGCCAGGGATTCAGCACGTGGAGGGAACCAGTCTCTAAGCTCTGCTGGCTGTCCAGTCAGTCCCTGCAAGGATATTGTTACTTGAGCTGATTTTGGGGCATCGAGATCCACGGAGAAGTTGGCATCCAATCCACCCTTCGCTGGTGCCGAGGCTCCTGGGTAGCTTCAGCTGGCACCGCTGGTGGTTTGCCAGGGACTGCATCATCTTCTGAGTCAGGAACTGCTTGGTTGGACAGAAATATTTGTGATTTTAAATACTAAAATAAATGTGCAGAAAATTTCAAGAAATGCCAAGGAATTGCTGAGTATTACTTGGGAGTGGAAACAGATTAGCATAAAAGGGATGTACGACAGTGGTGCCTTATCTTTCAACCAGGGCAGCCAAATGTTGTACAGGAAAGAACGCAAGTGTTTTGTCTGTTTACATATATTTGTACGGTGTGTCACCATCCAACATCCACCAGGTGGCTAAATCCATAGCAGTTGTACAGTGCCCCACACCCTCCATTGAAGTAGTGAATTTGAACTGTCCATCCTAAAAGATGCCTATAAGAACAGCATAAGATCGATAACTTATTCTTCATAAGCCTGACAGAGTAAGAAAGTCTTAACCTCATTTCTCAAAATCCAGCAGGGAGTATGAATAGGCCAAAGCTTTTCCCTAGCTGGATTGCTGCTCCCACAAAGGGCCCTTCTCCTTGGCTCAGAGTTGGCCCTTTCTAAAGATCCTGCTGTCCAAGGAAGTTCATAAGAGAATTGCTGTGACCCCAAGCCATGTGGGATTGTGAAAGTCAGCATTTAACATAGAAACAGGTAGTCAGGGCAGTTATTTCAGCCCACGTGTTAGGAATCTTGTAGGTACATCTAAGTTCAAAGCCTCATTTGGGAGGGCTTTGCACTGTGTGACTTCAATCATTTTGCCTCCTCTGGGAGGAACCAAAACCACACCTGGCTTTCTCCCTGCCAGTGAGTCTAGGACAGAGATGCTGGAAGCCAGGCTCTATGAATGTTGCTCTCATCAGCCCCCACCAACACAGCCAGTGTGGTCAGGCATGAGGGGAGCTGCTAGAGGACCACAAGTTCCCTGTCCCTGCCCTCAAGGATGTTTAGGATTACAGGTGTGGGTTATTTGAGAGGTTGAGGTGTGTCAAGGGTTGGGTCTGGCCTCAGCTTCAGGCTGCGTAAACCTGGCCAGGTGCCTGTAAGTTTCATAGTGTTTGTTTCGTTTTCCTACCAGTGGTACACTAGGAGGAGAACACATTTACCTTTTTTTTTTGGTAACGATGAGGAACGAAAGTGTCTGCTGCTGGATACAAAACACTGCGTGTGGAGCATAGGAAGAGTCTGGTGGGCTCAGACATGGGACCGTCACAAGTCAGCCTCCTCTTTCCCACAATAGCCAATGAAATGCTTTTGGGAAGGTCACACATTGTGCATTAGAGCAGCAGCCTTACCTCACTGGGTGCCCTCCAGCAACTGGTCTGAACATGGAAACTCCACTTAGCTATTATGGTTAATCGAATCAATTATTGCTGCCCCTGCTCTTCCCCTGTGGAAGCAATGGTGTAAGATGTAAACTAGCTGTAGGGACAGCAAAATGTGTTAGACTGTCTGTGGGATTCAAGAGACTAGACTCCTGCGATGCTAATGTGGCTGTTCTAAAAATTTGAGGGTTGGCCTCCACTGAAGGTTTGTTTATAATTTCCACCTTAGCGCAGGCATTCCTATTAGCAGACTAGGAGCAGGTAGGGTCTGAGTAACAGTAGCAGTTGTGTTCCCCCACTATGTTGAGCCTGCTACTTTATGCAGACACCCCCGTCCGCTGGCTTTTTGCATCTCTTTGAAGCCTGTCCCTGCGCTTCCTCATTCTGCCACATCTCTGGGTCAGGGTAGGATTATCCACGATTAGCAAGGGCAAGAAGAAAGTGCCGTTAAAAGTAGGTCATCGGCTACACACACACACCCTGCCTGCCCGCCCCTTCTGCTTGCACACACACTGCTTGAGGGTGGCTGGCAGCCAGTGTTGTGTACCATGAAAGCAGCCCATCAGAATGCCTGGCCTGTGTTGCCATGGCAGCGGCAGCCTGGGATAAAAAGATAGAGCAGAGAACAGCCTGGGATAAAAAAGATAGAGAACAGAATAGGATAGCCAGGATGGGGGTTGGGGGCAGCCCATGTAGTGTTCTGTATGGACAGCTTTGGAGGCGAGCAAGCTCCTGAATTTGTGGCACCAAATTACAAGGACATTGCCATATTTTTGAGGCAAACAGGCAGTGGAGAGACAAAGGCTCAATACTTACAGAGAGGTATTGAGCAGGTGGCAGTTTTCCACTCATGGGGATGAAGCAGGGTGGAAAAGTTACACCCCTCTAGTTTGTGTGTGTCAGGATGCTCTAAAGGCAGAGGAGCAGAGCTAGCAAAAAGGAAAAGGAAATATCACAGCATCACCTCCAGCCCCCACCTTGGCAGCCCTATGGGCAAAGGTGGCACAACTCGGAGCTGGAATTCGCAAATCAAAACAAAGTGACTCCCTAACCCGTTTATGAATTGGGACTCTGGAATGTCTTAACGGTAACACCGTACATGACACCAGGGTGTTACTTAACTGTGGTGTCGGAAACATAATCATTGGTTTGGTTTCCACCCAGCTTTCTTGCTTCTCATGCAGTATCCAATTGGTTTGAGGTTGCCTTAAGCTCTCTCTGTGATTGCCATGAAGAAGGCAGCCAGTGAAGCAGTTACGCAAGGAAGGGCTATGGACCAGCTTCATTCCACCTTAATCCTGATCGAGACACTCAGCGCAAGTGTCATGAAAACTCCATGGTAATTCAGTTGTATAATATGGGGGGTGGAAAATTTATCAGGTCAAAAGCGACAGCTAAGGGGAGGGACTGTTGCTCAGCGACACATCGTGCCCTTTGTATGCAGAAGGTCTCAGGTTCAATCCCTGGCAGTCTCCAGCGAAACATCCGCGAGTAGGTGATGGGGAAGACTCTGCCTGACAGCCCAGGGGCTTTCCCCATCCTCATGCCCTCTGGATATTTTGAACTACCAGCTCTCATCCGCCCCAGTCAATGCAGCCTGGAAGGTACAAGGCTGGGGAACACTGGCTTTGACAACACTGGCTCAAAGCTGGCCCTACCATTAGGCAGAGTGAGGCAACCAATTTTGAGTCTCATGAATGGGCAGCAAATTATTGCTGTGTTGTTATTGCCAGGGTGGGGGAGAATTATTTGTGGGGATTTCATGCCTCAAATGCCAAAATACATTGACTAGCCATGGTATTATGCACCTTGACTTGGGAGTGGGCACAGGATTGGGGGGAGGGGGAGTATTTGAAACTCTGCTTCAGACAGCAAGATTTCTTGGACCAGCCCTGACTGGACTCTACTAAAGTAGAGGTAAGGACATTTCCTGTGCTCCTGTGAAGATGCAGTGCTGCTAGAAGACACGCGGTAATTGGGAATAGATGCTCTGTATGACTAGCATCCCGAAGGACTGTTCTCAATTGTTGGCTTAACTGAAGCAAGTTTAATCTTCGCTCCCTTCATTTTTGCATTCTGAGTATTTTATTCCCTTTGTTGAAAACAATCCAGTTCTGGTGAGACCACCTAAGCTCAAATCTTCACAAATGCAGGTTCTCACGCTGCCTTCCTTTTATGCAGCATTTAAATAGAAATCAAGGCCATTATGCCCACAAAGATGGGGCTTCCCCCCCATTGTCCTCTCAGTTTAGGTGGTTCGTGTTTTTTAAATGGTTCTGTTTTGGTTGATTGGCGCATCTTGGTAGTTTCCAGTGGGTTATTTACTGAAAACATAACCTTTCCACTGTGTCATCCTCAAGGTGGCTTGCAGCAACCCAAATGAATACCCACATAGATAAATAATAATAAATCAAAGTCAACAGAACAAAAACAATGGCGGCCTCCCCTGTATCTAAGATGCATTCATTGAAGACAGGTCTGTCTGCAAAATGGAGCCCCCGGTGACAAAAAGGGGAGAGTTATTGGTTTTAGGCCTTATGATCCTCCCACAGGCAATTGGTTGGCAGCTGTCAGCTAGTATGATGCTAGGCTGGATGGAATAAGGACGTTTCTTAGTGTTTGGGATCTGCAGTTAGTAAGGGAAGGCAGGATCCTGGACTGGACTCCTGGGGAAGAAATTACAGAAGCACAGCTTGGCTCAGGTATGGCCAACCCACATCACCATGTCATTCTGTTAGCATGAATAGGCCCTGGAAAGCTAGGGCACTGGGGGAAACTAAACGTGTGATGGACCACTTGCTTTAAAGCCTGGATGTGAAACAAGGTCTCCTTTGCAGTATATTCACCCAAAGTCAGGGTGCTTGAGGGAGGAAGCAAAGACGCATACCATCACTTGCCTATTCAGACATAGTAGAACCTGCTTCTTGAAATCCTGAAAACATTTGAACCCAAAGCCATTTGTGTGGAATGTGGACCCAGAACAGCCTTCTTGGCGCTGAGGTTGTGGTGTGCTGGGAACGTGGAAAATGTTCACAAAAGCTCATATTACCTAATGTGATGGCTTATTATTGTTCCTGTCTCTCTTTGCCATTTGGAAACTTGTGTTGGTAAGCTGGGCGATGAGGTGGCAAGCTACCAGGCTCGCCCTGAACTAAGAAATGATGAGTGACCCAGAAACCGCACGGAGCCATTTCCACTGGCTGCTGGGATCCAGGTGACTGCCCGGTCACCTTTCCTCTCAGGAGCCACAGCCTTCCAGGCACTGCTGAGTCACTCTGCAAGGCAAGGAGATGTTGACAACTCAGTCCAGACTGTCATGAGTACTTAGTGGGTGTCTCCAGGAAAGAAGCTGCACCTTCCTCTTAACCAGTGCCCCTGTGGAGATGCTATCATTAAAAATTGCACCACTTGGCTCAGGCATTCTTGTTTTTCCAATTCCAGGGCTAGCAGGCAGAAGGCACCAAGGTTTAGCAGGATTAGAGATCAAAGGCAGAAACCAAGATTGACGAGTGGGGAGGGGGCACAGAGAATGATTTAAGATGCCGTGTGAGGTGCAATGGTGCCCGGTACCCAGAATTAGGCATAGATGCTTTGTTGGCCTGTTACGCTTTCAACTTTGCTCTCTCAAGAGAAAGCTGTGCATGTCTGATTGTCCTCATTATGCGTCCTAGAATAACTGAAACCGTGTGCCATCATCTCTGCCTGCCCAGTTGGTTTCTCTCATCATCTGCAGGCATATACTAGAAAGCTGGGGAAATCTGCATTGTTAATACCCTGCCTTTGCTAGGCATTCATGTGGGTACTGGAGTACCAAAGCATCGTCATCAGCAGCAGCATCATCATTAAATTTGTATCCCGGCCTTCACCTGAAAATCAGAGGTGGCTCACAACATAAAAAGGTTCCCCTTTCATCCTAAGGTAAAGGTAAAGGGACCCCTGACCATTAGGTCCAGTCGTGACCGACTCTGGGGTTGCAGTGCTCATCTCGCTTTATTGGCCGAGGGAGCCGGCGTACAGCTTCTGGGTCATGTGGCCAGCATGACTAAGCTGCTTCTGGCGAACCAGAGCAGCGCACGGAAACGCCGTTTACCTTCCCACCGGAGCGGTACCTATTTATCTACTTGCACTTTGATGTGCTTTCGAACTGCTAGGTTGGCAGGACCTTTCATCCTACATATTTATAATTTCAAGAGCATACTGAGGAGTCTTAGCAGCTCAGTGAGGGAAGGGCTGCGTTGAGAGCTAACATACCTCTGTTGAGAGACAGGCAGGGTGTACAGGGCCAGCCCAAAACATTTCGGTACCTGATGCTGAAATTCCTAGTGACACCCACCTTCCCACTCACTAACATGGGGGCACAGTCCGCTGGGAACTTGTCTTGTACAAGCACGGTTGAAGTGTACAGTGCTTGTCTGATTTCTGTTCATGTTAGTGGGGCTTCCATAGGATAATTTGCTACTGGAATTTGAACCTAATAGAGAGATGTTCTTGATTGGTAACTGTAAAAGCAACACATTAGATTGCCTACTTGGTTCATCGCAGGACCATCCTTGGGGTGTACGGGAGGGTTGCCCCAGGTGTTGTTGGAGCCCAATTCCCCTGGGCCCCAAGCAACCTGGACAAAGGCCAGGGATTTTGGGATTTGCAGTTGAAGAACAATTGCAATCCCTGGTGTAGCGGTTGGGATGACACCTACTTTTCTGTTTTGGAGGTGACAAAAGGAGGTCCCTTGACATGGAACGTTAGCAGAGGACTGAACTCATTGTCTCCTTGTGGTCAACACCGGCTTTTCCTCATGCTTTGCCCAACACAGCAGGTACAGAATCCGATGGAAATCAAGAGGCTGTGTAGGAACAAGTCTAGGAACTGGCAGATGTGCTGATTAACCAAACGCAACAGAGTGTTACGGCACCCAGGTCAGGATGGGGAAAAGATCCGACCATTCGTTCTAGACTGTCCTAAGAGGGGTGGAGGAAAAGGATCCAGATAATTAGAGAACCCCAAGCGGAGTCAGAGACTGGCCACAAGAGGCCAGCCCTTGAGTCAGAGGCCCGGATTTCCTATTCCAGGCAATTCAGGGTTGCTCAGTGAGTCAGCTCGTCAGCTATGCAGAAAGGGCAGCCCCACAGCCCGACAGAAGGAAAACTAGCAGTGGGTGGCACCTTTGCCAATGCGCTTGTGGCCCTGCCCTGGTTTCCTCGTCCTGGCACAGAGGGCTGTGTGAGACGAGCCTCACGTGTACAAGAGGCACCTTGTTTGTAATACTAACCTTCTGGCACAATGCCCTGGCTGTTATGTAAGCACTGGGGTTGGAGGCTGCTGGAGGGAAGCCAGCTCCATGCAGGAGGGAGGAGACCTGAGGGCAGAACAGGGAAAATAAGCTCCAAAGAGCCGAGTGACTCGGGAATCACGTGGGAGGGAGGGAAACCCTGAGCCCTAGGCCCTGCTGGGGCCGCTCGTTCTTTGAACCGAACCCCACACCCTGAACAGTGGATGAGGAAACCACCCCAACCCCAGACCCAGCTCTTCTGCCCCAGTCTCTTCTGGGTCCGGCTTCCTTTCCTTGGAGCTCAGGGAATAAGAAGGTGGGAGCTCTCTGGTCCCCTTCCCTCCGTCCCAAACAGGCAGCAATAAGAGAGAAGCTAAAGGCCAGATTTGCTGTACAGGTTGGTTTATTAACATGACACAGTGTGCCTGCCTTAATAAGCCTGGAAACAAGTTATAATGGCCCAGAAGACACACACTGCGGGCAGACACTGTGTGGCTGTCAGCTTCTTATCTCCTTGTGAGGGAGGTGGGCTATATGCCTTTATCCACATTACAGATAGATGCCAACATAGCAGGGGGTGCTTCAGTAGTCGTTCATGCATGTCAGAGCTTGGAGGGCGCAACAGCCATCGACACACCCTCCCTGCAAGGTGGACAGACTGGCAGGAGCTCCTACTTCCCTGGAGTTCTCCTCCTGCTCTCCGAGTGCCTTCCTTCCTTGTGGGTCCAGCAGCTCTAGACTGGTGAAGAAGATTCCTCATCCAGATAAAGCATTTCCCCACTCGCTTTCCTCCCAGTTTAGGACTTATCCCTATCCCCACGGCTGTAGCTTCCTCAGCACATGCATTGCATCTTGCAGACTCACCTGGAACAATATCTATGACTAGCACTAGGTCTCATATGGTTTGGGGGACATAGAATGCATATTGGCCAGGCTCACACAGCTTTTGACCCACCAGGTCAAACACAGTCCACTTGCCACGTATTCTGGCTTCCCACATGCTTCCCAATCCCGTTTTTTTGTTGCCCCAGGCAAGGAAGATTGATCAAGCCCAACAGGCTAAATTTGGTTTGGTCAGACAACAGAAATACTACATGGGTTGTAAAGTCTCAACAGAAGTGAACCCGGCTTTCCCCTAAAACCCCACTTCATTGCTATTATTATTTCCAGTGGAATATCTGATGCCCTGGGATCCAGCTCTCTTCAGGAAAACAAGTGATTTTTTTCCACCATCAGGATAGCTGAGGAAAGATGAGTTAATGGCTGCTGCAGGGTAACAAGAGGGAAATTTGAGAGGGAGGGCAAAAGTAAAAAAAGACTTCTGCCATCAGCTCGCATTGCATAGAGGGTATCTCTCACTTCAGAGGTAACTGGACTGGGAGAGCACCAGTGAGTGAGGAAGGCGGCTGGAGACAGACTGGGAGCTGAACCAGGCGGAAGAATGGTCAAGAATACATATGGAAGAACCCTAGTGGTTAGGGTTTGATGTTGCCATTTGCAACAGGGCTGCCAACTCTCTGACCATGACCCAAAGTTGCAGGGTTTTTGCTTCTTTCTTAAGATTTACAGGCCAAAAAATAAAACTTCAGAGGTGCAAAGAGGGAAGAGAAGGCTATTTTCCTCATATGGTGCATCCAGGACCTAACAACTTAAGTGTTGGTAAACGGTAAAAGGCAAAGGACCCCTGGATGGTTAAGTCCAGTCAAAGGATGACTATGGGGTTGCAGCGCTCATCTCGTTTCAGGCCGAGGGAGCCGGTGTTTGTCCACAGACAGCTTTCTGGGTCATGTGGCCAGCATGACTAAACCGCTTCTGGGGCAATGGAACACCATGATGGAAGCCAGAGCACACAGAAACACCGTTTACTTTCCTGCCACAGTAGTACCTATTTATCTACTTGCACTGGTGTGCTTTCAAACTGCTAGGTTGGCAGAAGCTGGGACAGAGCAATGGGAGCTCACCTCGCCGCGGGGATTTGAACTGGCGACCTTCCGATCAGCGAGTCCAAGAGGCTCAGTGGTTTAGACCACAGCGCCACCACGTCCCTTAGTGTTGATTTAACTTACCACTAAATAACCTTGGGCACTGAGTTTAGGATTTTCAGTCAGGAAACTGCTGCCACATTTACAAGGCTACAATCCCCAAGGTTTAAGTGCCATTCCTCCACTGGGCTCCATCCTCCTTCCATGTTCTTAAGAACAAGGTAAGGATTGTGAAGCGGACTGAGCACTGAAAGGAGTTTAAAGCCATGAGTGGGTGGGTGAGAAGTTTGGTTGAGAATTTTTGCCCATTTCCTCTGAAATCAGATTTCACCCCTGACCCACCAGGCACCACTAGGCCCCGCCCCTGCCCTGGCAGGCTCCACCCCCTCTTATGCCAAGCTGTACCCTGTATTTCAGGGTCTGAGCCTTTGGAGGCCTGGCGGTATTGTGCCTCTGGGCAGAAGCTGCAGACATGCTCTGAGGTTACAGTTCTACAGCGAAACAAGACACTGCCAACTTACAGAACCATCATGCACGATGACTTCATTGCCCACAAACACAGATGACACAACAGCTGCATGATGGGGCAGCATGGTTGGCTGCAGGCATTTTGCCCAATTCGTGGCTGCAGGAAAATGTATTCCCGACCAACTTCAACCAAATTGGCAGCTGCAGGAGCTGCTGCCACAAGTGCGATGTGCAACAACGGCAGTGCCCACCCTCCCCTTCCAGCACCATTATTGCTGTCCTAGTGTACATGCCAAATGGTTCTACCCTCCTGGTGCCAGCTCTTGCCACTGACATGCAACAGCCCAGTGGGCCAAGGACTGCCGTGGTAGTTCTACATTAAGGGGCATGCATTTAGTACCTTGGCAGGAGATGCCATTTTGTGCAGCAGGTCAGAGGCTATGCTACGTGAGCACCCATTGGGCACCTCATGTAAGAATAGGGGCAGGAAAGTATTAATAATATTTCAGAAAACTGTTTCCCCCCTTCTCCAAAATGGACTCAACACGCATTTCCAGGCTGGGATCCACCCACCATGAGCTCAGACTACACTATAACATGCCTATTCACCAAGCAACCAACCACCTGGTTTTCAGTTGTCTCCAAAATCACTGTCTGAGAAACCACTTATTTTGATGGGCTCATTAAGCCAAGTTTGAAAACACGTGGGCTCTCAATTGCTCTCTCTCTCAAGAATCCCTAGTCTGTCTGGCTTTGCCTTTGCAAGATACTTTGGTTCCTAAGGTGAAAAATCCAAATGGCTCACCCCTTCCACTACTTAAGTCAAGAAGTGAGTTCACCAGCATAAGCCCCATTTAATCAGGGCTAGTACAGGGATATTTGCCAATCGGTCGTGACCCCTAAGCCAGATATTCCGATCTCCCACTTTTCATAGTGCGTCAAATCTGCCACCTGAGGGGACCTTTATACTTAAAGCACCCCTGCTTTTTCTAGAGCTGGGGCCAATCTGCCTTTTTCTCTATCCAGGCACATTCAAATCCAAACTTTTGTTTAGTTTCAAACAGGCGTACAATGCTAAGAACTGACCGATGTGCAATTTGCTTTGCCAGGGAGTTCAATCTGATGTTTAAAGTGCTCACTTTGGCGGGATGATTTAGCTAAGTATTAGAACTGCAAAACAATAAATTCAGGGTTTCTGCATCTTCCTGCCTCACCTAAGGGCATCAGGAAAGAAGAACTTCCTTTGGACATGTGCTATGGGCAAACTGAAAGTGGGGGTGGGGACTTTGGCTCTTGAGGGATGGGAGCTCACTTGCTGACTGCTGCCATGGTGCCAGCCTGGACTGGCATCTCTCAATCAATCAATGACGAACTCACATGAAGTTGGACATCCCCTCTGCATGCAAGGACCCAGACGCAACAAGAATTATAACTGGGTTTCTGCACTTTGTGGGTTAGTAAAATCTTCTGCGTCCCAACTTACTTGGTCTGCGCATGTTCTGGTTCTGATGTCTTTTCCCTGCACATCCATTCATTCCCCCTGTTATCCTACAGACTTCAAGGAGTAGCTTGAAACACGGGGCCTTGGGAGTAGCTTTGGGGAAGGGAGTGATCACAGTATTAACCTTTTCATGTATAGAGTAGTCTTGCTCATATATATATATATATGTATATTTATATAAATAATATAATATAATATATATAGAGAGAGTTATGTATAGGTACTTTACAAGGCCTAACACCAGGCATGCCATTTGCAGGAGGGTGGCTGGGGGGCAGGGGAAGGCTTCACTGCCTCTGCCCTTCGTATTTACAGGGAACTTACAGGTCAGTCCCCTCCAGCTTCGATGTGGGTGCCCTAACCAGCCCCACTGCTGCCACGGCTGCAAGGCAAAGATGAAGGAGGTGTCCTAAGGAGCATGGTCTGGGGGTCAGTACAGTGAGAAAGGCAGTCCTCTGTGTCAGCGTGCTGCCCCCTTTTTCTCCAGTGCGGGCGGTGAAGGCCGTGGGGTGTCTCCAGCACACTTGTTCCCGGATCCCAGAGCAGACCCCTCTTCCTTCCCCCGCTTCCCCTTTGCCTCCGCTGAGCCCCGCTTCAGCCCGTTCTTGGTCCCCTCTGGGCAGAGGCAGCTGGGGGTCTTGGCGCAGGTCCCCAGGGTGGTGTGTTCCTCCACGACCTCCAAGATCCACTTCTCCTTGGGCGAGCCAGCCTTGTCCTGGCCATGCTCCGGGGCAGCTTTCCCAGGAGGGCCAGGCTCTTGGATCTCCTTGGGTTCCAACACAATGGGGACAGGCCCCCGCGGGGCGACCTCCACCTCCACGCTTCCTTTCCTGCCTTGCTCATGCTCTTGCACGGGGCTCAGGGCTTTGGCCAGGGCACGGTTGGCTCCTGCAAACGCCTCTTCGGTCTGCACGGCTTGGCTTCTCCTGCAGTCCCCCAGCAGAGCTTCCGGGAGCCTGGCCTTGATGCTGGCTTCCAGGGCGCTGGCCTCTCCATCTCCTGCCCCAAAGCTAAGTGGGGATTCCTGGCGGCCCAGGCGCCGGGTGGCAAGCGGCTTTGGAGCCCCCGACTCGCTGGGGCTCTCCCCGTCGGACTCTGCCAGGCTGTGGAGGCCAGGCTCCCCATAGAAGTCCTTGCGGTATTCGGAGTGAACCACCTCCAGGCTGTGCTTCCTGACCACCACTTTCTTCTCAGAGCTGAGCGGGGAGCCCAGCTTCTCCGCCGACTGCACCCGCTTCAGTAGAGGCGAGCGTGGGGGCTCTGCGCTCTTGGGGCGCGGCCTCACCACGGGCGGCGAGGAGTGGAGCTTGGCCGGGAAGCTCTGCGTGGTGTTGGAGCTGCCCACCGTGTGGCCGGGCAGCGGGGGCGGCGAGGACTGCGTGGGCGAGGGCGTGTGAGCCAGGGGCGAGAGGGGGATGTTGCCGGCCGACTTGCAGCGAGCGGAGCGGTACTGGCGGTGCAGCTTGGGAGACAGGCCGTGCAGGGTGCTGGGCCGCATGTGGTGGGATGAGGAAGCCGGCGAGTTGGGGGTGCTGGAGGCTGGGGAGCTGCTCTGTGAAGAGGCACCTGTGGGGGGGGGGCAAAGGGGAAGGGGGCAGGCTGAGAGGCAGAAGACCAGCAGCCCTTGCTGGGCACCAGGTACGCTCCAAGCCAGTCTCAACTCCCTCCAGGTGAGAGGCAGCAAGAGCTCACAACATACAATTCTGCACACACCCCCACTGCCACCCCGTTAAGAACATCTTTGGGGGAGGAATGGCTTTGTAAACAAAATGAATATTTAATCTTGGCAAAATTAACTGCTATAATAAGAAATCAGTCAAATCAAAAATTTAAAAAGGAGTGGAAATGTTTTGATGAATATATGGCAAAATATTGCTCAAAAAAAGATACGCTAATATGCCTAGATTAAAATGTGAAGTACTGGATGGAAGAAAAATTAGTATGGAAAGATAAGATGATTTGAGAATATTGTAGAATGCAAAGATTATTGTAAATTGTATAATGTGGAGGAAATCGAGTGGGGGCAGAGGGAAGTGGGAGGAAGGAGAAAAGAATAATATGATGGATTGAGGAAATAGAAATGTAAATGTATGGGGGGGATGGGGAGGAAATGGTGTTGGCTTTGATACATCTGTATTGTAATGTAATATGTTAAAACCAACAAAACAAAACAAAACACAAAGCAAACAAAACAAAACAAAAAACAAAACAAAACGAAAAGAACATCTTTGGGAGCAAATGTCCCCCACCTCCCTAACCCTCTCCCCACCTGCCTGCTGCGGCCCAGCCCCCTTGGGCTTCCTACCTAGGTAGGCAGAGTCAGGGGTGGAGCGCAGGCTCTGGGTGGGCGAGCGAGCGCCCAGGCCGTGGGTGGGAGAGCCCGGCAAACTGTCGCTGGAGGACAGCGAGCGGTTCAGCGACGAGAGGCTCCGGCTGGTGTGCAGCAGGTTGGACTGCTTGGTGATCTTGCGGAAGAGGGAGCTGCGCTTCTTGCTGCTACGGAAGGAAGGGGAGCCGTTAGCCAAGAGGGGAGCCAGCCCCTTCCTTTCCACCCCCCCCCCGGTTATTGCACCTCACCTGTCCTGCCCTTCCTTGCTGGTGCTCCTCTTGTTCCTCCGAGCCATCTTGGATTTGTAACTGCTCTTGCGGGCTGGCCCAATCCGGATGGAGGTGTTCTCAAAGGGCGTGGTGGTCACCATCACTTTGTTCCCGCTCTGTGGCGAAAGAGAGGGGAGAGAGCTGTCTGTTGGCACAGCAAGCAGACGCAGCACTTTGCCCAGGTGCCCTCGGAGGCCACAGCCGCTCTGTGCTTACCTTCAGGATGAGCTCCACTACTTCCGTGTGCACCAGCCCATGCACTGGTTCCCCGTTGACGTGGGTGATCAGGTCTCCGGCACACAGGCCTGCCTCATGAGCTGGACCACCTTCTTCCACGTGCTGCCAGGGGAAGAAGACGAGAGAGATGCTCTCATGGCTCTGCTGCCCCCTTCTGCCCGCAGCACACCCGGCTTTGGCCTTGCAAGGGCCGTCGCCTAAAGTGCTTGCCCCTTTGGGCTCTCTTAGCGTGAGGCAGACAAGGCAGGTAAGGGGCTCTTCCTTCCCCTTGGTGCAGTGTTAATCTTAAAGGTAAAAGGTAAAGGGACCCCTGACCATTAGGTCCAGTCGTGACTGACTCTGGGCTGCAGCACTCATCTCACTTTATTGGCCAAGGGAGTCGGCGTACAGCTTCCGGGTCATGTGGCCAGCATGACTAAGCTGCTTCTGGTGAACCAGAGCAGTGCACGGAAATGCCGTTTACCTTCCTGCCAGAGCGGTACTTATTTATCTACTTGCACTTTGATGTGCTTTCGAACTACTAGGTTGGCAGGAGCAGGGACCGAGCAACGGGAGCTCACCCCGTCACGAGGATTCAAACCGCCGACCTTCTGATCGGCAAGTCCTAGGCTCTGTGGTTTAACCCACAGCTCCACCAGTGTCCCAAGTGTTAATCTTACACCTGCCCAAAGTGCCCTCTGGATTGGCACACATGCTTACCCAGACAATGTGGTGCACGCTGTAGACATCGCTGTCCCCCATGTAAACCCGGATGGCACGAAGTGTGAACCCGTACTTCTTCCCCGAGCGCTGGATCGTGATGGGCGAGCGCAGGATGGTGACGGCAGGCGAGTAGTCGCGGGACGGTGAGGAATCGCGGGATGACGGGTTGGAGGAGAGTGACCGGGGGGACATGGGGCTGGCCAAAGGTGAGCTGCTGTGCTGTTCCACTGCGAGGAGGGAGAGGGAGAGAAAAACTAAAGGGGAAGCAAGAAGCCCCCCGCCATTCCATGGGGCAAGAACACAAGAGCACCTCTTGCCTCCCAGAACAGGAGCCCTGGCCCCCTGCCTCCCCTGCTCTAGGTCCTGCAAACTTGTACTTTCTGGTCTCTGCACACAGCCTAAGGCCAGCCGCCTGTTCCTTCCAGTCGTTTCCCAAGACCTGTTGGCAGCGAGGGAAAAGTACAGAAGCTGCAACACTTCCAAGGGCAGTTTTGAGCTTGGGAAATGGTACGTCGGGGTAGGTGGGTGTCGAGCAGGCTAGGGCAAAGTGCTCCCGCAGGTCCCAAAGGCAAATGAAGCCTGGTGTGTGCCCTACTAGCAGGAAAGGGAAAATAAGTGGTGCCTTTCCCTATTCTCTGTGGCCCTCCAGGTGCTGTTGGGCTACCACTTCCCATCATCCCTTACCACTGGCCATGCTGGCTAGGATTGGTGGGAGTTGGACCCCAACAGCATCAGAAAGGGCTCCCCACCCCCAGTTTCAGCATACAGCTATAGACCCCTGCCACAGACAAAGGCCTGCATGGTGCAATTTCAAGCTGCAGAAGGCTGCGGGCTTTTGGCACAACGTTCAGCTTCTCAAGAACCTCCCTTTGCATTTAAATTAAAAGCAAGTTTCCAGCCCTCATGGTGCAATTGACAGTGTGTGGGCAATGCTTGCTTAAATCTTAATCGGTGTAACTGAATAAGATTCCCAGCATTCAGGGGGTCCTCAGTGCCTTGAAAGCTACTTTCTGTCTCTTTGTAAACGACAGAAGCAGAACAAACTATGCAAAACTGTAGAAGCTGCAAAATCTAAACCAACAGAGGAAGTTATACATGCAAATATGCTTCATTTGCATAAGTTTGTGCATGGCCCAGAGTTCCATTTTTCTCATGGAAGACCTATTTTTTTTATTGGCACAAAATGCACACAGCTCAGCAACTATGTTAGAGGGGCCGATAGGGTGGGTAGAGCATGCAGGGTTGATAAGTGAGAGGTTGGGGGCTGTGAGCTGATGAAGGCTGCAGTGAGTGGGGAGTGTTCATTCCTACTGGAACAGCCACAGATGGGTCCTGTCTTCAGGGACTGGACGGTCTTGATCAGGATGCGGCCCGCCGGGACAGGCCGGTCCGATGGAAGGGGAGCGGTTCTGTGCAAGGGTGGGTGGATACAGCATGAAAGACAGGCCAAGATGCTGTCAAGCAGGATGGACGGTTTGTAGTGAGAAGCCCAGTGCCCCTGGGGGCAGGGGATGGGCTGAGAGCAGGGGGTGGGGTGCCAGGCTCAAAGTGGGATGCCGTTCCTATGGGGTTAGTGCTGTGCCTGCTGGTTATGTGCAGGGGGGCGAGAGGAGGAGGCCCGTACCTGTGGGGATAATGACGGACAGCGCAGTAGCTGAGGCAGATTTGATGACCTTGCCCCCTGTGCGGGAGCTGCGCTTCTCGGCCGTGGCGTCCCCTGAGAGCTGTTGGTGGCGGGCCCGGCGCAGCACCAAGTCATTGGTGGCTTTGGGGGCTGATGGGTCCAGCTCCTTTGGGGGCTGTAGCTCACCCGCTTTTGATTTATTGCCTATTGGGGAGGGGAGAGAGAGGGATGATGACTCCAGCCCTACATCAGAGGACCACACGCCAGGGGCCCCCGCCTTCAAACAAGGAGCACAGAGCAGAGGGGGCCGCGGCAGGGACTGTCCAAACCCCCAGCCACCCGAGAGGATCACAAACACCATGCCCAAAGATTTCGCCTTTCCTCAGACGGCGGGTGGAACACCAGGCAGGGTGACTCTGCCTGCCTAGGCCTTCTTGAGGTGGTGCTGAGGAGATGGGGTTGCGCCCCAGCGGAGCTCAGAGGCCTAGGGCCAAGCCCCAGCGTGCCCACCAAACTCTCACAAATAGTGCGAAAAGGACCTCATGGTAAGTGCTACTGATGCACACCTGATATTGCAATTGCCAAGCTGCCTGCCCTCAGTTCTGTGGACTGCATAAAGGTGCTGAAGCCATGCAATTCGATGCTTGGGCTGCAAGACTCTGCAAGGAATCATTGCCCTTTCCCTTTTCTTATTAGACACGGCTAACACCTTGGATGCCATGCAAAGGGATGGCTCTACCCGCCCCCCACCCTGGGCACCTTACCCCCTCCAAGAGCACCAGCTGAGGGCTTGTTAAAATCACCAGGGGTCAGATAAGGGCTTGTTTTAGTACAGTATGCCAGTAGCAGAGGAACCTTTCGGTCTGATCCTACGCACACCTGGGCTAAGGCTCTCGCCATTTTGGGTTTTCTGCAACCACACAAGCTCTGACAAACGTGGGGAAAGCCCAGATTCCAATCAAACTTCTTGGCAGATATTACTAGAATAGAAGTAACTGCTGCATTTGCTCTTTTTGGAAATCTCAGGGGTTTGCTAGAGCCTTTGAGAACTTGTAGCAGACGTGTTTGTTCCTGGGGTAGAAACAGGGTAGGCAACCCAAGCACTGAGGGACGGGGGGGGGGGGGCTTGTTGTGTGCAATAACAATAACAATAATTTCTTATTTATATCCCACCCATCTGGCTGGGTTTCCCCAGCCACTCTTCAAGAAGGGAGACAGCTGATGGTGGAATGTGCAGCTTGGTAGGCTTTTACTAAATAATCTGCTCACAGCCACCACATTTTATTCTTAGCATTGCACTCCTGCTAGTAGCCCCAATCTAGTGCCAGAATCTATTTGGGGGGGAAAGAGAGGAGGATGTGCATTGGCTCTGGGTAAGGGGAGTGTGCAACCTCTAAAAAACCAAATTACGAAACAAAAGCATGCCTGCTCCCAAGTAAAGTAGTTTGGGAGAAAACAAAAAAATTGAAGAAGCAGAGGGGCAAGGTTGCAGCGAAGGGGCAGTCACCCCTTTTTTGCTTTTGTTTTAAAAGCACTTCATGGAGCACCTCCCTCCTATGGCACCATGGGGTGGGACTTCACCTCCAACATGTAAACAAAGAAAGAAAAGGGTTGCAAAATGACCCTAGCAGAGGCAGGAAGAGAGTTGTGTCACCCATTGCCACAGAGCCATTCCTACCGTGAAGCAACTGTCTCACGCAGCAAATTTTGGGCGGCAGAGTGGGAGGCAGATGGATCCAACCCATAAGTCACAATCCACCAGGAAATTTTCCTGCGCAAGCCCACTGAAATTACCGGAGGCTGTGCAAGAATGGAATTGGTTGCAAGCGATCGGCTGAAGGGCCTGCACCACATACACATTGCCTAGTGTACTCCTTATCGCAATGGATGCGTTATCAGGAGATTTGTGCGGTGCTGGTGGGAGGAAGGTTCGAGTTTCTCCAGCAGCCCGAATGTTGGGAAATTGCAATTTCCTGGCAATTGATGGGAAAACAGACGTTTGGATCCTCTGCAACCGCTACATTGTGCAATGCCTACCGGAAAGGTCCCGAGAGGCTAACTGTACACTTGAGATTTGCCTTAGAACCAAGATTGGAGTGCTTGGATCTGCCAAGGGGTGATTTAAGGGTCTGGGGTGCACTGCTCCCTGCTCCCTAGGGATGTGTGGTCTCCCTGAGCCAGGCTGCATCTCCTCACCAGAAGCTGGAAGGGAGAGGACTTTGGCTGCACAAAACAGATGTCAAAAGGGAGGCGACATACCAAGAATCTGTTCAGACTGTAATAGGCACATCTCATGTAAACAGCAAATTGGGCCCCCGACTGTGGCATCTCCCCTTAGCTGCCAGAGTGAGGGCTTTCAGCAAGGGGCCATTACTCACCTGCCTCAGTCTCTACAGGGGCAGGACTCTGCCCAGCCTCTCCTGCTGCCCCTTCCTTGCTCTCCTTGCCTTCCACCTGGGGCGTGGACCCCGGGGGCCCGTTTTCCGCAGGAGCCTTCGCAGGCCCCTTGCCAAGACTCTCACTGTCGGTTTCCAGGGGCACGGCAAAACGGCTGGTGTCCATCAGGGCCGAAAAGCGCCGACGTGCACCCAGCGGAGGGCTGGAATCGCTCTCGGTGTAGGAGGACTCCGAAGCTGAGAGCCGCTTCCTGAGAGACAGAAAACAAGCAAGATGGCTCACCCCCCCCACCCCAAACACCTGAGGCCATGTCCAAAATGCCAGCCAGGGCTCAACTTGTGTCAGGAGGCCTTAGAGCTTTTTTTATTATTATTAGTGCTGTAACTGGAGCCCATAGGACTTGCCGACCAGAAGGTTGGTGGTTCGAACCCCAGGACGGGGTGAGCTTCTGTTGCTCGGTCCCTGCTCCTGCCAACCTAGCAGTTCGAAAGCACATCAAAGTGCAAGTAGATAAATAGATACCGCTCCAGCGGGAAGGTAAATGGCGTTTCCGTGCGCTGCTCTGGTTGGCCAGAAGCGGCTTAGTCATGCTGGCCACATGACCCGGAAGCTGTACGCCGGCTCCCTCGGCCAATAAAGCGAGATGAGCACCGCAACCCCAGAGTCGGTCACGACTGGACCTAATGGTCAAGGGTCCCTTTACCTTTACTAACTGGAGCACAATCTACTTTAGCTAAAGCCGGGATGGGGAGCCTGTGGCCCTGCAGATGCTTCAGGATTACAACTCCCATCATCCCTTTCCACTGGCCACATTGGCTGGGGCTGATGGGAGTTGGAGTCCAAGAGTCTCTGGAAGATTGCAGGTTCCCCAGTTCAGAAGTGAATCTTCAGTGGATTCAGTTGCAATAAGTGAGGAGACATTTTAATTGTTAGGGCTGCAACTTAAGAGTACACGGGTGGTGGTGTTGGGAAATAAATGCCTAAAGCGTTACATTTTGCACTGAGAGCATTACAGTTGTACCTTGGATCCTGAACACCTTGCGAGCCAAATTCAGTTTTGGCTCCTGAATGCCGCAAACCTGGAAGTGAGTGTTCTGATTTGCGAACGTTCTTTGGAACCCGAACGTCCGACACGGCTTACGTGGCTTCCAATTGGCTGCAGGAGCTTCCTTCAGCCAATCAGAAGCCATGCCTTGGTTTCCGAACATTTTGGAAGTCAAATGGACTTCTGGAACGGATTCCGTTCGACTTCCGAGGTACCACTGTACTATAATAAGGAATGAAAAAGAACTTTAAAAGATTATCTTCCCTCCAAAGAATGAGGAGAAAGCAATTGTTTGTTGAACTTTATGTCATCCTGTACTTTAGTCCGTGCCTCACTTATATTGCACCTACACTGAGATTTCGGTAATTCAGAAATGCATTACATTTAAGCTCAGTCGGTAGAGCATGAGATTTAATCTCAGGGTTGTGAGTTTGAGCCTCATGTAGGGCAACAGATTCCAGCATTGCAGGGGGGTGAACTAGATGTTCCTCACAGTCCCTTCTAACACTACAATTCTGTGATTCTGGGAACAGCTGATTAATGTACTAGTTAGACAGACGGCGTCCATTTTCTAAGCATCCTGTATTCAGCTGATATTTCTAGTTTTCTCTGCTAAGTCCTCAGGGCATATGGGGAAGTGCTGGACTAACAGCAGCTAGTGTCTGCCAGGGACCAGAGGTTGGGAGCAGAGCCCTGGAATATCCAGGAAACCCTGAAGCCCACATTTGCCTCTCAGAGCTGGAGTGAGAGCTCCTCTTCCAAGTGCCCTCAGCCTCCTCCAGGTCTGGGGGCTGAGGAACAAAAGCCACAGCTGTTATTGCACAGGGTGGAGACTCACATTTCAGGGGAGTTGGTGCGCCAGCTTTTCTCTCGAAGGGTGAAGCTGCCCAGGCTTTCCCTTTTGCTGAGCTTCTCATCTTTGTGTTTGTTGCTCTGGTCCCTCTTGGTGACACCTGGAGTCTTCTGCTCATGCTGGGAGAGGTGCTCCATGCTACTGTACACCTGTATTGGGGGGGGGGGGGCAGGCGGCAAAGGCCAGAAGGGTGAGAAATGGTACAGCAATGTGCTATAAGGAGCTGCTTTATTGCTTATGTATTTATTTCTATTTTTTATTTATTTAACATAATTGTTACAAAATATAAGCAAAATATTGCAAAGACATACTGTCAGGGAACTGCCATCAGTGCCGGAGGGAGAGAGCTCCAGAGGGATCCCAGAGAGCGTCACGGGATTGGGAGAGGCAGCCCATCTTCTGGGGAAGGGAATCAGCTCAGCTCCAGTGGAGAAGGGGGGCAGATGGGGGAATCTGAGAGGGAGTCACATGACTCCTTGCCTGGGACCAGTGGGGGGAGGAAGGGTCCTCCGCTGCCTACGCCCTCCTTGCGCAGAAGGCTTCCGCGCAGGGAAAGTAGGAGGCGACTGGGCGTGAAAGAACTTCTATGCTGGAAGAAGTTTAAGAAACGCCCACTGACGGATTCTGCCAGCGATTGAGACAGCCACAGGTGAGTGGCTGTCCGGACAGAAAAGGTTCACTTAGGCAACCCAGCCAGGTGTGGGCACCGGCTTACGCACGAGCAACCCCTTGAACCATTACACATACATACATATATATTTCAAATAAGCACATATATATGAAAAAAGGAACAAAGGAGGAAAAAAGAAAAGAAAAAAGAAGAAAAAATAAAGAGAAAAGAAGAAGAAGAAAAGTTGGAAGGATTTCTTCCAAGTTTATTCTACAAATATCTCAATATGAAAATAATAATAAAATTTCATTGATTGACTTCCATCGCTTACACTGCACTTCCTATATACATTTTAAGCAAGATTGTATCTGTTATTCCGTATTTTTCCCATACAATCTCACACAAATAGTCTAATCAATAATTTTTCTAAATCTTTCATAAATCTATTCTAAACACAACCAATACCTTACATTTAATCCTTGTCTACATAAATAAATATGTATTTATTTTCCTTATTTATAGACTGTTTTTCACTACAGACGGCCGCAAAGCAGTTGACCCAACCATCCACAAAACAATCCATCAATCATTCATGCAGTACTAAAACCACAGGTGAAAACGTAATTAGATTAAACGTAATTCGATTAATTAGGCAATAAACTTGCCCCTGAGGACACACACTCAGAAGCACGTTGTGTGGAGGATATAACAATAAGAACAAAATACAGCACCCAGAGCCTTCTAAGACATTCTTTGGTGTTTGTAAGGGAAAATTTGAAAAGTATCTCAGCCACCAAGAATTAACACATAGCACTGCTGTGCTCTTAAACCTCCCCAAACCTTTCAGATCTCCACAGAAAATCCCCCACTGCCCACAAGGTGATTTCAAGTACAGTGGTACCTCAAGTTACAAACACCTCGGGTTACAGACTCCGCTAACCCAGAAGTTGTACATCGGGTTAAGAACTTTACCTCAGGATGAGAACAGAAATTGTGCGGCAGTGGGAGGCCCCATTAGCAAAAGTGGTACCTCAGGTCAAGAACAGTTTCAGGTTAAGAATGAACCTCCAGAATGAATTAAGTTCGTAACCAGAGGTACCACTGTATATGTTTTCCATCAGTGAGGGTTACTGCTGGTTTCAGATCCTATACCAGGGGTGCTGGGAACAGTCTTAGAAAGGTCTGAGTGTGCAGATCTGGCCCATGCGGGAGACTTCAAGCATCCCTTCCTCCTGCCAATCTTCGCCTGAAAATACCCAGCCACCTACCCACACCCACACATTAGCTCAACAAACACACAACTTGGAAACCATAGTTCTGTACACTTAAGTGAGTAAGTTTGCATAGGGCTGCGCTGCTGCTGACAATCTCCTATTGTATTGCCTCCCTATAGAGATGCGCTATGAAGATAGCCAATACATTTATTGGCTACCCACCCCCAACATACACCATTCAAATCCCGACTCCTCATTGCACTGTGCTCCCAAACACATTTTGCTAATGTGTTTGGCTGATGGTAAGGAGAAGAATGAAGAAGACAACAGCAGCACTTCATAGAGCAATTAAAAGTATTTATAGCATTTCACACACATTATCTTAGTAATCCTTACAGCAACCATGCCAAGTAGGCCAGTAACAATATCCTCGTTTATTTGCAGAAAGAAAGAGAGGCGACAGAGAGGGAAGTGGTTAGGGACACTTGTGACCTTGAGGCTGAGGTGAGATTTAAACTCTGGGCTTCTGAGCGCACCCTCTATAACCACAGCACCAGTGTTAAACAACAGCAACAATTCAAATTAAATGCAGTCAGTGAGGACTCTCACCTTGCTGAACCTGGGAGAGCAAGATGAAAACTGCCTTATTTCCACAGGTTCATCTTCAGTCGTGTCATCTTCATCATATGAGTTAATGTGGTGGTAACGATCGGAGCGAGCTGGAAAGAGGAAAACTGTCTCATGGGAGCTGCGGGAGACCTGGGCAGCAGGACTGCTGTTTAGCTGCCCACATTCCCTCTAAGCCTGGCCCCAAATGGCTAGAGAAAGAGAAACATCACAGAGGCAGCTTCATTCCTGCACCCAAGTGGAACATCTCACCCTGAACAGGAAGGAAGCTTGGAAAAACAGAAACAAAGCCCCACCAGGACAAGTAGCCTCTCCCTTTGCACCCCCAACCCAAAGATGAGGAGCATACCCATGTAATTAAAAAGAAATGAGAACCCTAGAATGTCCCCATCATCTCCCAGAATTATGCTGCCATTGTCACATAAGAGCAGATGGGGAATCCTTTTCAACCTGAGGATCAGATCCAGAATCCACCCTCCATGGACCATTTTTGACAGGTGGGTGAGGGGTCACCTACCTGTCAATCACCTACAGTTGTATGGCATGGATGATAAAGATTTCAAGCCCAGAGCAGGCAGAGGCTTATCTCTGATCTTGGCCGGACAGGACATCAGATGCACCATAGCATTTAGCGCATTACGTTTTAAGCATTTGTTTGTCAGGGTCTGGGTAGACCGCCTCCCCAGCCTGACCCTTCCAGGGAGGAGGAAGAGGAAGACAGTATAGATTGACAACAGGTGTTTGAGGGAGGTCACAGCTCAGAGGCAGATGAGGGGAAAAGTTAGGAAATAATGAGAGAGGAGGAGGCAGGACCAGAACGGCAGCTGGCTGACACGGTGTCTTTAGAAAGCATTCCAGACTCCCCATCTCCCAGAACCCGGTGAGCCTTTAAAGTAGGAGAGCTAAGAGCTCAAAGACACATAGCAGGACCCGTAGAGGAGACGATGAGAATGATGAACGAGGAAGAGGGAGAGACGTGTGTGTGTGTGTGTGTGTGTGTGTGTGTGTAGATTCACTCAGGACAACGCCATTATCCAAGAGGCTGGGTTCAATAGCCTCTCTCTGTAATATTGAAATAAAAAAGGAAGGTAAGAAACTTTTCCTTGTCTTTATATTTTCCTGGGCAGCCAGCCAGGAGCCGCTGACAGCATCCTGACACTGTTTGACATTTGTCAAATATTGTTTTGTTTTTTTAAATACAATAGCAGCTGCAGCGGTGTGACTCTTTCACTGGAACATTGCCTCCTCCTACAGAGGCAACCACTGGTTCATAATGTTCCACACTGTCTATACTGAGTGACAGCAGTTCTCCCAGAGTTCCAGGCAGGGGTCTCTCCTAGTCCCAGCTAGAAGTGCCAGCGATTGAATTTAGGACCTTCTGCTTGCAGGCATTACTCTGCCACTGAGCTATGGCCCTATTCTCCCCTGTGGTAGCCCTGGTGAAAATGTTTCCTCTGAAGCTGATATTTGCAATGGAAATCCCCCACTGACGCCTCTCTGGTATGGAAGAAGGAAGGAGAAGGCCCTTATTAACATGAGCAATACGGGATTAGGTGTTTCTGGACAGTGGGAAGTGGTGCAGGCCAGCAGCCTCGCTCTTGCTTGTTAAAGGAAAACATTTGGGAAGGGAGAGAGAAAAAGAAAGAAGAATGTTAACACTTGCTGTCAAAGTAGCTGGTGTCTTCCTCAGACTCCAGGTGAGGGATGAATTCTGCTTTCTGCCTCAGAAGCCCGTTCCAGTCCAGATCTTTGAAAAATGCATGCTGTTTCACTTCGTAAGCGCCACCTGCAAAACGCAAAGACCAAAGTCTTGCTGCCCTCTGCTGGACAACACCACCAATCAAACTGGACATGGTAAGAGGTGCTCTATCCTAGAAACATGTGATTCTGCTGCCAGGTGGTGGGGGGAGGGAGGGGCAACATCCTGAGCACTTAGGGAATATTGACACAGACCCACCAAGGCCACAGCTGGTCAACAATTTGGTGTCCCAGGTTGCAACACCCCGAAAGAGGATCTAGAGATCTGGGGGCAGGACTACCCCTCCCCTCCTTCTGGATTGGATCACACTGAAGCCCCACCTAACCAACTGCCCTGCACCCTGACCAAGTGTCCTTACCTGCCCCCAGGCGGAGAAGAGGGTTGGTCTGCAGGAGGCAGGAGATGAGATCTTGAGCATCTGCTGGGAGGGCCTCCTCCCCTTCCGGCCACAAGATGTCATCTGAAAGCAGAAAGAACAGAGAAGCTCTTGGTGGACAAGGCTGCTGATGGGGTGGATTAGGGAGGGTTAGAAGGGTCTCCTCAATGTGTAGATTACTGTGACAGGTTTAATTGTTACTGGGAAATGGGCTCGTATGCCAAGTATCTTCCTAACATGGAAAGCAGCTCACAGAGCCTCTGAACCCAAAGCTCCACCTTAATGCTTCTCTCTGTTTCATGATACCCTCCTAAGGTTTTTCTCCCCACCAACTCAAACAGCACCCTCCTCTCACCCCTCCATTCACCTTGGTTGAGCAGGAGCAACTGAGCCAAGCCTGGAGGAAATTCCAAAGCCAGCAAGTAACAATGTTGAGCCCATAGCTGGATCACAGCGACCCAAACACACCTGCCCTTCACTTACCAGTGATGACCTGACCAAAGAGCTCCTCAGGGGTGTCTCCAAAGAATGGCACACAGCCCACCAGGAACTCGTACAGGATGATGCCCATAGCCCACCAGTCCACTGGCTTCCCATAGCCTTGGCGAAGGATCACTTCGGGAGCAATGTATTCAGGGGTTCCACACACCTGCCAATACACCAACCGTCCTTCAGCTAGCAGCACAGAGACTGGATGAAATCCCGGTAATGGCCGGGAAAATCCATATGTTAGCTGAAACAACTGAGAAGGGGGTGATCTGCATTCCTTTCAGAGTCCTGGGCTGGGTGGAAAGGTTTCAGATCTCTCTATCCATCCTAGAGCTGGGTATATAATTTTTGTTTTGACCACCACCACCACCACCTGTGGGGTCTTGGGGGTCAGAAAAGCTTCCGCCAGGCCCCTGGGGTGGAGGTTAGACACCCTAAGTCTACAGCTTTCCCCCTCACATACACAATGACAATTTGTCACGTCCTGCCTCGTGTCTTCCTTCTAAAATACCAGAAGGCCTTGTTTGGTAAGAAAGGCTTTGTTCTGCTGACTGACAAGTTCTGATTTAAAGTCCATGCTGGGGCTTAAAAACAAGTCAAGCAGATGAGAGCTTCCAGCCAGCAGCAAGGGGTTTTTGTACTCTCTTATCTCATACCTCCCTAAATATTTACCAAGTGGTCTGGCAGCAGTGAAAACCCCCATCGCCAATGACTAACTGAGATTAATGTCCTCTTACTTCTGTCGTTTGTATGTAAACACAATCTAAGAGGAGCAGGAAGAACTCCCTTGGATCAGCCTTGATTTGCACCACAGGGCAGGGTTATACCACAAAATTTCAACGACACGTTTCAAATTCTGCCCCCTCACCCACCCACAACGCTCCCCTCTCACACACTCCATCAGGGTGCCCACCTGTTTGTCCAGGAACTCCCGGGCATCCTTCTCAATGTGACCCTCGTACAAGTTGGTGGTGAGGCTCATCAGCCCCATCTTGGAGAGACCAAAGTCTGTCAACTTGATGTGCCCCATGGAAGTGATCAGAAGGCTGAGGAGAAAGCCGGAGAAACAACCGTCAAGAAAGCTCAGATCACAGAAACACCTTGCCCCCCCCCCCACACTTTTGGCAAAGGAACCCAGGGAATGTCAGCAAAGCTCTTCTCCTGGCAAGATAGCCCAGGAGAGGCTCTGGCTCTCTGCTTCATACTTGTCGGGCTTTAGGTCACGGTGGACGATGCCATAGTTGTGCAGATACTCCAGCGCGAGGACGGTCTCGGCAAAGTACATGCGGGCCATCTCCACGGGCAGTGCCCCTATGTTCTTCAACAGTGTGGCACAGTCCCCGCCTGCTGGGAAAAGGGTCAAGTGGTTAGGGAGGCAGCTAGCAGGCCACTCTCTTTGTACAGTGCAGGACTACTGCTCTGTTCCTGTCCTTGATCAGAGCTTGCAGTCCTCCAGTGCCATGCCATTTGGAATGCTAAGAAGCACAGTCTGTAGAAGGGCAGATACAAGGCTTGGCTCCCTGTGCCTTACATTCATGCTGTATTTAATATTAAAAGACCTAGGTGATCTTTCGACCTGAGACTGGTTTAAAGAGAGGTGTTTCCAATCTTGCTTGCTGAAAAAGCTAACAGGATGCCAAGCACACAGGGACTCTGCCATCTCTTACAATCCAAGCTTGCTTTGAAGCCAGAGACACAGTTGAATAAAAGAGATTTTTTGAATAAAAGAGTTTGTGTGGAGGGCAGATAGGCTCAGTTAATTTCATTGTACACAGGTTGTACATTGACAATAAAGGTATCATCATCATCATCATCATCATCTTAGGGCTTCCAGTAACATCACTGTCCTGACTAAAAGTAATGAAACCACTGGTTGAGGAGCTTGGGTGCTAATGAACTGAGAAGAATAAGATCAGTTTGGATGGCCAGGAAAGATGCTTTTCTCAACTTCTGAGCTATATTTTTAATTTAATAGATAAATTTAATAAATAATAATAATAACTGGATATTATTTGTACAACAAAGGATGTGCACGTTGTTTGCTCATGAGTATCTGATAACCGCTGCTGCTCTCAGAATGGGTTGTTTCCTGCAAGCTCACACATGGGATTTAATTTCCATATGTAACCTGAAAGCTGACTTGTGTGATGCTGAGAGACCAGGGGGTATCTGAGTCCCTTCAGGAGTTCTGAGGCCGTGTACCTTCGACATATTCCATGACCATGCAGAGGTAGCGCTTGGTCTCAAAAGAGCAGAACATGCTGACCACAAAGGGGTTTTCTGCAAAAGTCAAAATGTCGCGCTCCACAAAGGCCTGCTGGATCTGGTTGCGCAAGATGAGGTTTTGCTTGTTGATCTTCTTCATGGCAAAGCGCTGCCGGGTCTCTTTGTGCCGCACCAGATACACAGCTCTGTGAGAGGAGGAGGCGGAGAAAGCAGAGGGGATGTGCTCAGCAAGAGGCAGCCCCAACCCACAAAGCACTTCTGGGAGCCGTGTTTTCCAAGAACACAGCAGAAAATGTAGGTGTATTGAGGGATCTTGATCCTCGCTCTATAAATACTAGACTCTCTCCCCTCTTTAAACAATGGGCTGGTAAACTAGCTTTTACCCAGAGCTTTTGGGAGGGGACAGTGAGGCTTAGGTCTGCTCATATGTTCACTGCATCAGCATTACACATCATTGCAAACCCTTAAGGTGGCAAAAGATCTTGGGCCATCCTTGGGTGGGAAGCTGTCTGAGGATTGCGACCTGAAGAACGCCCTGCTCCCGCATCGCCCTGCCTTCTCTTTGATGCCTTCTTCAGAACCCTCCCTCCAGGTGCCTCTGCTGTCTCAGTATGAGGCAAGTAGCAAGAGAACACAGGGCCTTCTGGGTGGTATCCCACAATTGACATCATATGTGACAGCTGGTTTTAGGCAAATATGGACGTGCCTTAAATGGGGCTCCCTGCTGTTCCTATACAAGTAAGGTTCCCTGTCAGCATCAATACATTGATCCAGTTCCCTACACCATCTTACTATGATGGGAATTTACCATTATTCTTCTCCTTTCTGTGTAGTTGAAAAACCCTTATACAGTCATACCTCGGGTTAAATATGCTTCAGGTTGAGCATTTTCAGGTTACGCTCCACGGCGACCCAGAAGTAATGGAACGCGTTACTTCTGGGTTTTGCCGCTCGCACATGCGCAGAAGCAGCGAATCCCGCAGATGCGGGTTGCGTTCTACTCAAGATGCGAATGGGGCTGCAGAACGGATCCCATTCGCATCCAGAGGTACCACTGTAATTCCTCTCCCCCCCCCCCAAGGGATATCTCCTGAACTTCCAAGCCTGGTTCAGATGCTTCTATATATCAGAGATCCTGCACCCCTACACCATGATGCTCATATGAAGAAACAAGGGACATGGGTTCCCCAGCATGGATGGTCGTACCATAATGGTGTGATACTTTCAACTCCAACCAGCTGAAACAGCCTACTCCTCCACTTTCGGAACAGCACCTTTGGGCCAGGTAAGTATTTGAACCAGGCCTGATTTGGTGCTGAAGGAGCAAACCAGAAGCAAGAGAGACCCTTCCATGCAGGCAGATCCAAGAAGCTTGGGATCTGAGTCAGCTCACTCACCCATATGCCCCGTTGCTTATGAGTTTAATTGTTCCAAAGTCTCCTTCTCCCGGTGGCTTCTTTGGCTTTGGAGTAGTTCCACGACTCTGTAATGGTAAGTAAATTGGGTGTGAGGGCATAAGAAGCTCCTATGAAATCCAGCCACGCTAACTGAAGACAACCCTACTGAGGACCCCTTCTTTACCAAGGTTAGGAGCAGCGCCGTACGGCGAATTATTATTTTTGGTATGGGAACAGTTAGGGCCAGAGGCGCCAACTTGCAAGGGCAACTTGGGGGGGGTGGCGCTGTTGCGAGTGTGACATCGCTATGTTGTGATGTTGCGTGCTGAGCATTGTGCCTCCTTCCGAAAGCTGGGTGGACTTTGGGAAGGTGGCAGAAGGGCTCCTGGACCCAGTTGGAGCATCGCACCTCCCTCTCTAAGACAGGGAGAAGTTTCCCGAGTTTTGGGAAGGAGGCACCAGACTTTAATACTTTTAATACTCTAATTTACCTGGAACATTTAGGGAACTAGCCTAGTCCACTGACCGCACGCCACTGGTTAGGAGTGCAGTTGTGTATGGAATATGACAGATTGTGAACGCAGTTAACACTGGTACCAGAAAACTGGTAGAGAGCCACTCTGAAACTGAACAGGCATAGCCCATTTAGTTTCACTTATAGATGCAGAAGACAGAAAAAAACCAGAGCCAAAAGCACAAACGTAAGACAGGGCAATCCCTGGCTATGCAAGGGCACTATGGATTTAATGATGAACCTTGCAGGCAGAGCCACCCACTGACTCAGATGCCTAATAATAAGGAGTTACTCTGGTGGAGTGTCTTCTGTTATTCAAGAAGCCAACCCCCTCAAGCCTGGGTCACACAAATGAAAGGTTAGTCAGTAAGAGCAAAAAGGACAAGAGATTCCACATGTTTTCAGTTCCTTTTTGTAATCACAACAGATTTATTTTTATTCCTATCTATCGCAGATCAACTGGGCGGGGAGCTAAGAGGGAACCATGCTGGGCTCTTTTTCCACCTAGTATGAAGGAGGTGGAAGCCTGCTAGATCTCTCTCCCTCTTCTCTATCCCCACCCTTTATCTTTACTAAATAAATAATTTTATTTTCTATTCAAAAAAGGAGCCCGCATAGCAATTTTTTTGGGGTGCATGCGATCACATTCTATTTTCCTCTTAATAAACGCATACTGTTCTAACAACCTAACAAAACCTAGAAAGGGATCTCCCCTGACAGGGGCGCTGACTTGCCCCCCCCCCTTTGCGGGTCCCCAACATTGGTGCACACTGAGTTGCAGCATAATGACGTGGTGATGTGATGATGTCATGTCGTGTCATCACGATGGAGCAGCTCCAGCACTGTGGGAGTGACTGGATCAGGGCCCGCGTGTGCTGTGGCTGCATTGGGTGATGCCCAGAGGCAGGCGACAGAGGCCGGGCACCATCAGCAAAAATTTTGTGGGTGCCCAGGCCCCTGGGGCTTGCTGGAGATGGCGCCAGTGTCGCCTGCTACTGGATTCATTCTACTGAATGGAATATTTATTCTTCCACAAGAAGGGCTGCTTCTGGGTCCTCCACGCTGTTGAGCTTTAACTGAGGTCAACTGGAGTTTAGGAAGGAGTTGTGCTTGTCACCTTTCTGTCCAACCAGACTGGTCACCATGCTAGACGGCTAAGGTGCCCCAATGGGAGGATGATAGGCTGCTGCAGGCACCACACCATCACTTTCTCTGATTCTCAGACCAAGGCAGGCTCTATCCCAGCAGTGGGGCTTCCTGCCTTTCCAGCTGTTTGAGAAAGCTCTGTAGCTTCTATGACTCTCTCTCTCTCTCTCTCTCTCTCTCTCTCTCTCACACACACACACACACACACACTCTCACTCAGACTCTGTCTCTCTCTCTCTCACGCTCTCTCTCACTCACTCTCTCTCTCTCACACACACACGCACTCTCTCTCTCTCTCTCACACACACAGAGTACTTCCTTTCCTGAGACCTGAGTGGCTGGTCATATATTCCACTGCATACCGCTTCTTATGATAGACAGTTGAGGAAGTTGGGTATGGAAAAGAGGAGACTGAGAGGAGATATGATAGCAATCTTCAAATATCTCAAGGGCTGTCACATGGAAGATGGGGGGGGGGGGAGCTAGTTTTCTCCTGCTCTGGAAGATAGGACTCGAACCAATGGCTTCAAGTTACAAGAAAGGAGAGGCTGACATAACACCAGGAAGAACTATCTGTTCCAACAGCTGTTCTGACTCCGGTTTTTAAGCAGAGATTGGATAGCCATTTTGCCAGGGATGCTCTAGTAGAGATTCCTGCATTGCTGGGGGTTGGACTAGGTGACCCCATCCCATTCTACAATTCTATGATTCTAAGATTTTCTGTTTACCAGCATGTTTGGACATAATTGTTTTGGCTACCCCACACCACTGCATCATGTGCTCTTTTCCCAAATAAAAATGCAGCACACACTCTGAGAAGAATGGATGAATGAAGGCAAGAGAGCCATCACCTCAGTTTCCTACGTCTGTGGCAAACAACCATGTCATGCTTCTGTAGGCTTCGGTGCTGCAGTTTTATACTTAGTTCTACTTTAGCATCTTTTTTCGCAACATATCAAAAAACCAAATGTAAAACACACCATTCAAATTCAATAAACCAACACATAACATCAGTGGTGGAAAACCCAAACCCTCTACCAGTTTAACCCCGCAGCCCTTTGCTGTCAAAATGAGAGACATGAATGCCATCCCTGTACCCTGACAGACTCTGATAAGGCAGAGGGTGGTGGTGGATAAAGCAGTTCCTAGGCTTGGACCAGCAGGACTTAGGACCACCTCACACTGTATATTTTAAGAAGCTCATTTTCCTTCCCTGTACTTTCTACCTGCTTCCCTTCCCGGCATTCTCACACAAGCCTCCTCTCTTCCATTTGCCCATGATGCTTCTTGTCAATCACCCATGCCTTCTCTTTTCCTCTCACCCACTAATCACATTCCTCCTAAACCTTCTTCTTGGCTGCTTCCACCACCATCTGGGCTTCTTTTCCCTCCCACCTCATCCACCCATATTCTGTGCCTCTCTTCCACTTGTCTCCCAGTTCTCCCATGTGAACCTTCCTTCTCTTCCCTCCTCATATGCCTGCCTGGACTTCTCTTTCGTAAGAGTGGAGGAGGCAAATGGGAACTTCATGCATTTTCTCCAACTTCTGCCACACCGGTTCTCATCCCACCCCCTATTGTGGTTTTTTCCCAATTTATCTGCCTCTTTCCCTTTTCTTGCACAATTGCTATGCTACTACTGTGCGTGGCTGCCACAGATACACAGTCAAACCTCAGTTGTCGAACGTAATCCGTTCCGGAAGCCCGTTCAGCTTCCGAAATAACAACTGAGGCGTGGCTTCTGACTGGTTGCAGGAGCTGCCTGCACTCAAGCAGAAGCCTCGTCGGGTATTCAGCTTCCGAAAAACATTTAAAAACCAGAGCATTTACTTCCTGGTTTTCGGCGTTCGGGAGCCGAAACGTTCCAAAACGGAGATGTTTGGGAGCCGAGGTTTGACTGTATTGCTGGTCCAAAACCAGTGTGCCACAAATCCAAGAACTGCACCCTATTATCCTCTGCCTCTGGCACCCCTAGAATTGCAGCTTGGGTTGCCATCCTTGGTGCTGCTGCTACCTCTACCCAAGTCAGGGTGCAAGGAAGTCAGCTGCTTCCACAACTCCCAGGGAGTCACCTAACACGCGAAATTCATAACTCGAGCTGCAAGTTTTAAGCCGTCAACTAAAGCTTGGGTTGATTATCAGGTGGGGCTCCAAGCACATTGATTTCACTGTACAGGTCCCAGTGCATGGTCATGTTTTTTTAAAAAATAAATTAATTAAAGGTGGCCTTTTGTTTTGACAGTGATAATAATAATAATAATAATTTATTTATTTATACCCCGTCCATCTGGCTGGGTTTCCCCAGCCACTCTGGGCGACTCCCAACGGAACATTAAAAACATGGTAAAAGATCAAACATTAAAGCGAGATGATGAGTCTGTTTATTATGTTTATGCCCCAGTCCCTGTCCCAAAGTTCTATTAGCCCAGAAGGACTTTGGATTTGGGGTGGGGAGAACAGCTATGGGAATAGAGAGGAAGTGTCACTCTGCCACTGACAAATTCTGACCTGCCCAAAGTTATCCATTGGGAAACCTACTTTGGACTTTCCCCTGAAATTGCAAATATCACCTTTACGTAGGGATGGAAAACTTCATCTCCTCGCCCCCCACAGTCCTGAGGCTGCTCATGGTTTGGGGGGGAGCTGCTTACTTACATAACAAAGGCATGTAAATTAATTGCATCCAGGCAACAAGTTCTGGCTATAGCCTAATGGTTCCCAACTTTTTTTGGCCATGCCCCACCTAGGCATCTCTAAAATCCTGATCCACCCCCCTCCCGTGACATGTAATTCTTATTATTCAAAAAGTGAACTCCTATTCACATGGAGGAGTGGCCATTAACTCTTAATAACTCATTCTCAAATTGCTCCCCTTAAAAATCAAATTGCCTCCCCCCGGGGCGTGTGCCCATGTTGGGAACCACGGCTTTGGCCTGATTTCCAGCTGCTGCCAGTAGAGACCGAACGCCCAATGATAAATGGAGGGCTTTAGTTGCATGAACCCAAGTGAGTAGCCAGATTTCCTTTAGTTTGTTTTCCTGCACAACAGCCCACCAAATGGGGCGGCTGCCTGACGTCAGGTAGGTGCAGGAGCTTTGCTTTTCCCTCTTTCCCCAGGATCAAGCTTGCGATGTGGATGTAGTGGCAGAAACACTGAGCAGCGGTATGAAGAGAGAGAGAGAGAGCGACAGAGAGAGAGAGAGAGAGAGAGAAAAAGAGAGACAGAGAGAGAGTTGTGTCTATGTGTGAAGAGTTGGGATAGACAGCACAGAGCTGGGGTGCGGCTGGTGCCCCCTGTGTACTGACCTCTGTGAACTCCTCTGTCTCAGGTGTGTTCGATCCTCCGCTATCATGCTCCTCCACATACAGCACATCTGACGAGAACAGGGTTTGGAAAGAGCCAAAGGGAGAGCCAAGGGAACAAGGCTTTAGCAACCCCATTGTCATTCATGAAAGCACAGAAAGGGCGAAACCTAGACATGTGCATACAGCCATGCATATACGCCAATGCACATGCCTTGTGGTACGTACATGCACACACGGCGGCATGCTAATGCGTGGGGGTATGTGTGTGATGGAGAGATACACGTGTCAAGGTGACAAATCAGGAGACGGAAGCATGCGCTCACTAAGACAAATCACAGGCGAATATGCTTGCATGCACCTTAGCACACACTTTGGGAACAGATACACAAACACCTGCGGGTATGCGGGTTCGCATATACTTACATTCACACTGGAATACAACGTCAGCTGTGCTATCTGCTCACACAAATGCATGCCCATTTAACACACACAGATACAGATAGTTTATGCCAAATTGCAATCTCTCCGTCATCTGGTGCCTTGGAGACCACTTGACTCTCCAACGTCGGCACGTGAACTTGGTTTGGCTTACCTGGGTGTCAGCACTTTGACACCACACAGACTCACCTTGAGCAACTACCAACCCTGTCCCTGGGTCAAACAATTGGGAACAGGTCTGTACAACTTTCTCCCATGGGAATAAAGCAGCTTAAGGTAAAGGGACCCCTGACCATTAGATCCAGTCGTGGCCGACTCTGGGGTTGCAGCACTCATCTCGCTTTATGGACCGAGGGAGACGGTGTACAGCTTCAGGGTCACGTGGCCAGCATGACTAAGCCGCTTCTGGCGAACCAGAGCAACGCACGGAAGCACCGTTTACCTTCCCGCCGGAGTGGTACCTATTTATCTACTTGCACTGTGAGGTGCTTTCGAATTGCTAGGTTGGCAGAAGCAGGGACCGAGCAACAGGAGCTCACCCCATCGCGGGGATTTGAACCGCTGACCTTCTGATTGGCAAATCCTAGGCTCTGTGGTTTAACCCACAGTGCCACCCGCATCCCTTAAGAAGAGCCAAATGTGACTGGGAAACCAGCCTGAGAGGAAAGCATTAAACATGCCCTTGGCCTGCACCGCTCGGACAGCCAATGTGGCATAATGGCTACAGTGTTAGACTAGAACATGGGAGACCAGGGTTCAAATCTCCACTCAGCCATGAAGCTCACTAGGTGACCTGGGTCCAGTCCCAGTCTCTCAGCCTAACCTACCCCACAGAGTTGTTGTGAGGATAAAATGGAAGGGGGGTGGGGAGAAGTGAGGTGTGTACACCACCTTCAGCTCCTTGCAGAAGAGGAGGGATATAAATATAACAGACAGAAAGACAGGCAGATAGATTTGGAGTCCTGGAGACTATAGCAAAAGTGTTAGGTTGGGGTTTTTTTCATTAGAAGAAATTCCACATGTATATAACGACATTTTGCCCCTCAGTTTACACAGATAAACCAAGAAGCACACCCTGAATGACCATTGAAATCTGCCATATAAGATTACGGCATCAAACGTTAGCTGGTTCAGCCCAATTTAAGATTTCAAAATCAAGAAGTTTATTGATGGAGGTAAAAGGTAAAAGGTAAAGGATCCCTGGATAGTTAAGTCCACTCAAAGGCGACTATGGGGTGTGGCATTGATCTTGCTTTTCAGGCCAAGGGAGCCTGCATTTGTCCACAGACAGCTTTCTGGGTCATGTGGCCAGCAGGACTAAACCGCTTCTGGCGCAATGGAACACTGTGATAGAAGCCAGAGCGCACGGAAATGCTCTTTACCTTCCCATCGCAGCGGTACCTATTTATCTACTTGCACTGGCGTGCTTTCGAACTGCTAGGTTGGCAGGAGCTGGGACAAAGCAGGGGCTCACCCCGTCACATGGATTCGAACTGCTGACCTTCTGATCACCAAGCCCAAGAGACTCAGTGGTTTAGACCACCTTGATACCAAAGCAAGCATACTTTCTAACCTGACAACTTAATAAATAAGATACCAGGGCGGTGAACACTATTTCAAAAAACGTTCATACAAAGACATCCTTTCAGTCATAATGTAGATTCACACATATGTGGTCTTTCCCCCCAGGTGTCACGTATCTGTGATACATGATCATATGAACAAATAAATGGCTGCTAATGTGTGTGTGAACTAGGTCCAGATTCACACAGCAAGGGTCAATACTTGGGATCTCTTAGTGGCAAAGGCTTCACTGATCTGTATTAATAAGGGAACCAAAGAATGTATCTTATCATCATCCGAAGTGCCTTTCTATATCAGACTGAAGTCCATCTAGTCCTGTGTTCTCCACAAAAATCCCAGCAGTAAGCTAAGGAATTGTCCAATGGGATGCGGTCTATCCATGAGCTATCCTTTCTTAGGGGATGCTCTGTCCCCAAGGAATCCTGGATGAGTTTCACCTCTTTGTTAAGATACAGGTACCACTGTACTGGAAATATGTCAAGGCTAGAAGCTGTCCTGACACCCACTCCCATCAGTGACATCACACCCTCGGTGTGTTTTTCTGTCCTGCTTAACAAGTAGATCACCCTTAACAATAAACACGCACATGAAGAGGTCATCCTGAACACCGTAGAGGAAATGTGATTGGCCCATGAATGAAGAACCCTCACGAGGGGGAAGGGGGATGGAACAGCCTGTGCTTCTTGGAACCCGTGTAAAGCCAAACTCCACAGCTAACAGGACAGGTCACTTGCCACATAGCCACGGAGGTTACAAGATGAGCATGCTAGCACATGCATGAAACCACATACACATATGTTCACATAACACAGTAGGTACTGCGGCCCAGGTACATACGTGGAATGCAGCCTGCTTTCCTGCAGGTGATTTTTTGTTGAATTACCTGGGAAGGGATCTCGGGTAAGTCCCAGCTGGCTGATGATGTAGCGAGGGATATCGGTCTTCACCAGGTGTCCCTCTTTGGCATGGTCCTCAGCAGCTTCCAGTAAGTGGTAAAACTCCTCGGGATTAAACTCCTAGGGAGCAGTAGAACAGCTCAGAGTTAGGCCCTGCTTTGGATTGGATCAGGCCTCTTCTCCTAAGACTGCGGGGAGATAGCAACAATGAGCTGCCTTTGCTTTTTCACAAAAGGGAGAGTTGGTGTGGTGTAATGGTCAGAGCGCTGGGAACAGGATCAGAGTATCCTGGGCGAGCCTCAACCAGCCGCTCCTTTCTCTTTGCCGAACCTACCTCGCAGGGCAATTGTTAGAGTAGAATGGCACAGTCCCCAAGCACACTGTCCTGAGCTTCTTGAAGGAAAAGTGGAATAATAAGTTTGGGGGTTGGATCAAATGGGTTCTTTGGGGGTCCCCTTCAATCCTGTGACTTCATAACTAGGACCAAATTCTGTAGAAACAGGAAGGCTGCTGAAATGGTCAAACTAGTTTCTTTACTGAGTAAATAACCCTAGCTGCATCTGTTAAGTATCTACTTAATCGGGGAGGAGGATCTGTTGGGAGTGTTAATGCTATGAGTTTTCTATCTTCTGCATAGACTATTTGTCTATGGAAGCAAGATCATTCAGCACAGAAGCACTATCTGTCTCCATCAAGGGAACCAAACCTAAAGTATGTGCTAGTACCCTTGAAACCTCTCACCACTCAGGGACTTGGGTGTGCAAAACATTATTTTATCCACAAAAAGCATAGGATTTTACCATAGTAAGCAGGTTAAAGATTCTCTTTGGGGTTACTTGTTTAGAAATGAAGGTCTGCAAAAATGGGGTGCTGTGGGCCATAGAAAAAGGCTGGTGCAATGTGGATCGGCTAGAGGTTACAAGATGGCTAGGCTTATGCTAAATGATGAATTGGGGTCCTCCCATTTCATTAATTTTATTCTATGTTATCAAGTATACCAACTGTGATGCAGACTGATTTATGTAGCTGAGCCAGGGATTTCTGTGTTTGTGCTGTGGGGATCCTACAGTGAGTGAGTGAAGGAATTATGTGACTGAGGTTTTGATCTGAACCATTATACTGATGCGTGGTAATTTTGCAGTTTGCTTAATATGACAAAGTAATTGTCATATAGGTCTGTGAACTGGGTTGCAACCTCTTTGTGAATCAGAAATTCAACTAAGTTTTACTCAGAGTAGCTCTACTGGCATTCATAGACCAAGCTTGGCCATGTTCATTAATTTCAATGGGGCTACCTAGTTGATCACACCACCCAAATTTTAAAAATAATGTAGGCTACAGATCTAGCTGCAGCAATTTATGTTGCTTCTAAGGAATGAAACAAGCTGACCAGGCTATGAAAGAGTAATCAAAAGACTGATTCTAACTGCAGTGTGTTTGGTTTTGTGGAGTTGGAAAGGATGGGGAGAGACAAAGCAGTAGACAGGGAATTAGAGAGATGAGACTGGGGAGTTATTATAGAAAAACAGGAATTTGAAGTGTTCCAACTTAACCTTGGTGAAAGCTTTATGTGTGGGTGTTTTTGCTTCCCTTGAACTCCCAGGTCCAAAGGAAACAGTATCAGGGGAACCAGTCCCAGTTCCTGTGCTAGAAGAAATAAAGGAGGAACAAAATCTTTTGCCCAACACTGTTTCCTTCAGATCTGGCTGACAGAGAGATTCTTCATCAATCAGTCACAAGCCAACAGCCGGTGGAGAAAAACACTTGAAAAAGGAATAAGGAAATCAAACAGCTTCCCATCAGCCAGCTTTTGGCAAAAACAAACTGACAACTAAGTATATACATATATGATAAAAAGAGGCGTAATCAGTTGCTTTCCTCTCTACTGCTACTCTCCTCCTTTTCAAACAAGGGATGCCCACATAAGCACAGCAACTGATACTGCATTGGCTTGGCACAGCCTCCTGCTCCTCAAACCACCTGGCAACTAGCAAGGCTGAGGAAGCGCATCCTGTGATTGGATGGTATGTTGCCAGGGAAACCGGCAGGTGGATGAAAGCTGATGCCCTGTGGATGGCAGAGAGCAGAGCCAGGATTAAGAGGCAGAAGGAGAAGCAACTGGTTCCAAGGCTCAAGGGTGCCCGGCTCAGTGCTAATACTTAAGTCGTGGTATGAAGGACTGAACACTTTTCCTGGACTATGGCTCCTCCCCACATACAGGACTGATGAACAGGCACCAGGATGAACTCCTACCATGTGGGAACAAAGCTGACAAAAGTAACACAAGCCAGGGTGTCCTTTGTAGGCAGAATTAAGGGCTGGTCCAAGATGTGCTGGGGCAACACCAAATCCAAATTGCTGCCTCACCTCTAATTAGAATGAAGAATGACTTGCTGAAGTCTTCGGTTAAAGCCCTGTTTAAACAAATGAGCACTGGGCCGTGCTCAGGAGAACTTCCTGGGAGATTGAGTACTTGCACAAGATCTGTCTCCCTCCCAGTTTGCCACCCTTAGTTTATTGACCAATGGGGCTGCCCTAAAGATGCCTCTTTCACTTTCTGCCTCATAGAAACAGATACAGAGCAAGGATAGTGAACATGTGGCTCTCCAGCAGTGTTTGGACTCCAACTCCCACAATAGTTCAATAGATTCCTCCCCCTTCCCAATGATTTTCACTACCCATATGATCAAAGTCTTCTTTGGCTGTGTGTGCCCTTTTCCTTAACCCAGTGGTTTTCAACCAGTGTGCCGTGGCACCCTCGGGTGCCTTGAATGATGGTCAGGGGTGCTGCAGGCAACACTGGCCTCTGACCCCCTTTCCTTCCCTCCCTTCTCAGATTGCCTCCCAAAGGATTGCACAGCTGTATATTGCAGCAGCCCTGGCTATAAGCTATGGGAGGCACCTCTCTTTGGAGCAGGGGGCACAGCTCAGAGACCAGGGATGGCAGCTAGAGGACTCCCAAAGAGAGGGGAGAATAGAGGAGGCTGAGGGAACCCTCCACAAGGGAGGGTGTTCAAAAAAGGGTGAGAGGCTGCCAGCTCTGCAGGGAAGGGGTGACAGAACTGGGCTCCTGAGCCCTACAGGGGTGCCGCAGAAAAAATGTAGTTAGTTAAGGGAGCCGTGGACTCAAAAACGTTGAAAACCTCTGCCTTAACCTTTTGTGTGCAGTCTGATAGTTATTGAGTAATACCCTGTATTTACAGCATGCTTTTTCATTTTGACTGCATAACTGGTGTTGAAAATATCAGTGGACTGTGGATCATTTTAAGCTTTGATAGTACATGGTTAGGATGGAGACAAGAACCCCTGAATTCGCTTCCCAGCTCTGGAAGAGGAGGTAGCCCTGGGAGAAGAGGTGGTATCCATTTGTGGTCCCCCCCCCCCCCCCCCCGCTAGCAAGCAAGGCTTCTTTTGTATTATTTATGGCATATATTTAAAAACCTTTGTCCCATCTCCTATCCCTGTAAGGCCCTCTCAACCTAGGCTACAATGCAATTATTAAAAACTTGATATACAGGCCACAGGATGCATGGCAGCACTCTTAACATACATGTCCACCTAAAGGATGTTTGGGAGAGTGCACCCTCTAGAGATAAAGGGAACTGGAAACTTATGGTGGGAATAGCCAACGGGCCTTGAACAAAGGGAGAAGATTCCAGTGGGCCTTGTGTTGAGTTAGGGCAGCTATGTTCATGCATTCCATTCATTTTAAGGAACTTTGTGCGCACACATGATTTTTATGTTCTTCCTAAAACATGTACATTGCCTTCTCATTTGCTGTGCACAGCCCACACGTTGTCCCTCAGGGATGTCATATGTTGTACTTGTAAGAGTTCCTTCAAATGGACCATTAATTGCTACTGTGTGCAAAACATGCATGTTGTAGGCTCTAGCTGGGTACAGTACTTTGTGTGTGTGATGTTAGAACCCACAACATAGCTCCTATCTGCCGGCCACTTCATTGTGAATTTATGTTTTGAGTGTTCTGGTGGCTCCCTGCTACTCCTATCACACAACTCCTTTGCAGCAACATGCATTAGCAAATGAAAAAGGAGGATGGCGGGAGAACAGCAGAACAGCACTCTTCTCCCCATCCTCACAGCAGTGCTACCTGTCACAATCCCAGAGTCAATGACCAAGATACCAAAGAGGCAACAGGGAAGTGGTGGCAACAGAGGTGGTGGACTAGGTTCCTGGCTTTGAGCATGATACTGAGCCCACTGAACCTGAGGCTGGCGGACAGGAAGTTCCAGGGCTGGATCCTAAAGAACCAGAGCCCATAAACCCAAAGCCTTGACCCTCACAGGTGCCTTCCCCTTGACCTGAGAAACTGAGCACCTCACCAGTCCAGAGAGTGCAACAGGCAGGAGATCATGGAGTGATCTTGATGTGAACATGTGGGAAGATATCAAGTGACAACAGAGACATACAGCTTTGACTTCTGCCAATTCCTAGGGAAGCAGACAGACACATATACCCCTCAGTGCCTCACCAGGCATTCCAGCAGCCGGGCTGGTCGGGAGATGATAATCAGCAGCTTCTTCACAAGCTGAGTGACAAAGGTCACCTCCTCACTCTCAGAGCGCTCATAGGCCTGTAAGCAATGGAAGAAGGGGCTTGTTAGAGAATGGTTTTGGTTGCAGTCATCTCCATGGCATGCCACTGTGCCCACAAGGAACACCTCCTCATGTTCTTGCTATCACCCCACTCAGAGTCCCTACTCTCACATGGCTTGTTTCGTCCATCATGGTTGCTTCCACCATAACTTGCTGCCGCTCACACCTAAACCTAAATTTCTCCAGAAATTACTCCAATCCAACCCAGCTCCCTCTCTTTGACCATTGTTGCCTCTCCTGACTATATCTTTTTTATTCACTGCCGTGCAAAACTGACTTCTTCAGCACATCTTGCCGTGCACTGCACATTCACTGAGAGGCCCCGTGCTCACATCTTTCAGAAGTTTCTCCATGTTTTCCTGCAGCTCATAGAAGTAGACAGTGGTGATGAGGCCTTCCTGGGACTTGGCTAAACAGTCTCGTGCCAGCTCAATGACTTGGTGGTGGATGAAACTGAGAGCCCCATCAGCCAAGGGCAACACACTGTCTGGCTCATAGCTCTTGATGAAGTCTTTCAGCTTCTCTTCCATCTGTGCCGTGGCCTGTGAGGGTAAGAAATTGGAGCTCTTGTGTCAGGAAAAAGAGGAGTCTAGTAAATAACCCAGAATAGGCATTGCTCCTTTCTCAAAGCTAGGAAAAGTATAAGGGAATCCTGATTCCCAGGCCCTCAACTACAACCCAGTTCACAGCGCACTCTGTGCTCTCCCTGTAAAAAAACAAAAAACCAAAAATTCTGGGTCATGAGAGCCCTTCCTTTTTATCACCTTCCTCTAAAAGAATCACTTGCTGTATCACAACTACACCACAATAAGACACAACATCTAACAAGGCACATCCAACCACAGGGGCTCTCTTTCTTTCTCAGTCTTATAAGGCATAAGGTATTTCTCTTCTCCATCATATCTTTTTATATAAATAACAATTACACACCCTAGTCAGGTATCATTGTACCTGTTTGCTTCCATTTCTGTGCCCAGTTCTTATTCCCATTACCCTTTCTCAGTGTGTTTGTTTGGAATGTGGGCTATTGCAATAATCATGAGAGAATGAGACAAAGTAAAACAATGAAACACTGCTCTGGGCAGGAGTATTCAAGTTTTAAAATGTAAATTAAGGGCTGATCCATACTTTTTCCAGACACGATCCACGGTGTAAAACTCCGTTTCATAGTGCTCCTTTTTCTGCTGTGAAACACCACTCTTTAAAGCCCAATCGGAGCAAAAGGCAATCTGCAAAAAACCCAAATGGATATTTGCTCCATTTGAGCACTAAAGAGTGGGTTTTTGCAAAGAAAGCTCCAGGACAAAACACACACATACACACACACTTGGACTCAGAGCTTTTAAGCATGGAGCTGTGTCCAGAAAGAGTGGGACAAAAAAAGCCCTACATTTACATACTAAGTGTCAATACAGGTAGATTGTCCGTCTTTTGTCAATGGAAAGTTGCTAAATGAAACACATCCCTTTGCTTCTAGCATTTTCCAGGATTCCGGGCAAAATGGTCCCTGTAGGATGTTATTTGATGGAAATGAAATCTTTAGATTCTGCCTCCGACTGTGACCCTTACCTTGGGGAATCGTTCCTTGTACACATGATTCATCATTACTATCTCATTGTCATAGGAGGATGGGGACCGGCCCGGGCTGTAAAGGAATAAGAATAGATCAGCTCCTGGTATCTTCTATTTTCCTGCACTCCCCATCGTCCTGAATTCTATTTGGGCATTTCTCACTTTTCTTTATTACTACTTAATCTTTATTCTTTCGTTGCTAATGGTGTGAAATATACTGTATGGAAGAAGTGGGGAGAAGGTAGATTGGGATCTATGGTATATCTCTGGGTACTTTGCAGGAGACTTGGAAAGGGTTTTTTACACACACAAAAGACTTCCCTCTCACTTTCTGAATAAGGCTGTTGAAATAAAGAAAACATGGTGGTATAAGAATGGATTTTTGTGTGAAAAGACTGTGAGGTCAGTTGCACTACTGAAAACAAACTCATGGCCTGAGTGTGTGCTCAGAGGCACCACACTCTCCATTTCTAACTGTCTCGTGCACTTGGCTTCCAGCAGTTCCAGTAAAATAGAAAACAGATTCCGAGACCCCAGCCCCTGTGTATAGGAAAGATCAGTGTGGTGTTCAGTATTACCCATATTGCTTCCTATACAGTCAAACCTTGGATCCCAAACATCTCCATTTTGGAACGTTTCGGCTCCCAAATGCCAAAAAACCGGAAGTAAATGCTCCAGTTTTCAAACATTTTTGGGAAGCTGAACGTTTGACACGGCTTCCACTTGAGTGCAGGAAGCTCCTGCAACCAATCGGAAGCCGCGCCTTGGTTGTCAAACATTGCGGAAGCCGAACGGGCTTCCGGAACAGATTACGTTCTCCAACTGAGGTTTGACTGTATTATCCTATTGCTTTCATTAACCAAAGGCAACACTTTCAGAATGGCACACAAACCTGCTTTGCGAGATGTACAGGGAACCATTAGCAGGAGCTATTTAATCACAGTTCTCTTCAATTAATTGCTTCCCAGCAGGCAGGACAGTAGAAGAGCCTTTTGTATTCAACCTGTTTAACCTTTCCTCCTGGCCTGGATCGTACCAATGTGAGAAAGTAAAAGTGCAATCCTCTAATGTCTACTCTTAGAAGTTCAACAGGGCTTACTCTTAGGTAAATATATATAGGATTGCAGCCTAATGACAGAATTCAAATAACTAATCCCATCAGTCTTTATCACATTTGAAATGCAACAAAAGTTATATTTGCTGAGTTGCTAAGCTGTTTTGTGCTTATTTTCTTAGATGTTTAATGTATCATTATACCTTGATACGTTGGTAGTCAAACGGCTTGGCTCCTGGACAAATCGGCTCCTGAATGCCACAAATCCGGAAGTAAGTGTTCCGGTTTGCAAACATTTTTCGGAAGCTGAACGTCCGACGTGGCTTCCTGCGACTTCCAATTGAGTGCAAGAAGCTCCTGCAGCCTTGGTTTTCGAACCATCAGAAGCTGTGCCTTGGTTTTCAAACCATTTCAGGAGTCAAACGGACTCCCGGAACAGATTAAATCCAAGAACCAAGGTACGACTGTGTTTCTTTTTGTCTACGTAAACCTCATTCATTCTTTAAGATTACTGGAGGCCTTTCAGTTGTTGCTGGACTATGACTCCCATCACCTCTGATCACTTGGCATCCTGGCTGGAGCTGATGTCCAGCAGTATCGGGAGAACCAGAGATTCCCCACAGATCATTGCACTAAAATGCTTCTTAGCAAATACACTACATTGTATTTGGGGTGTTTTTTTTTGGGGGGGGGAGCTTAGGATCTACCCATGCTAGCCATGGTTGACCCTGAATCAAACTGGAACACTGGCCTTTTATCCCATTCTATAGACCTTCAATAATTCCATTGCAAGTCTCTCATTTGCTTATATTCCTACAAAAGTTTCTGAGTGAAGGATGAATGCGCAATGGACATACAAGGGACCCAAGGGAGTTGCTCTGCAGGGTGACGGCTGCTCCATCCTTACCTGAGGCTCCGGGACCGGGGCCGCACCGCAGGGGACCTCCGCCCCCCGTCATCATCAGTAATGCTCTCACTGCTGCCGAAATGCTTGGACAGGAAATGCAGCTCATCCATAGTGGGCTGATAAGGCAGCTGGTGAAGGCGCTCTTGGGAGGAGCAGGACGACTGCAAGGAAGAAACAGAATTGGCCCTAAGCTGATGCCAAGTGTCAGCTATTTGCAAATGTCTTCCCAAATCTGCCACAGAAATGTATCTAGGTCTGGGAAATGGCCCAGCTCCTATACATGGGCTGCATACCCTTCTAAAACATGCAACAGTTTTACTGCAGGAACCAAAATATAATACAATTGCCAAGGCAACATGAGAATTGTTAATGCAGAATGGTTTTCGTATGTCAGCCGGGCGTTAACCCGCAGAATGTGACTGAACGCAGGAAGCTGCTTAAACCATCTGGCCACTGGCCCATTTAGCTTGGCATAGACTACACCAGCCTTCTCTGTCCTGTTTGCCTCAGGCAGCACAGCAGAGGTGATATTGGGGTGTGCAGTTGTAGTCCATAACATAACGGAGGGCACCAAGTTGGCAGGAGTTGCTCTATGGTTTCAGGCACGCATATTTTCTAAGTCCTACCTGGAAATGCCAGGAATGGGTTTTGTGACCTTTCGTATGGAAAAAAAGCATTCTACCACTGACCTACAGCCCTTCAGGTTGACCTGAAGCTAAGAATTCCAGATGTTATTACAGTGAACCACAGATACACACACAAGGATGTTAAAGACAGCGACAACATTTGCAATGGGTACGCAGTCTGCTTCCTCAACCTGTGCTGAGTACTCACATTATGTAGACGCCTCTTCTCCAAAGGTGCCCCAAGGCAACCCAGACTGAAAGCACTGACTCCCCTCCCCTATCTCTTGTCTGTATGCTAGGGTTGCCATATCTTGAAGAGAGAGGGGGAGAAAAGACAGCCAGAGCTGCTGCCAGCCCGAGCCAGGAAAAGCGGCGCAAGGGTGGGCAGGGCCGCTGCACCGATGTGCCTCTCTCCCTGGTTCAGGCTGACAGCGGCCGCGGCGTGCAGAGCCACCCGTGCCCACGCCAAACCGCACCCCAATTTCAAAAAACCCAAACCCCAGACATTTCCTTTAGAATGTAAAAATCCCGCCCCCCCCCCCTGTTTACCCTGCAAAAGAGGACATGTCTGGGATTTCCTGGACATAAGGCAACCCTACAGTGGACATGCAGGGCTCTCTTGGGTGGGGGTGGGGGGTCAACAGCTGCAAACTGGGAGTCAGTTGGCCCACACGTAGTTTTAGCAATTTCTATCACCGTATTTATGATTTAGACTTGCATGGCTGGCCTGTCCTCAAACACCCCAGCAGAGTCTTTAGGCCACTGTTCAATAAACAGCTCCCATAACCAGTCAAATCTTGCCTCCCTCCCAGATCTTCTTAACGGCAGGAAGGTCTTACCGATACAGTGGAGCTGGGAGTGTTGGTTCCATATCCAGATGATGGCAGGGAAGCCAAGGACCAGCGCCGGCCATCTGCCCTGAAATGATCAAAATGAACAGGAACTTTAAGATAGTCCATAGTTTAAAGATTCAGGCAGAACCAGTTCTGATGGGGGGAAAAAGAAAAAACCCATATTGTCACCAAGTCCATGTTTCAACCACTTGTGCTTTCTTTGCTGGTATCTCCAGTAAACCAGCTGGCTGGAAGTAATTGCCTGTTCAGACTTTCAGGACACAAGAAGAAGAAGAAGAAGTTTGGATTTGATATCCTGCTTTATCACTACCTGAAGGAGTCTCAAAGCAGTTAACATTCTCCTTTCCCTTCCTCCCCCACAACAAACACTCTGTGAGATGAGTGGGGCTGAGAGACTTCAAAGAAGTGTGACCAGCCCAGGGTCACCCAGCAGCTGCATGTGGAGGAGCGGGGAAGTGAACCCGGTTCACCAGATTACGATTCTATCGCTCTTAACCACTACACCACACTGACTCTCGCACAAAGGTGCGTACAAAGCATATGCGTTTGAATGCTACACTATACCTCTCATATCGAACTCTATCTTGACATATATGTCAAACCATTTAGGTACAGCCTAGAAAACCTCTCTCTATTACTGTAGACACAGATCCATTTGTGGGCTTTAATGAGGCTTCATAGAATTACCAGAAACTTTGCTAAGGGTAACTGACAATGCAGTGAATGGAGGATGGGGCTGGGAGCTCTATGGGCTTGAACACTATGATTCCTATCAACAGAATCCCTTATTCTTTGTCCCCCAGTATATGGTGTCCAAAAACATTCTGCAGGGATTGGCAACGTGGCGCCCTTCTGACATTTTGGCTCCAGCTCCTATCAGCTCCAGCCAGCATGGTCAAAAGTCAGGGATGATGGGAGTTATAGTCCAACAACATCTGGAGGGCAACACATTGCCTACCCCTCCAGTATGTTGCTTCTGAATGCAGAGGTTCTATTTACCTCTCATGACTTATAGGTGCTGAAGGCAACAATTCATTTGATGTTTTAAAGAGAAGTACTTTCGGTAAGGACTTCAGCTGAGAGGCCCAGACTCAGTCCATCACTAGTAGCTGGATCATCTAAGGCTTTATATCACGGGTCAGCAAACTTTTTCAGTAGGGGGCTGGTCCACTCAGACCTTGTGGGGGGCTGGACCCACCCTCTCCAGAAAGCACCCCCTCCCCCAAAAGGCCCCCCCTCCCGCCACTTCCTCCCGCTCAGCTCTTGGCCATCGCTTTGGTCCATCACTTCAGATTGGCTGCAGGAGCTTCCTGTGGCCAATCCGAAGTCGCGCCTGCATCGCTGCCCACCCAGAGGCATCCGCAGCTTCGGATTGGCTGCAGGAGCTTCTTACGGCCAATCCGAAGCCGCGCCAGCATCACAGAAGTCAGTCCCCGCGTGGCAAGGACCAACGGGTAGCGGGATCCGCAAGGTTCGCAGGCCGGATTAACGAGCCCGGTGGGCCACATTTGGCCCCTGGGCCTTAGTTTGCCGACCCCTGATCTAGATTCTAGAGGATCCTTGGCCAGTCCCGCTGCCCCCACTGCCCCAAACGCAGCCTCTTTTAGGGGTTTATGCAGGGGATACCACTGGCAGCAGCTCTCACCTGCCTGTATCGTTGACAGGTGCAGTGAGGACCTCCACAGCAGTGAGGGCTCCTGCCAACAGAACCTGGCTGCATTTGAGTGGAGGGAAATCTCTGCCACTTCTTAACTTCCTCCAGCACAGCAGATTGGGGGTTAAGCTTGTTCTGTTATTTTGCCCAACCTGAGCCTACTGTCAATCAATGTTATTGGGGCACCCTCAAATTCTGTTATCCTCAGGGAGAAAAATGTCTCCTTTCCCATATTGTTGATGATTTTATACCCCTCTGCCCTTGCTCCCTGTCTTTTTACATTAAAAAGCTCCAAGTGATTTGGATTTTTCTCATGGGGAATGTGCTCTTGAAGCATTTTCACATGTTAAGACGTGTGCAGGGGCAAGCCCTCTGCCCCCTCCAAAACCTGCGTAAGCTCAATTCAGGTGCAATGTAGGTTCACAGGTGTACAGTTTGAGCCTGGACCAGGAAAAAAGAGACTTGATTGTGTGAACTAGCTGCTATATCAATGAAAGCTATAAACACACTGACAAGTGGTGTTTGGCTGTTGCAATTAATCTTCTGGATCCAATGACAATTGATTAGCCTGGCCTTGAATAATTAATCAAACTTTCATGTTTGAAGTGTTTGTTAAGTAATCTGGCCAGGCAGTAGGGTAATTTAGGGCTCATCCACAATTCTGCTCGTTCCACACCTAGAAAGCATGGATCTGAGCAGTTTCCCCCTTGCCCCACACCTTTCCCAGGGAAAACCTGCTCTTTAGTGCTAAATCAGAGCAAACACCAATTCAGAGAAAACCTGAATTGCCATTTGCTCTGATGGAGCTATAAAAAATGCTTCCCCCGGGGCAAAGCTGCAGGACAAGAGAAAGTTTGGATAACCATCACCAGTGGTTAGGGATGATGGGAGTTGTAGTTCAACCGCACCTGGAGAGATGCTGTCACACAGCTTAACCTGCCTGGCAAGGTTACTGAGAGGATAAATGCAGTGATGATCTTCCCAGAGAAGTGCCCTTGGCGGATTCCCCTGCAATTCTCAGAAGACTCAACAGAACTTTGCTTTTGGAGAAGGTTCAAGTCTCTTTGGATTCATGACTATTTTGGTGTTTAACTTTGTTTCTTTGCTAAACTATTTTGTAGAGTTCATGTTTCCAGTTATTATTACCTTAGACCATCTTATTCAACTAAGCAGTTGCGCTAGTGGGAGCCAGTGCAACAAGTTCTGCTATCTCTTCTTTCCTCCCCTCCCCTCCATGGCCCCATCAGTTTGGGGACAGGGATTGAGAGAAATTTAAGTTTGATTTAAATACTCCCATCTTTGCTTCCGTATAATTAAAAATAATCATGCCCAACACAGCTCCCCTTTCAGCCTCTTTCTTTGGTGAGGTTTTTAAAAATACCTCTCTTGTTAATAAAGCCAGGTCCACAGAATGCCTTATATCAAGTTGTACCTGATGAAGGTAGAAAAAGTGATTCAGTAGTTATGTGTGATGGTGGCATAGCTTTCAGGGGTGTAAACCGGATTACTGAAAGTGGAGTACCTGGGTGAAATAGTGAATGCCACAAACCCTTTAGGGAATCGCAACCCCAAACCACAACAGCAGTTCAGGCGCAAGGGTTGATTCTAATTAGAGTCCTTGCATTATAATTCTCCTCCCAGTTCTATTTTCCCTTCAGAGGTTCAGAAAGAAAGGAAAGCACAAGAGAAAAAGTCCTTGTCAACATAGGGCAGATTCACACCATGCATTTAAAGCACATTCAACACACCTTTGAAACACATGGCTTTGCCCAAGGAATCCTAGGGACTGTTGGGTGCAGGGAATTGTAGCTCTGTGAAGGCAAAACTACAGTTCCCATGATTCTTTGGGGAAAGTCACAAGTTCTAAATGTGTGTTGAATGTGCTTTATATGTGTGCTGTGGACCTATGCTGCATCTCAGACTTTTTAATGCATGCTAGACGGTCAACTTTCTCCTCCCCCAGCCCCAGGAGGGATCCACCTACAGATGTCCTATTTGTTTGCCCTGACCCAAGCTAGCTATAAAACTTCAGTGTTGGGTCTGGGTCTTCGTCTGGGCATGACAACAGCTAGTCTTGACCTTGTTGACTCTCTGGTTGTTATCTGTTAGATTATGGCATCTTGCTGGAAAGGTACCTTACCTTCGATCCCAGCTACTGTGTGACTCTGTTTTGGACTGTCCCTTTCTGCATGCTGCCCTGATCCTTTGGCCAACAATTTCCAAAGCTTTCTGGCAAAGTTTCCCCCACCCCTCAGTCTTGCATCTGGAACAGCTTTGACGATTTACTGGCCCTCAACCCTGTGCTTTCTGCAAATAGCCATCATCCTCCTCCTTTTATTAGGCAGCCTCAGTGGGTTTGTTAGGGCTGCCATACGTCCAGATTTTCCCACACATTACTGGGATTTCGAAGGTGGAATTGATGTTGGGGTGAATTTCCGAAAGGTAGCATTTAGTCCTGGATCTTAGGCAAGTCAATTAAAAAAAACCACACATACATTTTTTGGCGTTTTTGTAAAGAAAAGCTCAACAACTTTCGGATTTTCCTTAAAAAAACCCCACAACTCAACAATTTCGGTGGTTTCCTTAAAAAAAGCTCTTTCGGGGTGTCCTGGTTTGTTCCAATCTATACACTGTGCTTGATTTCTCTCTCATTCTCTCTCTCTCTCTCTCTCTCTCTCTCTCTCTGACACAAGTGACTTTGCAAGTTCCATGGAATAAGGTATTTTCGAATCATACTCCTGTGATAAAATCGTACGTGTGTTTTAGTCCAGTGTGAAAATTCACAGAACAGAGATCTGTAAACAGCTCAAGGCGGATTTTACTCAGCACTTTGTTGATGGCAAGATGGAACTTCACAGTCTGTTCCCTTGCTTTTGGGGGTGGGGATGGGGGTGGGAGGCAGAAGCTGCATGGGCATGACTATAAAAAGAGCAGAGAGCAGATGGGGAGTGGGGAGCAGCAGCAGCTGTAGAGTCTTCAACCGCCTCAAATGTTCCTGTATGCCACATTCTGGCAGCCTGGCCTGGTAGATCAAACACGAGAATGATAGCCAGGAACCTGCAGTTCTCCTCCAAAGCCTTAGAGAGGGATAGGGACTTCTTGGGATGGGCTGGTGGGGAACTGGGAGATTGGGCAGGGGCTGAAGCAAGAAAAAAGTATGAGGAATGGATATGAGTTGGTTCTCCTTGTGGACAGAGCAACTGGTTTCTACCCCAAGTGGGCTTCCTTTCACTCAGTAGTCTATGGGAACTTTGCCCAGGAGACTCTGCCTCTGCAGCCAGATGTGGGAAGATGGTGGGACTTCATCAAATAAGGACTGCAAGTGGAGAGGCAGGTCTCCCATGAGGCAAATATCTAGGGGGGCTTGCTGTACCATCAGTAGCTATAAGCGGCAGGCAAGACTTATTTTTGTGTGTGTTTACTCCCCTACCCCCAAATTCACAAGCCTTCATTTTGTCCATTGCAAAATATGCTGGTAAACCTTAGTTCTTGACTATTTTCTGGTGTTGTTTTTTTAAGGTGTGGTTATATGTGTAGGTAAAAAAGTATGGTAAAGGACCCCTGGACAGTTAAGTCCAGTCAAAGGCGACTATGGGGCTGCAGCGCTCATCTCGCTTTCAGGCTGAGGGACCCAGCGTTTGTCCACATACAGTTTTCAGGGTCATGTGGCCAGCAGGACTAAACCGCTTCTGGTGCAACGGGACACTGTAACGGAAACCAAAGCGCATGGAAATGCTGTTTATCTTCCCGCTGCAGCAGTACCTATTTATCTACTTGCACTTTGATGTGCTTTCGAACTGCTAGGTTGGCAGGAGCTGGGACAGAGCAACAGGAGCTCACCCCGTCGCAGGGATTCGAACCGCTGACCTTCTGATCAGCAAGCCCAAGAGGCTCAGTGGTTTACGCCACAGTGCCACCTGCATCCCTGGTTATATCTATATCTATAACTATATCTATAACTATCTGTGCTCATGCCAACCTTAAGTAAATGTTAATGTAGGGTGTGTATATAATAACTGAGGGAAGTGGGGACCACAAGGATACTCGCAACTAGTGTAGATGCAAAACACTGGTTTAGGACTCAGAGGCAGAAAATTTAAATGACATCTGTGGACACTGTTGCACCCAGGTGCATACGTAAAAAGTGGACTGCTCATTGTGCAACACCCCTGTATGGACACAGCAGTGGTCAGTGAAGGAGTCCGGGTTTGCAGTGGCGATTCCCAAAAGCCATTGGACATCAGAGCCCCAAAGAATGAGGGACTGCTCTTACCTGCGGGAGGAAGCGAAGGAAAAGTGGGCTGGTGTATTGGGGGAAAAGTTCCGAGGGCTGTCCAGAGGGCTGCTACCTGTGGGCAGGGCAGGAAAAGAAGACACAAAAGGGAAATCAACACATTGCCTCATGAGACTGCCAGAGGATCAAATCGAATTCTTAACCCTGTCTCACTCAAGGAGCCAGCATATTCATATTCATATTCAGAGCCTGCCATAATGAGAAAGGTTGCCATAGTGACTCCAGCCACAAGCCATGGGAGGTGATGCAGAGGAATATGAAAACAGAAGACAGAAAGAGGCCAAGAAATAGAATGCTGGATGGGTGAATAAACAAATAAGACAAGTGACAGACAGACAATGGGGGATTAATGATCAAGTGTCAAATGGCTGGGTAGATAGTCAGAGGAAAAGATTTGAAGTCAGACAGATGGACAGACAATGGCAGGGATAGTTAGTAAGATGGACAGACGAGAAGGTGCTGCTATATATGTGGCCAGAATAATAGACAGATGGCCTGGGATGCATGGAAAGATGAGCAAAGAAATCAGGGGGAAAATTACAGTTCAGATGCAAAGGCTGACTAGAAGATGGATGAACCCACAAAGACAACATTGATTCTAAATCAAAGTAATATGATTGCTTTGGAGTCAACGTAATACTTATTGCTAAATGTATGGCAAGGCTGACAGGATGGAAACTGGGTGAGGTGGACATGGATTTTAGATGAAAATTCTCTCAATATTTCTGTAGGCATCCTGGCATGTTATGACAAACAGGTATAACACAAGACTATGTCTATCTAATCCTATCCAGCTGTAGCAATGCGAAGGAACCCACATTAAAACAAAACAAAACGAGGGTAGATTAAAAAATGAAGGACTTTACTGTGTCCTCAGAAGGAACCAAGGGCAACTTATTAGTCCTGGGTATGAGCAATTACTACTCGACTCCAAGGTGTGCTTTGTCAAAGCCAGTCTAGCCAGCCTTGTTTGAAGGCCACTGCCTGAGCAGGGGCAGCAAGACAAGGGGCCATCTTCTGTTTGTGACCCACCGTGTAGTGTTGGATAAGGCACACCCAGGGTGGAACTCCTGAAAGAAGGATGGGGCAGGTCAAGGGCTTAACTCACCAATATGACCTGGGAGTGGAGAGTGAGGCCGCGGCAGCGTCGGCGATGTACTTGTCAGGATCAGGCTCTTTCTGTTACTGGTTCGGCAACTGTACAAAGGGGAGGAAAGAAGGAGAGGGAAAGAAGACAGGCCTAGATCAGGGGGTGTGTGGATGAAAGATGCCAGACCAGGCTGCAGCTCATGTCACTATGTGGTTTGCCTTGAAAGGCTGCAGTTAGAAAGCTTGGCCAATGAATTCTCTTTTCAGCTTGGTTGGCTACTCCAAAATGGTAGCAGGTTACCTTCTGTAGTCCTTTCCCAAAGAAGAGCTGGCCAGGAAACCCCATTTCCCACTTAATCATTGGCTCACCTTGTGCCATGGAGCTCCCTTATTACTGGGTCAAACCGCTGGTCTTCCTGGTCCAGAACTGCCTGTTGAGACTGGCAGCATCTCTCCAATATCTCAAGCAGACTGAGATCCATTTAGCTGAAGTCGCTCAGGCCAATGACCGAGGCATTCTGCATACAACTATTAGCTCTAATAAATAACTGAGCTACAAATCCCTTATGAGAAGGTGTGAAAAGCAGGAGTATTGGTTCAGTGTGGGAAAAGTGTCTACCTAGAGGCAACAGAACTCCACTACAAATGTGGGTGGGCTTATCTAGAGTGTGATCCAAAAGCAGAACTACCAAACTGAGCTCTTTTGCTACAAGACCTGCCTCCCAACTGAGGCCTTACTGTGCCTGCATTCTCCGTCTTTCTCATAAACGTATACAAGCTTTAACTCAATATTGAAATTCAGAAATCCTGGATCCACTCTTGCTTGCTACGATCACATAATACTCAGCTCTTTTTTCCTCTGGAAGGTGACAAAGAGGGCATTAAAGGTAAAGGGACCCCTGACCATTAGGTCCAGTTGTGACCGACTCTGGGGTTGCGGCGCTCATCTCACTTTATTGGCCGAGGAAGCCGGCGTACAGCTTCTGGGTCATGTGGCCAGGATGACTAAGCCGCTTCTGGCGAACCAGAGCAGCGCACGGAAATGCCGTTTACCTTCCCCCCGGAGCAGTACCTATTTATCTACTTGCACTTTGACGTGCTTTCGAACTGCTAGGTTGGCAGGAGCAGGGATCGAGCAACGAGAGCTCACCCCGTTGCGGGGATTCGAACCGCCGACCTTCTGATCGGCAAGTCCTAGGCTCTGTCGTTTAACCCACAACACCACCCACGTCCCTATAGGGCATTGGTGGTGTTAATTAACTGCTATTTGCATGGAACTACGAGTCATACTTAATAGAAGGGTGGAGCCAGTTTTCCTAATCAAGAATTAAGTAGCATTTCTAGGTGTGATTTACAGCCTTCTTTCTCCCCCAAGCCTTAACATTCTCACAAAGGGTTCATTGGCAGGGTATCCACACCTTTCCATGTTTATTAAGCCATAACTAGTCCTCAGATAAGTGAGGTGAACTCAGTGATGAGCTGAGGTAAGGCAAGTCATTCCACAACCTAAGCAGTTCAAGAAAAGAAACTCTGCCATAACGTTTAGGCATTATAAAGTAAATTGGAGTAGCCCTAACACCGTTCAGATGTGTGCCTTGACAAGGCTGTGTTGAAATGCCATGCAGCTCCCAGGTGCAGCTGGCTGGCTGTTAACCTTATTTTGCCAGCTAGTCTTCAGTGCTGTACAAACACTATGGTATAGGTTACTAACTGCACAGGGCTGGATGTTTGCCCAGGTTTATATCGCTGTCAGTTTCTCAGGCTGCACAGTAGCTTATGGCCTGCCAACAATGGCTTGCGTGTTGTGCAGTGCCCCTTCTGTCCATTGCATGCTAAGGCTCAGAGTTGCAACTGAACAAGTTTGAATTAGCAATCATCTGAGCCAGAAGAAAGGCACCTCCAAGGCTCTTATCTTCTTGAAACATTCATACGGAAAGCCCAACATGCACAACTGAAAGAGAGCCAAGTGTCCCAACCCTCCCATCACAAAAGCTATAGAAAGTTCCCAAGGTGGGCTCTGGAGAGACGCAAAACTCACACATGCGCCTAGGATAAACAGCACTTCTAAACAAGAGATAACTTTGAGGGCGTGTCGTTTATTGTGTACCAACAGGATACTAAAGTACGTACCACCATATACCCCCCAGAGTGATCCATCATGCTATCCCCTCTCTGACACTCAGTTCTCAAAGAGTTAATCATAGAATCATAGAGTTGGAATCATAGAGTTGGAAGAGACCACAAGGGCCATCGAGTCCAACCCCCTGCCAAGCAGGAAACACCATCAGAGCACTCCTGACATATGGTTGTCAAGCCTCTGCTTAAAGACCTCCAAAGAAGGAGACTCCACCACACTCCTTGGCAGCAAATTCCACTGTCGAACAGCTCTTACTGTCAGGAAGTTCTTCCTAATGTTTAGGTGGAATCTTCTTTCTTGTAGTTTGGATCCATTGCTCCGTGTCCGCTTCTCTGGAGCAGCAGAAAACAACCTTTCTCCCTCCTCTATGTGACATCCTTTTATATATTTGAACATGGCTATCATATCACCCCTTAACCTCCTCTTCTCCAGGCTAAACATGCCCAGCTCCCTTAGCCGTTCCTCATAAGGCATCGTTTCCAGGCCTTTGACCATTTTGGTTGCCCTCCTCTGGACACGTTCCAGTTTGTCAATGTCCTTCTTGAACTGTGGTGCCCAGAACTGGACACAGTACTCCAGGTGAGGTCTGACCAGAGCAGAATACAGTGGCACTATTACTTCCCTTGCTCTAGATGCTATACTCCTATTGATGCAGCCCAGAGTTGTGTGGCCTTTTAAAGACTAACACACTTATGCGGCACAAACATGTTAATTGAAGAAGGGATGAGCCTGTTCAGAGTATTCTGGAGGAGGAGAGCAAGGTCAGGAGAATTCACACCATGACATTATACAGTGGCGTCGCAAGGGGGGCGGTGCGCCCCGGGTGCCATGTCTGGGGGGGTGACAAGAAGGCACCCTGCCGTCCCCGGGCACGGTGGTGTGAGCAGCCATTGTGCTGCCACAGCCGCATGTGGAGGATCCTCCATTCGCAGCTGCAGCCGCGAGCAGAGGATCCCACCAGGGTCCGTACGGCACTCAGGCGCTGGCGGCAAACCGCTACGTACAACGCATGCATGGTGTTGCACGCATGCGCCATACGTAGCAACGCCGCACATGTGCCGTACGTAGTGACACCAAGCACACGCCCTACGTAGCGACATCACGCATGCATCGTACATAGCGGCGCAACACATGTGCAGCCAGCGGTTTGCCCCTCTGCAGGTGTCGGTTAGCCTTCGTTCACCCCTGACATTATATACCCCCATTCAGTGCTTTCCTCCCCTAGAAAAATAGGTGCTTGTACTTACCATGATGTTGTTACAGTAAGTGCCACACTTTTTAGCAACAACAAAAAGAGGTTGCGGGTACTGCATACCTTTGAGTACCCCCTGAAAAACGCACTAAAAAGTATAAAAACTCTGTCCTGCTGTCATTCTGGAGGCCTATCCACCTCCCCTTTACTATCAAGCGTTCTGCTACTAGGGGAATAAGAATAATTAAAGGATGGCAAGCAAGGGCTTAGACCATCTGAAATAGCAAGTGAGATGCAAATTTCTCAGGCCAGAATAGTTACCCTTCTTGTACCCCCACCCCATGAGTCTGGTAAGTCTGAGCAAGTAGGGACATTATCAGTGGGGGCAGTCAAACTGCACAATCCATCCCAATCACCCCAGTTTTGATATAAAAATAAGAACTAAAGCCAGAACGTTGCAAACCAATGTTTATGAAAGGATCCTGACACATTCTGAGACTCAGGTTTTCCACTGGGCAATAAATTTCATTAAAAAAGATCAATCTTTCATCTGAGCAAGCAAATGTAGCAGGACCTTTTCATAAATATTGGACCTCACCTTTGTAGACCCCCTCTACAAATCCCCCCCCAAAAAACTATTTGCAAAAATACAACACTTTTGCCAGTTGATGATGGTAAAAAGAATTTAGAAGGAATGCATACAGTGGAGGATGGAATTGGTGTGCAAAAGAAAATGGGAATTCAGCTAAATGATGGCAAGAGAACGGGTACAGTGAATAACCCTCTTCTCTTTCAAGACCTATGGGAAAGAGGTCCACAGAAATATCTTCTGACACTTACTAACATTTGTATTTCTCTTACAACCATGAAACCTAGAGACATCCCTTTTATTTATGAAGTGAGATTTTTACAATCTGATTTCAAAACCAAACCCAACCCATGCACTTTTAAAAAAGTTTCTAGCCCTCATGACCGTGAAGTTACATGTGAAATAGTGCAAGCCTCACCTGATGAATAATAAAAATCAGAGGGCTAACCTAATAATATTTCAGTTGATCAGAGAATGGAGCTTTTAATGTCTTGTCTTGCTTTCCGCATCCCTGATTAACAGGTGCAGAGTTATGCAAATTAATCAAATATAAGCAATGTTGCTTAATTTTCATATTCTTATTACAATAAAAAAAATTATTACACCCCTACCTTTCTAGGAGCAGAATTTGCATAACCCTGGCACAGAATTGCCTGTGTGTGCTTTGAAAAGGCATGGGGTGTTCACAACCCTGACCAGTTCATGTGTGGCAACTATAAACTCACTTTGCACACTTCTGTGGCCACGCAACATTTCCACCTTACAACCCAGTGATTTTTTTTTACATCTTGAATTACATACAGTTCTGTCTGATTCCCTCATCTGAGGCCCACCTACAACCCAAGCCAGGCCTGTCTCATTCATACACATCCTAGCATATCCTCCTCCATACCAGACCCAATCTGGTACAGTCACTGTCTTTAGGGCTGTGGCCTTTTCCATGTGCCCCCTGACTGGGCTGAGAAGAAGAGCCTTGTCACTTCTGATTATTATTAAAAGGACTGAGTCACCATCAGGGCTATATAGATTTTTGTCTTGACAGCCAGCCATGATTTCCACCAATCTCTCCAGCATGCTCAGAGGGCGTGGGGAAGAGGCAGAGATTCTCTTAGCTACTGTTGATTTTTAATCTTTTCCTTTTATTTCTGGAATGTGTTTGTAACACCTACTAACTTCCTTAGGGCCCTCATTTTTACGGGACCGCCTCTCCTGGTATGCCCCGCAGAGGACCTTAAGGTCCATGAATAACCATAGTTTAGAGGTCCCGGGCCCTAAGGAGGTCCGCCACCAGGGCCAGGGCCTTTTCAGTGATGGCTCCGACCTGGTGGAATGCTCTGTCCCACGAGACTAGGGTCCTTCAGGATTTAACCTCCTTCTGTTGGGCCTGTAAGACAAAGCTATTCCACCTGGCCTTTAATTTGAATACAGCCTGATCTTTTATTTCCCTTTTCTTCCCTCCCCCTCCCCTTTTATGACGATTACCCGCTCTGAGACCCCACAGCTAATTCTCCCCTCGCATCCTCACCGGCCCAAGTAGGACTAATTCAGCCAGCTAGCCCTGGTGAATATCTAATGCTTATTAGATGGATTTTCCCCAAACTGATTCTTGAACTTTGAATTTTATTGTTATTCATGTTTTTATACTGTATTTTATGCTGCTTCTACAATTAAGTGTTTTGAATTTGTTGTTAGCCGGCCTGAGCCCAGTTTTCTGAACCAGGAAGGGCAGGGTATAAATAAAAAATTATTCTAATTTATTATTTTTTGTTATATTTTTTGTAAAGCACTCAGAGGTGTTTGGGTCTTTTGCTTTTCTTTTTCTTCACAATCAAGAGGTATATAAACTTTGTTTAAGTTGATCCAATCTGATCCATAAAAAGTCCTTTTAAAAAATGCATTTCCCCCCTAATTCTCTCCAGAAAGGCTCCTCATAGGCAGTTTCATTTCCTGCCTGCCTTAAGAAACCCTCCTTTGACCCCAGCCACACACCTCACTTTATTGAGCCGTTTTTGGGGTTTTTTTTAAAAAATAAAATAATAATAATATCTGACCACCTTTCTCCTCCTCCCCCCTCCCTCCCCTTTTAATATCTTGTTTTTTAAATCTCTGTGGCGTGGTTGATGGCTTTTAGCTCCTGCATTTGATTGTGATTTCAGCTTTTCTGCTCCAGTATTGCACTTGTGTGTATCTGTGTGTCGGCCTTATGATTATTCCTTGTATGCTTTTACGCTGGTTGGATTTTTAGGCTTGTTGTGGATTTTGAATGTACCATTGTATAATTGCTGTGTTTTATTTTTCTGTATCAGGCCTAGATAGTTTATTTTAGGGGGCACCATATAAATGGCAAAGGATAAATAATTAAATATATAATATACACATAGCCCCCTCTCCCCGGGCAGAAAAGAGAGTAGGTCGCTCTGACATGACTCCTAACTGTGAGGCTCTATTTACAGCTGGGACACACATACATGAATCATTGTTTGAGTTCTGTCACTCCATGACTCACAACTGTTTCCATTGAAACAAGGAGCATTGTGTGTGAGGTGATATGAAAGGCTCACCTTAGGTGTCTGATGCATGATGGCTCGTTCACAAAACGCACGTCACAATCAGGTAACAAGCCTAAACCGAGAAGCCCTAAGTGAGGCTGTGCAAAAGGGAAACAAGTCTCTAGGCTGGACCCTCAAGACTCGGCTAGGACTCCTGATGTGGCAGAGAGCTCTCTGCAAGCAGCCCTGAGGACAACCTAGTACAACCAGGGCACAGGACTAAGCTGGCGATGGTTCCCTGTCCAGCTCACACTTGTGTAGTGACTCCTGAGCAGGGCATCTGTCTGTCTCGAGAGACAATGGAGTGCGCCATCAGGGGTGAAGTCAAACCACTAGAGCAGGCTTCCTCAACCTTGGCCCTCCAGATGTTTGGAGACTACAGTTCCCATCATCCCTGACCACTGGTCCTGCTAGCTAGGGATCATGGGAGTTGCAGGCCAAAAACATCTGGAGGGCCAAGTTTGAGGGGGCCTGCACTAGAGAATCACAGCACCTGCTGTGGCTGCAGAGACTGGTAACTTGTAACTGCTTCCTCCTGCGTTGCTTTTGCTGCGTTAACAGCACTGAAGTAACCTCTCCGGGGTGCAAGCTTAGGCAGTGTGTACAGAGGTCCTGGGCTGCCCAGATGACAAGAATCCCCTTTCAGCCTCACTGATGTGATCCAAAGGAAAGCAAAGCAATATGTTTGGCACCAGCTTTGCTGCAGGAGCTGCTTGAAGAAGGCGTACAGGGAGCCATCCAACCACCTTAGGGACTCCACTCTGGATTTCTGTAGGGTTTACTCCGAAGCCTTTCTTCTTCCGAAGATATCCCACAAGGCAGCAGAGGTACAGGCTCAGAGTTTTCCCTCTCCTAGATGAGCTAGCTCTTATGGCTCACTTGAAAGCCTTAATAGAGGGAAGCAGTTGGGCATCACTAGAAAAGGGATTTACCAACCAGGGGGCCATGACCAAGAGGGCCCTGTGCTGCCTTCCAGCTCACCAAACCTCAGAAGGCCATGGAAATATTCACAACAAGACCCATTGGCACCTGGTTTAGCTGGCCAGTCGAAGATGTTCCCGGGATGTGGCCACTGTCACATGCTGACAGGTAGATGCCATAGGTGAGAGCTGATTGTAGGGTGGGGACCAAAGATGGTCAAACAATCCAAAAGGAGGACAATGTGTCCCCCACCAGAGGTACTAACCTTCCCATAACACTCCATACACCCTCGCTCAATAGCAACAAAAATCACATCACTACCTTTTGCATTAATCCATCCAGAATCAGTATCATTCCTCAGGTGAAAGTTCACAATTGCCAACACAAATGAAAATCTCTATTACACTTCAAGCACACTGTTATGAGGTTTTTTTTGGGGGGGGGGGAAGTTGGCTGTATGCGATATCCTTCTGATCCCTGGATTGAGCAAATATTAAGATAGGCTACCTTCCTGTGTTGAGGCGATAGCCTGGGTAATGGGTCATTAAAGGAAACAAATGAAAGAGGCTCTGTGTGAGACTACAAATGGGTGGGGCTGTTCCCCCAGTTTGCAGTTAGTTAAAAGGACAAAGCCAGTGTCCAGAGCTGAGTTGCAGGGATATGGACCAGAGGCAAAGCAGCAAGCAGAGAGAGACAGCCGTGCTGGATTCTGATGCTGCGAACCCCTCCATTGTAGGCTCAGGTAGTAAAGGTAAAGGTACCTTTAACCGTTAGGTCCAGTCGCGGATGACTCTGGGGTTGCGGCGCTCATTTCACTTTATTGGCCGAGGGGGCCGGCGTACAGCTTCCAGGTCATGTGGCCAGCATGACTAAGCCGCTTCTGGCGAACCAGAGCAGCGCACAGAAACACCGTTTACCATCCCGCCAAAGCGGTACCTATTTATCTACTTGCTCTTTGACGTGCTTTTGAACTGCTAGGTTGGCAGGAGCTGGGACTGAGCAACGGGAGCTCACCCCGTTGCGGGGATTCGAACCGCCGACCTTCTGATCAGCAAGCCATAGGCTCTGTGGTTTAGACCACAGCGCCACCCGCGTCCCTATAGGCTCAGGTAGTACATGTGTAAATAAACCATTTATCATAAAGACACCATAGTCTCTGCTGTGCCTCTTTCCAAAAGGAAACATGAACACTGGGTAAACACCTGGAACATCTGGAATCTCACACCACTTGGGGTTGCATGCAGCAATACATTGAAAAGCATAAATAAATGCACCCCTTATTCTCCCTCATTGTGAATGCAACAGGGTGGTTAACAGGGAAGCTAGTCTTTATTATGTACTCCGGTTATGCTCCCTGAAATACATTCTCCTCTAATCTTCCTACATATCACAATAACAATCAAAGATTAATTTTCAGACACTTATAGGCAGTCCAAGAAGCACCAACATCACACCAAGAACTCAATTGCAGGAGTAAAAAAACAACCCTTCACTACGCCCCACATTTTCCCAAAGTTGGCAATAAAGGTACCAGGTATTAAATACCATTACAATATTATTAACATTTAAAAATAAATAAATAGCATTCCCCTCCCTTTGAATTTTTCTGTTTTTCCTCACCTCACATCTCTGAAGCTGAAAGCAATGCCTGAATGAATGAATGAACAATCCTCATTTTTTGGCTGCAGAACCCAGGGGGAAAGTGGGTTCTCAATTCCTGGGCATTCTAATAATAATAACAATAATTTTAATATTTATATCCCACCCATCTGGCTGGGTTTCCCCAGCCACTCTGGGCAGCTTCTCATCCCTGAAGCAGCCAACCTGGGGCTACTTTTACAAGCCTTACCCGTATTTAAAGGATCATATCTGCCTACATGAGCCTATGCAGGTTTTGAGCTTTTCATACCACACCCTGCTCTCTGGTCTCCTGTGGACCCAAACTAGTTTGGCAGGGCCTTTTCTGCACCAATGCAATGGAAAACAGGCAAACCTCCCACCCAGACCCCTCTAAGCATGCGTTGATAACATTTGCATTTAAGAAGGCCTTTATGATTAGCTTTAATCTGGATGTGCTAGCATTCAATTAAGTTTTACTTAGAGCAGGCCTATTGAAATTAATGGATCTAACTTAGTCATGTTCATTAATCTCAGTGCGCCTACTCTGTTTTTTTTTTTTTAATGATATTTATTAAAGTTTCAAAAAATACACAAAATACAAAATACAAAAAAAGAGTAAAGTTTTAGAATATAACAAAAAAGTAAAAAAGAAAAAAGAAACATACAGAATAAAACAGTTAAAAAGACATTAATTTTCCAAACCTATCTTCCCTACACTTATTTCCCTGGACCTCCTCATACCTCCCTTTTTTGTATTCCAGTTCAGTTTGTTAGTTCAGCAAATCCTTACCATTAAACTTTTACCCAATTGTAAACCTTTTTTCATATCTCTTAAAGCATTACAGCTAAAAACCTCTTAGTTTCTATCCAACATCCTTCTAAGATTCCTTAATTTTACAATATTTCTGTAAATAGTCTTTAAATTTCTTCCAGTCTTCTTTCACCGACTCTTCTCCCTGGTCTCGGATTCTGCCAGTCTCAGTGCGCCTACTCTGAGTAATATTTTCAGCATGAATTTTAAGAAGGCCTTTCAGCTGTGCTTTTAAATGTGATTTACCTGTGATACTTTATTGGCTTTACTGATTTATGTGAGGTTTTTCTTGCTTTTGAATTTTGTAAGCTAGTCTCGTAAGATGTTACTCCAAAAAGCAGGGCATATGTAAACAAATAAACAGCAGAACACCTAAGATAGAAGTGCAACAGAGCTGACTCCTCCTCTTTTGGGGAAATCTTTCTCTTGCATATCTGGAACGGAAATTGTAAGATTGGGTAATGCTCTGGGTTTGCGACTCAGTTGCCAAAGACCAAACTACAACAGAGGTGGTACTTGACGTCAGGTCTCCATGATCCTAGTCCAACGCCATCTCATGAACTGCACAAGAACGTTTCAGATGTGAAGGTTCATTTGCATGACAGCTTAGAACAAGCGTTACCACACAGAAAGGACCATAGATCTCCCATATTAACAATGATATATGACAGTGATGGGGGACCCTCCAGATGTCACTGACCTCCAACCCCATCAGCCTCAGCCTTTCTGGGTTCTGGGACAATGGAAGTTAAGAGTCCAGCAACTATCTGGAGGACCACAGGTCCCCACCCCTGAAATAAGCTTTTTAGCCAGGACTGGTGCGATGTTTGGGGTGAAAGATTTGATCTACGTCCCAGAGGACCGTGGCAAGGAAGTGGAAAGATCATACAAGTCTATTCCTAATCCTAAAAGTCTTGAAAGCCATGTTAGATACAACAGGGGCAGCCGTTTCTTTCTTCTCGTGTCACCCCATGCATGTACAAAACGTTCTGCAGTTGGTGGGATCAGCTTCTGACCTTAGAAGAGTCAGACAAGGAAGGAGAGCTAAGCCCAACCACTCCCTTCCTAGCCTCCCTGCAAGCTGCATTCGAAACTCCCATTGTTCTAGGCGCATTTTGCGACCGGGAATTTCATTAGCGCTAACGGTTTCTGAGCCCTGGGCGCACTCCTGAGCCCAAGATTTTGGATTAAAACTGCAGAGTGGAAGGAAAGGAGGACGTTTTTCTGCCTCCCCACTTCTAGCTACACTCTGAAGACCAGAGAAGAGACCCTCTTAAGAATATTAGTGGGGGTGGGCAGGGGAAGGATTAGACCATGTGAAAAATGAACATAATATTTTAGCTGCAGCTGATTCATTTTCAGCTCTGTATTCTTGTTATGAAAAAAAGTGCCTAGACATTCCATTGTTGTGCCCATTACCTAGGTTTAAGGTGCCATTTAGCTCCTAGCTTTCACAGCTGAGTTTCTAACACTGCCTGCAAGCCATTGCTCCATAGTCTGGGCTGAGGGGAAAGGGCCTGGGGAAATGAAACACATGGTAGTTGCTTCTCAAAGGGCTCTTCTCTTCTCACCAAGCATCCCTTTCCATGTTAGAAGAGCAAACACGTTTCAATTCCACAGCGTACAGGAACGAGGCAGACATATGAACAACAAACATGGCTACCCCTGGTCATGTCTAGGCTGTTCCTTAGTATGCACTCTTAGCTGTTCCCCTTTTCTCTACCCAAGGCAGCAGCCGATCTTTTCCAAAACCACATCTAGTATTTGGAAAGCAGTGGGATCCATTTTCTGGAAATGCTTTGCAAAGACAAATCCTTAAAAAACAATAATACATCCTGGGTGACCTTGAACCAGTCTCTATCTATCTATCGATTTCTCAGCCTAACCCACGTTTGCAGGGCTTTTTAAAGATAAAATGGGATTCTCCTTGTATATGCTGCCCAGAGCTCCCAGGATAAAATGTGAGAAAGAAATATCCGTTTTAGCTAATCCACAAGTATGGGATATAAGCTTATTCCTGATAGTTTGAAAATACATCTTTCCTATAGGTGGAGCAATAGGGCAGAGGACCTGTCACCATCTGCCTACTGTGAAGCTCAACAGACTCCCTTCTTTCATAGGGAATATTGTCTGAGTCTCCCGGGGATTCTGAGTTCTGGGAGAGAGCCCACTGCAAACTTGCAACACATCAAGGCATCTTCTAGCACTGCAATTTGGCACAAGGAATTATAGTAAGCCACCTGGCTTCTGGTCTGAAGTTCCTACACCATTGTTCAACCACACAGAATGACAGAGCTCTGCTCTCTACGTCCTATGTAAACAAGTAAACACACACACACACACACACACACACACACACACGTGTCTGTGATTCCCCTGTATTTCTCTCTCCCCAACTCAGCTCTTTCACTGCAAACTCACACACTTCCAATTACTGATGTTCAAATGAACAGATGTAGACTGCACACATGCAGACTCAAACACCACAAACTGAGCTAGTCTTGTAGGAGAACCCACATCTGATAAGCTGAGACAGCAGGGTGGACTTAGCTTAACGGCCACAACCCCACCTGACTGACGGTGGACACGTCTTTATGTCTCTCTGTTATATGCAGTTATAAAAGCATTGCCCTGCAGCTGAACAGATCGCAAAGATAAATAACAGAGAAGCAATGGTGTATATTGAGGCATTATGGGAATGGAGGGCAATGGCAGGGAGAATTTAAGCAAAGGATGGGGGTGTTATTGCTATACATTCCGTACTCAACTGCTATGATGGATGGGTAAAGGGGGTGGGGAATTAGTGTAATCTAGATCACTTTTCACACAATCACTCCTAGGGCTAGAATGCATTTAAAATTCCTAGGTGCTAGAAGTGGCAGCTAGGCATGCAGGAACTTGAAAAATTCACAGGCGTGAGCATCTTCAGGAAGAGGAACAGAATGCCAGAGCCCAGCCATAGATCTTTCCATTTATTCCCACTCATCCCCTTCCCACCTAACTTTCCTGCGGCAAATATAGATAGACACCCACAACACCATCCTTCTGGAGTGCACTCAGACACGCAGTTCTCTCGCCCTGTGCATCTTCCTTCCATCCACTAAGGCTCAGCCCCCTCCTATCCATCTCCATTTGCTCGCTGCATCCGACAGTCCCCATCCCCATCCACCCACCCACACCCCCAGCTCCTCCATCTGCCCACCCAGCAGCCACAAGCTTGTCCAGGCTGAGTGACCCAGAAGAACCGAGGTGGGGGGGGCATCCATGGAGCCAGAGGGAGACGGACAACTAGAAAGACAGGCAGACCAACCATTTGTCATAGGCAGTGCTGCCAGTTCATATACAGCTCATGTCCTTGGCAGTTGCCATGGCATCCTAGTCTTTGTGAATCTTTCTTTCCCCTCCCCCAACTGCGCCACAACCCTGCCAGCCACTGCAACCCCCTCCCTCCCTCCCCAGGAGACACCTCCTTGGAGAGTCCTGGCTGCCTGGCCACAATGCGGGGGGGGGGGTGTTAGAGAGAAAGGAAGATGATAATACACAAGCTCTTTTCCCCCCTTCTCCCTTGCAAACCAGCGAAGTGGGGGGGGGGAGTGGAGCAAGAGATACAGGAGACAGAGGAGAGAGGAAGAATGATAGGGATGAAGGAAGGAAGGATGGAGGAATGGGAGCAGAGGGGGACAGAATGCTGATGGGGAGGGGCTACGGAGAAGGGGGAGAAAAGATGGAGGGATGCAGACTAAATTAAGCTTCCTTTCTCTGTACCTTTTTGTACGGCGAAACATGCTGCTCTCAAGGAAATCGGGCATAGAGAAATTGGAGAGCGCTGTCCACAGGGACTCAGACATCATCCCCCAGGGGGGTCATGGTGGCGAGGCTGGGGGTGGTATATGCTGCAGAGGACCTTCTGAGCCCCCACTGGAGCCAAGAGTGGAGGGGGGGAGGTCTGTGGTGAGCCTTCCCTTTTGAAGAAGAAAGGAGGACTGGAATGGAGGGGAAGACAGAGGGAGGGAGAGAATGCGGGGAAGGGCAGGGAGAGGAGGGGGAGGTGTGAGGGGGCGGCGCTGTATTAAGTGGCAGTGTGTGCATGAGCGCATGCTGCAAGTGCTGCTGATCTGCATATGGGTGTGGGTTGTGTGCACACATATTTGGCTGTGTGCAAATACCTGCCTATCGTAGGTGCTCTCACCATACGGGTGAACGATGTCTTGCACTGATGGACATATTTGTACACTTTGATGGTGTAAAAAGTATTTCTTCTTCTTCTTCTTTGGCGATCACTCATAGCTGAGTAAGATTGTCTTCCATAAAGTATATCCACTTACTAACTCTTCTGCAAATGGTGCCCATTGTCCCTGGCTGCGTAAATGCCTAAGACCATCCATGGGTATGCAGGCCTAGGATGAAGCTGATTTCACTAGCCATAAACAGCAGACTACATTAATGCCAAAATCTGGAAAAACTGTGAATGTGGCGTTTTTGCTCAAAACAAGCTCCTTTGCTCTGAAGAGTAGTAAGCATTCCCAGTACAACTTAGGAAAATATCTGGAAACATACATCAAGTCCATGCTCAGAAGCAGGACACCAGGTGGCCATGTTCATGCTGTATTATAGTGGCTAAAAAAAGAGAGCTATGAATAATGACCCTGCAATCATCATCTGAAGCCCTTCTTTGTGTGCCTCCTACACAAGAACGGGCCTTTTCTGCGGTGGCTCCCCATCTGTGGAATGCTCTTCCCAGGGAAGCTCACCTGGTGCCTTCGCTCCATATCCTAAGGCACCAGGCAAATATATTTCTCTCGAACCAGGCCTTTGGGTGGTTTTATATTCTGCAACCTAATAAATGTGTTTGTGGGAGGGGGGTTATTAGTTTGTTTTTGTTTTTATTATGTATTTTGTGTTCTCATTTTTTAATTTTGATGTTGTGAACCACCCTATGATCTTTGGATGAAGGGTGGTATACAAATTTAACAAAGAATAAAAGAATAATAAGGAAGACCCTGCCTCTGCCATGAGCTCATTATGAGCAAATCTCTCTGGGCTTCAGCAGCCTCTACTCTGCAGTAAGGGTCTTAATGATACTGACCCTAACCTTACAGGGTTATTGTGTTTCTGAAGTGCTTTGAACCATCTAAAGCACTATGGAAACGTCAATTACAATAAAGAGAAATAGTCATATGACTCACTCACCTAAAGCAGAACTGCAGTTCTCCCTGCCACTGCAACCTTCTAAATGCAGAATGAGCACTGACTGGCATGCAAAAACTGCAAAAATTTACCCATGGAAAGTCAATCACCTGATTTGTTTGCCTGAGCAAGGAACACAATGAAGGGCATCAGCTTCCAGCCATAATGGTTGCTGCATAATGATGGCCAAGCTAGTTCATCTTTGTACCTGTACCACACTGCCTGCTTCCACGGCAATTGGAGCAAAAGCTGATCAGGCAAGCTCCTTTTCAACCTGTTGGCTGGATTTTGTTTTGGGATTATTGTGTGACTTGCTTTATGCCAGTGGTTCCCAGGGGATCTGTGGCACGTCTGTCAACTGTCCAGGACATCTTGTTTTTCGGGACCTTACTCTCGCAGGGTGGCACGGGTGGCGCTGTGGGACGTGGGTGGTGCTGTGGGTTAAACCACTTGCCGATTAGAAGGTCGGCAGTTCGAATCCCTGTGATGGTGTGAGCTCCTATTGCTCGGTCCCTGCTCCTGCCCACCTAGCAGTTCGAAAGCATGTCAAAGTGCAAGTAGATAAATAGGTACTGCTCCGGCGGGAAGGTAAATGGCGTTTAGGTGTGCTGCTCTGGTTCGCCAGAAGCGGCTTAGTCATCCTGGCCACATGACCCGGAAGCTGTACGCTGGCTCTTTTGGCCAATAAAGCGAGATGAGCGCCGCAACCCCAGAGTCGGCCACGACTGGACCTAACGGTCAGGGGTCCCTTTACCTTTTTTACTCTCGCAGGAGATCATGGTGTCCCAAAATGCACAAGATCATGGTGCCAAAACACACACATTTTGGGACGCTGTGCTCTTGTGTGGGAACACAGTTGGGAAGAATGTGTGGAGAATATGTTGGAGGGTATGGTGGCACCATTCACATATCAAAAAGTACCAGAGAGATATCAACATTTTCAAAAGCAGGGGGCCCATGGCTTGGCTTTTGAAAAACCGGGGGTCAGCAGTACTTCGCTAATTGGGAACCACTGCTTTATGCAATTGTATGACTTGCATACAGTTTATTTTTATTTTTTTTAATATATTTTTGACTTGCATACAATTTGAAATAAAAATACTGTAAAAGAAAAGCAATCAGTAAGGATAGCAGAGAAGTGCATGAAAATAAAAACAAGTAACACTTTAAAAAGGACTGTTTTTGGCATAGCAATAAAGTAGCTGTTGCAGACATTCAGGACTGAGGGGATGTGGTACAGTCCTCTGCACAATTGTTGCATATGTGTGGGGGCACTCTGTGCAGGAAAGAACCCCCCCTTCCAAAACCTCCATAAAAGTGGAAATTTTACATGTTAGGATAAATACTGAGCTTAATCTTTCCTCTCTTTAAGTTTTCAACATAGGGATTTTGATGGAACGAGGATGCTCTCAAGCCAGCAATCCCTGAGGACACAGTATCATTGGCAGAAATTGCCACAGGCTCTCCATCACAAGACATTCAAACACAGCACCTGGTAGCACTTTTTGAAGTAGGTGCTTTAGACATAAAGTCAGAACTAACCCTGTGAATCAACATCATGCAAATCTGCATTCTTGGTTCCAATCCTTATTCAGTTTCCAGTAGTGTGCTCATACTCGAGCCCAATTCCTCCAGCAGTGGAATATCTCCAGGTGGGGGCGGAGGGGGGGGGAGAGAGAACTTGAATCTATAGAAAAACCCTTCCTAAAAGGTATATGTAGAAACACATGAATACTCATTTAAATGCAATAAATTGTGCAGCTTCTGTTGTGCTTCTTTAAGCACAACTTTGTAACATATCATTAACGCTCTAGCAAGTGTACACACACACAAACACACATGTAAAAGGTGTGATTCAGCTAACTTGTTGCATGCATAGAATATGGTCTGCTTGTACAATAGGAGTTCCCCCTCCAGAGGCAGGTTTAGGGGAGTGTGTGGAGCCACAGCAGCCACCATAACTATAATGTACAGTGGTACCTTGGTTCCCAAACTTAATCTGTTCCGGAAGTCTGTTCCAAAACCAAAGCATTCTAAAACCAAGGCGCATTTTCCCATAGAAAGCAATGCAAAATGGATTAATCCATTCCAGACTTTTACAAACAACCCCTAAAACAGCAATTTAACATGAATTTTACTATCTAATGAGACGATGTACTGTACTATAAAATAAGTAAGACAATATTGTAGATGATAAAAAAAATAAATTCTTATGTGCACTGATGTGCACTCATTGTTTGAATGGGGGGGGGGCTTTTATCCATTTCTGCAGCCACACAATCAATCAGTAGCTGAACTGGGTCCACACAGCCACAAAAACAACTCACAAAAATGAAGTCACAAGCCACAGCCACAAAAACAAAGTCACAAGCCACAAGTCAGTCCCATAAAACAAATAACAAGTTACAGTCAAAAAAACGAAAAAGCCACAAAAACAAAAATGCAAAAATAGCAAAAACAAAAGCTCCAAATATCACCTCTGTGTTGCATGGGTGCCATAGCTGTCAACTTTTCCCTTTTCTTGCGAGGAATCCTATCCGGAATAAGGGAATTTCCCTTAAAAAAAGGAAAACGTTGACAGCTATGGTGGGTGCTCGGGACTCAACAGCCGACAGACTCAACAGGAAGCCTCTGATTAGCAGCTGGGGACTCAATTTACAAATGGAACACATTCAACAGGAAGCGGAACATGTTCAGCTTCCAAGGCAAAGTTCACAAACTGGAACACCTACTTTCGAGTTTGCAGCGTTCTATTTCCAAGTTGTTCATAAACTAAGCTGTCCTAAAACCAAGGTGCCACTGCAGAATGGAAGGTGAGAGGCGGAGTCATTTTGGAGTCACACGTGGCACCGCTGACGTTTGAGACCCCAAAGTCCGCCACTGCTCCTCCTCCCCTGTGCCCCCTGCATTCAGCTCCGGAGGGTTGAGGGAACTCTCAGAAGAGGTTTAGGGGCTTCACGGGGGAGCGAGACGTCCGGTTCCATGAGCCGACCTCATTCCCCATGCGCAAACCCAACTAAGTGTTATGTTGAATTCCACCCATCATCTCTTAGTAATTTCAATATTCACACAGGTACTGTGATGGGATGATGAGCTGCTTGTGCGTAAAATCGTATCCCCTCAGAGTTTGTTCAAGTCCACAAACCTCTGTCTGTGACGGAGCCCCTCAGACATGGCTCCTCTAGTCACTAGCAGATTCCGACAGTGGTTGCTTTCGGAATCGCTTCCAACATAAAAGCTCCTTAACGGAAACACGTCTTCTGGACTCTCTGCGTGACAGTTTCCGGCGAGGAGTGGGTGTCCCTACAGGAGGTCCTGAAACCTCCCCACTGTTTTCGCTGGAAGTGTCTCTGAGCCATCCCTCCAGCTCACTTTCCCTCCGCTCACCTCCTCTCCCCCTACTGGTTCCCTCTTCAGCTGCTGAGTCTCTCCCAACCTGTGTGAGCCCCTTCACCTCCCTTCCTTCCGATGGCAGTTCCCTGACATCCACCTCCCCTCCAGGGCCCCCTTCACCCCCTCTCGCCCCCTCCTCTACGGGCGGTGAGGAGGCAAAACCCCGGAATGAACTTCCTTCATCTTCCGATGTCTCGAACACTTCTCTCCACCTGTTGCGGTTCCTGGTCTCGAAGTACTCCTCCTCCTCAGAGTCCATCTCCCCTTCCCCTTCCGAGTCCGGGAATCCTTCCAACTCCTCCTCCTCATCGGTGGTCCCAAAGTATTCCCTCCGGAACCTCTCCACAGGCTGAGGTTTCCTTGGGAACCTTTGATGGAATGTTTCTATCAATACCTCGTCATTGATATCTTCTGCCATTACCCAAGTGTTTTCTGACTCCGGTTCTCCTTCCCACGCTACCAAATACTCCACCTGATCCCCCTTCCACCTGGCGTCGAGGATTTCTGCCACGTGGCTGCTGCATTCTCTTTCTTCTATGACCGGTCCCCGAGTGGCCATCCCTTCTCGTCCCCCCTCATACGGTGACAGTAACGACCTGTGAAATACTGGGTGCAGTTTCATGTGGTTGGGTAACCGGAGCCTGAAAGCCACTGGGTTGACCTGTTGAATGACCTCAAAGGGACCCAATCTCCTGGGTCTTAATTTCTTACAACCTCCTTTGAACGGCAACCCTTGGGTTGACAGCCACACCCTATCTCCCACCCTTATGGTTTCACCTTCCCTTCGGTTCTTGTCTGCCTGCCTCTTGTATTCTTCCTTCGCCCTTTCTAAGTTGAGTTGGAGCTGACGATGGATTGCTTCCATTTCTTCTACAAAATGCTCGGCTGCCGGGACGCTCCATCTCTCCCCTTCTCCCCCTGGGAAAGCCCTGGGATGACACCCATAATTAGCCAAGAAGGGGCTCATCCCTGTGGACACATTCTCGGCATTGTTGTAGGCAAATTCCGCCAGCACCAACTTTTCTACCCAGTCATTCTCTCTGTCATTGACATAACACCTCAGGTATTGCTGGAGGACACCGTTTGCTCTTTCCGCCTGCCCATTGGTTTCAGGGTGCCGGGCAGTCGAAAAGTTGACCTCCACCTGCAGTAAGCTCATGAGCTTCCTCCAGAACCTGGAAGTAAATTGTTTTCCTCGGTCTGAGACCACCCTCAATGGCACCCCGTGCAACCTAAAAATGTGTTCTACAAATAACTTCGCTGTCTCTTCCGCCGTGACTGCATGCGAGCAGGCTACAAAGTGGCACATCTTTGTTAGTAGGTCTACCACCACCATGATGGCTGTTTTCCCCTTGGACTTCGGCAGATCAGTCATAAAATCTATCGACACTGCCTCCCAAGGTCGTTCTGGGGTTGGTAAGGGTTCTAATAGCCCCGCCGGCGCCCGCCTCTCCCCTTTGGCTCGCTGGCATTGCTCGCACCCTCTTACATACTCCCGTACATCTTCCCTCACCTTAGGCCACCAAAATTCCCTGGTGACCAACCACATGGTTTTGTGTTGCCCAAAATGCCCCGCCGTGGGGCTGTCGTGCAACTGCTTGAGTACCCTCCCCCTTAAGTCTCCTTCAGGGATATACAGTGCCCCTTTGTAATACAAAGCTCCATTTCTTTCCTCGAAACCCCCTGGTTCCTCTCCCTCACCCCTAAGACCTCTGAGCTTATTCTGGGCGTATTCATCATTCTCTGTTTCCTCTACCAGTTCTCTTTGTCCCACCAATGCCGCCCCACACACCCAGCGGTCCTCTGGAATGACATGTCTCTCTTCGGGTGCTCCCTCCCCCTCCAAATATTCAGGTTTGCGAGAGAGAGCGTCCGCCCTAATGTTCTCTGGGCCTGGCACGTAACAAATCTCAAAGTTAAATTTGGAGAACTCCTGGGCCCATCTCACTTGCCGTTGGTTGAGCACTCGTGCCGTCCTCCAATACTCTAGGTTCTTGTGGTCAGTGCACACTTGCACCTTATGTTGTGCGCCAATTAGCAGGTGCCTCCATCTCCGGAACGCCTCATGAATGGCGAGTAGTTCTCGGTCATACACCGTGTAGTTCCTCTCGGATTTGTTCAGCTTTCGCGAAAAAAAGGCACACGGTCTCCACTCTGACTCCTCCTTCCCTGTCTGCAGAAGCACCGCCCCAATCGCTCTGTCTGATGCGTCAGTTTCCACTCTCATCGGTTTTTGTAAATCCACATGCAGGAGTTGTCCTTCCGAGGCGAAGGCCCTTTTTAGTTCCTCAAATGCTCGCTCCGCCTCCTCAGTCCAAACGAACTTCTTCTTACTGCTGAGACAGTCCGTAATGGGCGCCGTCAGGTGGGCAAAGTTTCGGATGAACTTACGATAGAAGTTCCCAAATCCTAGGAACCTCTGCACATCCTTCCTTGTTTTGGGTGTTTTCCATTCCAGCACCGCCTGGACCTTGCCGGGATCCATGGCCAATCCCTTGTCTGACAGGCGATACCCCAGGGAGTAAATTGATTTGACAGTCAAAGGGTCTATGCGGGGGTAGTTGGTCAGCTTCCCTTTCGCTGAAGACGTCGCGGAGATCTGCGTATTGTCGTGGTACCTTCACGTTCTCCGTTACTTCAGTCCCTGCTAGGGTGGCTTGGGCCCCTGCCAAACCCTTTCCCTCTTTGCAGTGTTCTAAGCAATGTGCTGAACCAAAAGAAACCACTCTCTGATGCCAGCCCACCAGCGGATCATGTAACGCTAGCCAGCTCATCCCCAATATAATGGGAGCTCCTCCCAAGGTGGCCACATTAAACGCTATCAGTTCGGTGTGCCTTGCCACCTTCATTATCATTGGGACGGTCTGCAAGCTGACTTCTCCTCCCAACAGCTCCCTGCCATCGATCGTGGTCACCTGCAGGGGGTTGCTTAAAGGGATCGTCTGTATCTGGTGTTCAGCTGCAAACTCTTTGCTCATGAAATTGCAGGAGCTGCCTGAGTCCAACAGCGCCTTTATCTTTAGAGGGTGTCCGTTTGGCAGCTCTAGCGCCACTTCTATCACTAGGGCGGGTTTAGGAGGTTCTGGCGTGGGCACTTTCACTGCTCTTTGGCCTGGCTGCTGTGCCCCGTCGGTGGCAGCCAGGCGTTGGCTTTTACTTGCTCCGGTATTTCTTCCTCCCTTCCCTCCACAGCTCCCACCATCCCTTGCCATTCCTTCCTCTGGGGGCAGACTCTGGCAAAGTGACCTGGCTGTTGGCAGAGATAGCATTTCCGGGCGCCTTTTCCCTCCTTCTTTCCCCCCCTCACTGGGCTTTGAAACTGCGCGCACGCGCGCGCTGTTCCGATTTCCATCGGCTCTGCCGGCGGGAAAGTTGGCTCTGGAATGTCTGGAATGCGGAACTCCTTCCAACGTTCCCCCTTCCCTTCCCGCCTCTCCAATGCTCTCGCCTCCTGGCGCGCTCCTATGGTCAGCGCAGATTTGGTCAGCTGGTCCATAGAATCCGCCCTGGGGCCCCGGGAAAGTTCGTCTTTCACAGCCGAAGAAAGCCCTTCTTCAAATAGCATTTGAATGGGTTCCGCCGATAAGTCCCACCCCAATCTGTGAACCAGCATGGTGAACTCAGTCCAGTACTCACGGACAGATCGGCTCCCCTGTTTGCAAGCCATTAACTGTCTGCGCACCACTCCCTGTTCAATATCGCTGGAAAACATCAGATCCATGGCGCGAAAGAACTTCATCGTGTCCTTTAGGACGTCACTATTCTCTGCCATCAGGGGTCTAACCCAGTCTCTCGCCCCCTTTTCAAGATGCCCAATCACGAAAGCCACTCGTGATTCCTCGTCAGGGAATTCATCAAACTGCAGATTGAGGGCATATTGCATCTCTGTCCGAAAGCCATGATAGTCTTTGGGCTCCCCCCCAAACTTCTGCACCAATCCTGGTACCTTTCTGGCGAGCTGGGTGGCTTTCCCCTTTTTGTCTGCATCCTGAGCCCTCCTCTCCTCAAGCCTCGCCGTCTGCAGCGCTAGCTGGACCTCCAACACCCGGTACCTTTCTTCCAGGCTTGGACCCGCTCCAGCTCCTGCTTCTCCGGTTCCGGCTGGGTTGCTCATGATGCCTTCTCCTGCACAAGCTGCTTTCAAAGACTGTCGGAATGCTGTGATGGGATGATGAGCTGCTTGTGCGTAAAATCGTATCCCCTCAGAGTTTGTTCAAGTCCACAAACCTCTGTCTGTGACGGAGCCCCTCAGACATGGCTCCTCTAGTCACTAGCAGATTCCGACAGTGGTTGCTTTCGGAATCGCTTCCAACATAAAAGCTCCTTAATGGAAACACGTCTTCTGGACTCTCTGCGTGACAGTTTCCGGCGAGGAGTGGGTGTCCCTACAGGAGGTCCTGAAACCTCCCCACTGTTTTCGCTGGAAGTGTCTCTGAGCCATCCCTCCAGCTCACTTTCCCTCCGCTCACCTCCTCTCCCCCTACTGGTTCCCTCTTCAGCTGCTGAGTCTCTCCCAACCTGTGTGAGCCCCTTCACCTCCCTTCCTTCCGATGGCAGTTCCCTGACAGGTACACTCCCAGCAATGAATGGAGACTTCCAAAAGGCATGGTCCTCAGCATGGACTTTGGCTTGACTTGAAGCCATCTTGCCATGTGTGAGCATTTTATGAGACGCAGGAAGCGACTGCCACCTTCGTTTTAAAAAACATTGGTTTCTAGTCCTCATGGTTAGAGAAAAATACTTCAAAATGAATGCATATTATTATTATTATTTTGCTGAGTTCTCAGAAATGCAACTCCTCTCCTCTGGCTTTCCCTACACACACAGCCCATCTATCCCTAATATTCATGTTCTTAAATCCTGCTGTACTCAGCAGTTTCGTCTTTCTCGTCAGTGTCATGCTGGAAGTGCTTCGGGAAATGAGCACTGGACGCGGCACTGGAATCCAAGCAGCAACTGTAATGTACAGTGAGCATTCAGCGTGTGTGAGGAGGGAAGCATCTTTCTCTAGACCCCATTAGCCTTAGTCTGACCTAAGGCAAAGATGACATTCAAAGCTGGGACACAGTTCTGGGTCTAATAAGCACAAACTGATTTACGCAACATGAACACTGCCCAATAAGATCCTGTGAGAGAATGGATTGCAGTGCGAGACATGGCGATTCTGCCTGATGAAACTCAAGGCCAATGCATGGGCAATTGGCTAAAAGATGCTGATTCATCCTGGAAGTCCATATTTGTCTATGCTGATGATCTGGAGTCTTCGGTGCATGTAACATGCATAAATGTGAAATTGGTGTGTTCTGCTTTTCTTTAATATGACTAGACTATGTGTCTCCAGTATGCCTAAATTGGCAGCTACTATGGTGTTGTAGTTTGGTTTTTATGTTGTTATTTGTTTTTGATTTTGTTAATGCTGGAAAAAATATTAATCATTTTTAAAAAAATTTTTAAAAAGCTTTGCTCTGGAGTATTATATAATAATGTCCTACACATTTGTTGGAACATTACTCATCTCCTCCTCCTCTGATCATCCGTGCAAGAGAGGTGCCTCCAGAAAGTTGAGAGGGCATTAAAGGTAGAACATATTAGGGGAACTTATGATTTTCAATTTTTTTATTTATAGAGCCCACTTTAATACCCTTAGAACAGAACTTTCCAAACTATGCGTTGTGACACATTAGTGCGTTGGCTGCAGTGTGTTGGTGTGTTGCACGAATGCTCCCCGTGCTCCTCCTGGGGCTGGAAAGGGTTAGTTTAACTTCCGGTTTGCTGGTAAAACTGAATTACTGTGTCACGAAATGATGTGAAACTGAATCGCTGTGCCGCAAAATGAGGCATGTCCAAAAAGTGTGTCACCAGCTTGAAAAGTTTGGAAAGCTCTGCCTTAGAAAATGAATAAGGAGAATATAGCTTGCTCGACTTAAGTCTGTATCACTGCTTTGCCGTACTTCAGGCAGCCAACAGTGACTTACTGCTACCAACAGACATTACTTCAGTTCCCATCTTCATTTCAGACCTGTATGCACATACATACTCCCCAACCTACGACACAGCAATAAGTGTTTGCTAAGTGTAAAAACACAAGGTCAAGAATTAATGTGGATGCACAGAGATGAACAGTCACCTGCACAGATACACCTCAGCCACACACACCATTCAAGGGGCATTTTGCTACTCAAATATAAGATCCATGGGGAGGTCCACCAGCAGGAACTGGCAGGAATTTAGTTTTCTGGGCAGATATTTCCTGCACCATTCATGTGAATTAGGAATTCCAGGAAAAATAATTCCCACATGTAATCCTCCTATACATTCTTCTACGGAGGCAAAATATTATGGCAACAATCTAAACAGTAAAATATGAAGCAAAAGAAACCACACACACAGTCAGAGCTGATTTTGAGATTTTATTCGGCAGCTGTTCCAACACCTAATGAGGCAAGTCATTTTTGAAACCAAACAGTGGCTTGCCTCTTCAGGATAACAAATGCACTCCTCCTGACTATCTGCTTATCCACATAAATAAAGGGGTATCTATTTCACAATTTCCACACTCCACCATTTCCTTACTGCGGAATTAATTATGGCTTCAGTAAACTGATTTCTGCTTAAAATATTATTGTAGAAATCTTGAGACTGCAAGTGGCAGAGGACTATGAAGTACTGAATCATACACCTTGGGGAACTTTCCTGCCAAACTTTCAAATGCTGTGAGAACTCCAGGTACAAATATGCCGCTGCAAAGTCATGCAAGTTGAATATTCCATTTGAAAGACAACTCAGTTCTGTTTTGTGTATGTCAATATTCATGTTTGCAGAATGCTTTCATAGAACCAGCCAACGGGATAACCACGTATTCCAGTTCTATGTTATCACTTTGCAGACTACTACAAATACCCTGGGACGCGGGTGGCGCTGTGGATAAAACCTCAGCGCCTAGGGCTTGCCAATCGCAAGGTCGGCGGTTCGAATCCCCACGGCGGGGTGAGCTCCCGTATTTCGGTCCCAGCTCCTTCCCACCTAGCAGTTCGAAAGCACTCTTAAGTGCAAGTAGATAAATAGGTACCGCTTTATAGCGGGAAGGTAAACGCCGTTTCCGTGTGCTGCGCTGGTGCCGCCTCGCCAGAGCAGCTTCGTCACGCTAGCCACGTGACCCGGAAGTGTCTCCGGACAGCGCTGGCCCCCGGCCTCTTAAGTGAGATGGGCGCACAACCCTAGAGTCGGACACGACTGGCCCGTATGGGCAGGGGTACCTTTACCTTTACAAATACCCTAGCATCCTGGCATAAAGGTAAAGGTAAAGGGACCCCTGACTATTAGGTCCAGTTGTGGCTGACTCTGGGGTTGCGACGCTCATCTCGCTTTATTGGCCGAGGGAGCCGGTGTACAGCTTCCGGGTCATGTGGCCAGCATGACTAAGCCGCTTCTGGCGAACCAGGGCAGAGCATGAAAACGCCGCTTACCTTCCCGCTGGAGTGGTACCTATTTATCTACTTGCACTTTGATGTGCTTTCGAACTGCTAGGTTGGCAGGAGCAGGGACTGAGCAACGGGAGCTCACCCTGTCACAGGGATTCAAACCACCGACCTTCTGATCGGCAAGCCCAAGAGGCTCTGTGGTTTAACCCACAGCGCCACCCGCGTCCCTTAGCATCCTGGCATAGCAGTCAGTAATTCAGAGTCTCCTTGGGCAAGCCTGCCCCTCCCTCGAGGGGTCCTTTCTTGCCCCACAGTTGCCAACCACAAGGCAACAAATCTCAGGCAACAAGATTTGTCAGCAGGTCACTCTGAAGGGCTGACAGTGGGAGCCTTTGCCTTCTAATCTCTTATTTTATTCATAGAGTGGATTTCTAGGAAAACTACCTGTTGGCCAGAGCAAACATATTTTTAAGAAGCAAACGAGCAGAAAGAAGAGGCTTTGTCCACAATGCAGAATGAGTGTTCAAAATGGCCCAGTGGTGGATTTATAATGTGAGGGTTACAGGCAGGCTAGGAGACAAAATAGCAAAAAAAGATGAAGTTGGGAAGTAGCTTTGAAGAGCAGCTTAAAATATTACGACAGCCCCTGTGTGGAGGCTGCTGAAATTATCTTCCCTGTAGTGGTGCTCTGTTTGGTGGAAGCGAACACTTCAAAGCTCCTTGCTGCATGCATTGCTGGGACTGCGTACATTTCTCCTTCATCACCAGGCATATGCAACATGACAAGACAATTCACATTATAAGGACATGTTAAACAAAGCATCACCAGGCTGGAAGCCTTCTCATTGGGGTAATGATATTTAAATCATGGACTATATGGAATTGGCGAAAATGACTGGCAGAATCCGAGACCAGGGAGAAGAGTCGGTGAAAGAAGATTGGAAGAAATTTAAAGACTACTTACAGAAATATTGTAAAATTAATGAATGTTAGAATGATGACGGATTGAAGTTAAGTGGTTTCTAGCAGTAATGGTTAAAAGAATTGGAAAAATTGGTTTTTAATAGGTAAAAAATTAAGGTTATAATACATCAAGATTAAAGATCAGGATTAAAAAGGAGGGAAAGGAATTGCTGGACTAACAAACTGAATTGGAATACAAAAGAGGGAGGTATGAGGAGGTCCGGGAAACAAGTAAACGTAAAAGAAGTGATGAAAAGATGGAATTGTTTTTAACTGTTTTTTCTTTTTTGTACTTTGTATTTTGTATTTTTCTTTTTATTGTTAATTTTTTTATTAATGTGATCTCTTTCTTTTGAAATTTTAATAAATATCATTAAAAAAAAAAAGATATTTAAATCAGTCCACAAGAGGGGTAGTTAGTAATAATAATAATAATAATAAATAACAATAACAACAACAACAACAACAACAATAATAATTACATATCCCATATAATACACACACACAAGCAAAAAAAGTGGCTACTAAGAAAGAGTTTTTCTCTCATGTTGGCATTCTACTATGTGTCTATTATAAATACAGAAATCTTGTACTTACCTACTGCTTTTCCTGGGCAAAGGGAGGTCTTTCTGCAAATAATTGAAAAAAATTACATTAGCTACAGGTGTAAATTGAAGATAAGGAAAGGAAAGACTGGCCTTTTTTTCACATCCCACCCTCCATGAAGTAAAAATAATAGCAAGGGCATTCATCCCTACTATTTCTGTAACTCATTCTTCAGTACACATCATTTATATGGAATGTAGCTGTCCTGAGGGAAAGTGGAGCACAACAGGTAGCCAACAGTTCTTCATTCCCAATAAGCCATCGCATTCTCCTCAGAAAGTTTGATGAGGGAGTGGGATACCCAGAGGCAACCTAGACTCCTCTACCATTTTCTCATGGTCAAAAAAATGCTAAAGGAGAGGTGGGGAAGACAGGGAGACTTGTGGTGGCAGATACTGCAGAGCACGTAAATCTGTGGTAAGCCCCCACAGAAGGGCTTTGCAGAAGAGCTCAGTTAGAACACACATTTGCCATGACTCCATGAAACACAAGAGGACAGGATGTATATGCTACATGCACAGAAACCATCTCTCTGAAAAACTCAGCTTTCACGTTAGAAAAGAGAGAGAACAACTCTCTCCATGGGTAGGCAAACTAAGGCCTGGGGGCCGGATCTGGCCCAATCACCTTCTAAATCCAGCCCGTAGACGGTCCGGGAATCAGCGTGTTTTTACATGAGTAGAATATGTCTGTTTATTTAAAATGCATCTCTGGGTTATTTGAGGGACCTGCCTGGTGTTTTTACATGAGTAGAATGTGTCCTTTTATTTAAAATGCATCTCTGGGTTATTTTTCCCTTCAAAATATAGTCCAGCCCCCCACTAGGTCTGAGGAACAGTGGACTGCTGAAAAAGTCTGCTGACCCCTTAGTCCTTATATCTGTAAAGACGATTGAAAGTGGGGTCACTGCATGCCTGCTGAAAACCCAAAGGAGTTGCCAACAGGATTTCCCAGTGGTCAGAGGCATCTATAGCTTCCTGCCCCTGACTAGCAAAACCAGAATAAATTATGCATAATAACAGTAATTGTCCAAAGTGCATCATAAATTATGTAAAACAAGGGAAATGGGGCAAATGTGCTCGATTTACAGCGTGTACCTAAATCACAAAGTTTACCTTTTCTTGTTTGGACTGCCTGGCTGCATTGCTGCTGCTTTTCCATTTTAGCACAGGGTAAATGTATCCCTGTTTATGAGGCGATCGGGTGAGGGACAAAAGAAAGGAGGGCCGTCCCAGAGACTGTCCTCACAAAAGGCTCAAAGGTGGAAATGACAAAAGACGTAACAGGCCGGGTGAATTAGGTGAGGGAACCAACAGGGTGCGGGGCTGGGCTGGCGGGATCAGAAATAAGAAAAGGGAATCAAGGAAGGATGGGTGAAAGAAAATAAAGTATCAAGGCTACAACCATATGCCCACTCACTTGGAAGTGAGCACTATTGAACCCAGTAGGGTTTACTTCTGAGTAGGCATGTATAGGGTCACACTGAAAGACAAGCAGGCAGGCAGGCATTGAAGTTGCTTCCTGATATTAGGTTTCTTCAAGACAGGAAAGCACTTGATTCTCTCAATGTAACAGGTAGCATTAGATATATTTCCTGGTGAGTTATTTTGACAGACATATTGGATTTTCCAGATTGTCCAAGTGCCAGCAGAATCGCTAAATAGCATATTCATGCCAACCACTTTGCAGTACAGATTTCAATTTCTGCTTACCAACAGGGGACAATATAAAAAAAGTTATAGGTCCCTCTCTACCCAGTACCGTTAAAATGTATTGTTGCACGCCAGCCTAATCTCTGTGTGGTGCAAGTTACAAGGAGTTCCAGAAACTCACCCAAGGTTTGTCTTTTCTTTTGGAAAGGAGGCACAGCAGAGACTGCAGTGTCTTTATGATATATGGTTTAGTTACACAAATATACAACCTGAACCTCTAAGCAGTCCTGATTCTTTCTGATACACAGGCATGACCATAAATGCTACCCCCACTTCATTCACAGTCACCAATGCATGCTCATAAGTGCCTTGATACATCTCTACAATTTTCTACATCACACACATCGAAAGAACCCCAAAGCCCCTCCTTAACCACTCAAATTCCCTCTCAATAAAGGGCTCACACCCGTAAGACATTTAAAAATTTAAAGGGACAACCTGCCCAAAGCTCTGCTGTCAAAGTTGTTGCACCCCTAACGACCGCTCAACACAACTAGCAGGCAATACCGCTGTTTCTATGAATGGAACCCCCTCTGTGTCAATGGAGCAAGTACCATAGCGGGATATTGACACTTTCTATCAGAACCGGAAACAATTAATCAGACTTGTTTTCTAAGGAAAAGTACGTGTATCCGAATGAAACTATGTATAAAATAATTTGTTCTTTATAAAGGGGTTCTAGAATGACTCACACACTCATGCATTATGGGAAACCTTGTCTGCCATAATTCCCTAAGCAGGCCATCGCGTGTGCGGACACTTATCAGAGGAAGCTTCCAGAAAGATTTTCCTTACACAGTGGACTCTGGTGGTAGTAACTGACAAAGCCCACTGCAATGTTCACCGAGACTGTCAGATGAATGAAGCACATGGATCCTGTTGATTACCCAGGTTGTCACTTGAATGTAACTTGTGATAACTGCTTAGAAAGTCCTGCATCCAGACAGGCCTTTTTATTTTGGCTGCATCATCTTAAATTCAAAGTGCTGCTTATTATCGATAAAGCCCTAAAAGGCTTGAGATTAGGCTATTTAGAGGGCTGCCTCTTCCCCCATGAACCTGCCTGTCAAATGTGGTCATCTTCTGAGGTCTTGCTCTGCATTCTGCAACTAAGGTAGGTGCAATTAATGGAAATGTAAGACAGGGCCCTTTGGGTGGAAGCAGGTAAGGACATTTTTGTTCCACCAGACTTTTAATACACCTTAATTTTATCTAGTTTTAAGGGCTGGCTCACACATGCATGTTCATCACAATGACTGCAGCATCAGGTGGCACTTTGCAAATGAGTCACCATCACAGGTTTAGCTCCGCAGAGAGAATGTCCTCCTCACCTCAGACAAAGTGCTTTTTGAGGTCAGTTCACACATCCAAAGCCAGTCTTTGCCATGGACATCAGCATCCCCACAACAAGTTTTCCCACTGCCTTGCCGTATTTCCCCCCTACAATTCATCACAAAGCAGGCTTGAGATCTGCCTCAAAGAAACTCAACAATGTGTGTATGTGATGCACATGAAACACAATGGCCTTGGCTCCAGTGAAGTGTGATATCCTTTTAAACCTGATGACCCAAGCAGCATTTCATGTTTAAACCAAGGCCTCATCTGCTACTTTTGCCGTGTAAACACACCAGGAGTTGGCTGCAGCAGTGCTGGCATGCTAATGTTACAGGGGTAACAGCTGAGGGCCCAAATGGCAAATGAAGCTGGTTGGGCAGGACAGAAAATCAATTTTAACCCACCCAGCATCAAGTTTAAATCAAGCCATGCACTAAACAAAATGGCAGGTGCCACACATGTGACAGAACAAGGTGGCAAAACAGCAGGGGAATTCTGGGCAGGGTTTGGGGGCAGAAGTCCAGGGCTCCTACAATGCAGAATAAGCAGACGGACCCAGACAGGGCTGGCTTACCCATTTTTTTATTGATCTTTATTAGTTTCAATTAAAAAAAGAGAAGTCTATATATACAGCAATATTCAGTACCAAAGCTGGAACAAAGAAGAAAAAAGAAGATAAGGAAAAACAAGTACATAATTTTATACAGTTCTTCTGTACGAATATAATAACAAATTGTCCTTTATGTTCATAGAAATACAATTTCGTAAAAAGAAGCGGGGGAGAGATTTCTATAAAGAAACTATTAAAAGTCTTCCAAAAAATTTCATTTACTGTGTCTATTCTTTCCTTTATAACGTGCAGGGCTTACCGCATTTTGAAATAAGTGAAGTACACTTTACCATCCGAAGGCAGGAGGGGGCAGCAAAGGACATTAAGTCCAGAGTCTAAAATTACCTAGCTGTGCCACTGTGGCTGAACCATGTTGAAATGGTTGTATGTGAGAAGGTGCCATTTGTGAATGGCAATCTGCCCCCTATAATTCCCTGTAAGGAAACAAATAGCACTCTCAGGGATGTTCTAAGCCTGGCCTGCCTCCCACATGCCATAACCTCCCACATTTCTCCGACGAAAATAGGGATGTCCTCTTCCATAATGATAATTTTACCATTTATACTCTACACTTCTTACTGAGTTGCTCCAGCTACACTAGGCAGCTTCCAACACATATAAAAACATAGCAGAATATGAAACATTAAAAAAACACTTTCCTATACAGGATTGCCTTCAGATGGCTCGGGGGTCGGATAACTCCAAACCTTCCAATATTTCTCCAATGAAAACAGGGACATCTTAAGGAAAAGTGGGACATTCAGGGATCAAATCAGAAACCGGGACAGCTTCTCTAAATCAGGGATGTCCCTGGAAAATAGGAATACTTGAAGGGTCTGATATGCTAGTTTACTACCTGCAAGGAACTCTGTGTGTGTGTGTGTGTGTGTGTGTGTGTGTGTGTGTTTTAACAACATGGACCATTAAAAAAACCCTGCAGTCTGAGGTAGTACATTCTAAAGGTAAAGGTACCCCTGCCCGTACGGGCCAGTCTTGCCAGACTCTAGGGTTGTGTGCTCATCTCACTCTAGAGGCCGGGAGCCAGCGCTGTCCGCAGACACTTCCGGGTCACGTGGCCAGTGTGACAAGCTGCATCTGGCGAGCCAGCGCAGCACACAGAAACGCCGTTTACCTTCCCGCTGGTAAGCGGTCCCTATTTATCTACTTGAACCCGGCGGTGCTTTCGAACTGCTAGGTTGGCAGGCGCTGGGACCGAACGACAGTAGTACATTCTACCACCACACAATTTCACCTTGTCATTCTGCTGCTTGTAGGGACCTAGACTAGGCCTCAGACGCAAAATTATCAAATACTGAATAATCAGAGTGACCAGAAGTAAGGTAATGTCTAGGCACGTATGAATCAGCCTTAGGCCAGGTGGCAGAATGAATGGACAATATTATTCCATACTGAAGGCAGGGAAAATCACATAGTTCAGTGTTCCCCTAGGCCAGGCTTCCTCAAACTCGGCCCTCCAGATGTTTTGAGACTACAATTCCCATCATCCCTGACCACTGGTCCTGCTAGCTAGGGATCATGGGAGTTGTAGGCCAAAAACATCTGGAGGGCCGAGTTTGAGGAAGCCTGTCCTAGGCAAACAATTAACTGCAAGTAGAAAGCCAGTGCAGCAGGTACAAACTCAGGCTAGGAATCTTTCTTCCTGTGATCCTACTCTTCTTCTTGCATAGATGTTATTCCAACACATCGTTCGTTGTTGTTTTTTTTAATGATGTGGTAAATTGTCTCTGGGCTCAGTGATTCCATGCTAACTTCCAACACATTTGCTTCCCCTTCCCAAGAGTCTTAGGTGTCTACAAGACTTTGCTGCAACAAACTAAGGTTATAGTGCGCATATAGCATTCAAAGCACATTATTTCCATCAAATAATTCTGGGTGCCATAGTTTACACCTCAGAGGGTTACATTTCATAGCAACCCTTAACAAACTATAATGTCCAGAAGTCTTTGAGGGGAAGAATATAACTTTACAGGGATAGTGTGTACAGCCTCCAACAAGGCTATGTCTCTGGATATGATTTGTCCCTCTGATGACAACAGCAGGCTGAGCTGAATATGAGGCACATCCAAAATTCCTTTTTCTGGGAGGAGGCAAACAGAACCTGGGGCAAGGGAATCCCCCGCCCACCCTCATTTCAATGGGGGTTGTGCTAGAGATTGTCCCGGTGGACTGTGCCCCAGGTAAATTAACAAGGAGGATGTGTCATTTGGTGTTTCTGCCCAAAGCACCCATTTCCCCCTTAAATCAGCTCCATTCTGGGTGGGATATTCAGGGTCAGTGCAAAACGGCCAAACAAAAATTCATTTTTGTTTTTGTTGATTTGGAAACTGCCAGGTGGATTATGACCAGAATATTTATCTGCCATCCAAATTTCCAAGCAGAATACGCCAAGGGTAGGTGGGAGAGTGGGAGGTTCGGTGGGGAACAACAGCACAAGGGGCAGTCTTATTTTTCTAGAAAAAGAGGTGCCGGAACTCACCAGGAATGCCTCCCTTATTCTGTTATGATGGCAACGGCACCACCTGAGAGGTGGCAGAACAGTGTTCCAGCTGAAAAAACCCTCACAAGGGGTTATGCTTCAGCGCCACATTACCGCACCAGTATGTTTCTTTCCACAGTCGCTCCAAGCAAAGAGATAGGTAAAGTCTAGAATGACAATTCAATTCTCTGGAGACAGAGCTTCCTGGTTCTTTTATATGCTGTTTTTCTCTCACACCCAGGGCTGAAGTGAGAGAAGCGATGGAAAACAATAAACGAGTGTAGCTCATTGATTGGCTATGATTTGACAGTCATAAGTCCATCCAGAAACAAGACCACAGCTAAGACAGAAATAATTAAAAGCGTGAAGTTTCATTTTAAAATACTTAAAATGATTTCCCTGCCAATGCCAATATACAACATTGTCTTCATAATGCTCTTTTTTTGGAGGGAGGGGCACAGAGCTGTAGCTGAGAGAGAGAGTGGCTGACAAGAAGCCTGCAATACAGCCTACTATTAATATTTCACAGGGCTGCACCAAGATATTTTGCTGACTGAGGAAGAGCAGCAAATGGTGCCCACCAGTCAGGTACAAGCTATTTTGCCACCTGATGTGGAAAATCCTACAAGTCTCTTTTCCTGGAAATTATATAGTTGTTAAGCTTTTGTTTAGGAAGACCCCCAAACTGCTGAGCTTTTTAAAGGAAAACCCTAGTTGTTCAGCTATTATTATTATTTATTTTTTAATTGACTTGCCTAAGATCCAGGACAAAGCGCCGCCTTTCATAAATTCCCCCCGGACATCAATTCCGTCTCTTAGCATCAATTCCAGCCATTGCTTGTTAACTTACCACAGTGATCATGTAACCACTTGGTAAGCTGGTTATGCATGCCGTCCTATCTTTGTGGGCGAGGACAGATTCTGCACGCTTCCATGCCTCAACAGAAAACTAGAGGAGGCTTCTCTTTTCTTGCAAGGTGTTGGGTTTTTGGTGTTTTTTTTAAGTTCTGCTTGGCATGGAAACTGTTTATCATCGATACACACTACATAGATATAATTTCAGTATTCAGAAACACCAGTTCCTTATTCTCAGAGTCTAATGTGTCTATTAACCTCAGCATTTCAAAATACTGAAGGTGCAGTTCAAATTCCACTTGCCATTCTACTTAAATCAAGCTGGTTTCATTTGCTATCACTTGACCCGTGGTTAGCCCCAGTAATGATCTTATCTGTCAAATCTTTACTAACTGCTGGTGTTAAATTCAAGGCAGCATTTCAGCAACAACTTGGAAGCATTCATTTAGGCACTAGATCCTGCAGCTACTTGCTGCATACATGTAATAATCTGGGGCAGGGGAAGTGAAGTGTTTATCTCCAATTACGGTACGTTAAAAGGTGCTCCTATCTATTTTGAGATCAAGAAACAGACTATCAACAGCTGAACCCAGCCTCCCCCAAGCTGGTGCCTTCCAGATGTTTTAGACTCCTCCCCCCACTAGGCCCTGGCCAATGAGAGTTGCAGTCCAAAACATCTGGATGGCACAAGGATGGGAGAGGCTAGGATAACCTTAATACCCCACACAGTGTCTTCTATCCTTCTTTTGTAAAACCTTCCTCTATGTGTGTGTATCTTGGCATAATTTCATACATTTGTTCATTTTAAATCCATCACTATCTCCAAGCTCTCACAGCAGCAGCCAGCATTGAGGCCTCTACTCACGCAAACTACCTACCCAGGCCAAGCATGACAGTTTCCACATGCAGGCCTGCAGCATATACGGTTATATTTTGTAGTGACTTTTGGCATGTTGCTGAGACTCCTCAGAAATATTCAGCACAGTCAACATGTGTTGAGCCCTGCTGATATCACTGGTTTAACACGTGACTGTCTCAAAATGGGTGAGCTACAGGTTCTGAGAAACCAGAAAGAACTGCAGCTGCCACACTGGGCAAGACATATAGGTCATAATATTGAAATGGCCGCATGGGAGAAGCTGTGGAATGCAGATTTAAAATTTACAGCAGAAGGAAAACTACATGAAAATGATGTATAGATGTATAGATTCTTTGGCGATCACTCGTAGCCGAGTAAGATTGTCTTCCATAAACATGGTTTTAACAGTGAGTCAGTAAGTGACTATGGGAGCCAATTCTGGATCCACACATCCTTCCACAGTAGGGACATTGGTTTCCAGGCGGGAGTTGATCACTGTGTGGATTTGCCAAGCGTTACTTCCTCTTAGCACATTTCTCCCTTTCGTCCTGAGTTTGAGCATCTTCAAAGCCCATGACACCTTTGGTAAAGGCTGTTCTCCAACTGGAGCGCTCGCAGGCCAGTGTTTCCCAGTTGTCAGTGTTTATACTACATTTTTAAAGATTTGCCTTGAGAGAGTCTTTAAACCTCTTTTGTTGACCACCAGCATTACGCTTTCCAGTTTTAAGTTCGGAATAGAATACAGTGGTACCTCGGGATGCGAACGGGATCCATTCCGGAGCCCTGTTTGCATTCTGAAGTGAACGTAACAAGCAACGGCGCGTCTGTGGGTCGTATTTTGCTGGTTCCACACATACGCATGACGTCATTTTGAGCGTCTGCGCATGCGCGAGCGGCGAAACCCGGAAGTAACGCACTCTGTTACTTCTGGGTTGCCGCAGAGTGCAACTCGAACGCGCTCAACCTGAAGCACATTCAACCCGAGGTATGACTGTAGTTGCTTTGGAAGATGATCATCAGGCATCCGCACACAGTGGAGGAGCTTCATGCTCCAGCACCAGGGGGGTGGGCAGAGAGCAGGCTAGCGCATGTTCCGGGGCGGGGCACACCACCCACAGGGGCGGGACGTGCATTCTGGGGGTGGGGCGCCCAGCGTGGGCAGGAAGCAGCCGCGATGGAACCCCACCGGGATCGCGTTGCCAGGGGCAGTGCACTTCCCCCACTCTCCTCTTCCTCCCCCAGTGTCCACACAACATGACCAGTCCAACGAAGTTGATGTTGAAGAATCATTGCTTCAACACTGGCAATCTTTGCTTCTTCCAGTACACTGATATTAGTTCGCCTGTCTTCCCAAGTGATGTGTAAAATTTTTCAGAGACACTGTTGATGGAATCTTTCGAGGAGTTGGAGATGGCGTTTATAAGTGGTCCATGTTTCACAAGCATATAGTAAGGCTGGTAGTACAATAGCTTTGTAAACAAGCATTTTGGTTTCCCTGTGAATGTCCCGGTCCTCAAACACTCTGCACTTCAATCAGGAGAAAGCCGCATTCGCAGAATTCAGGCGATGCTGGATTTCGCCATCAATGTTGGCACTTGTGGAAAGATAACTGCCTAGGTAGGAGAAGCGATCAACATTTTCCAACATTACACCATTGAGTTGGATTTGTGGCGCTGCAGAGGGGTTATTTTGTACTTGTTGGTGCAGCACTTTGGTTCTTTGGATGTTGAGTGATAGGCCAAGCTTTTCATAAGCTTCTGCAAAGATATTTAGGATGGTTTGGAGGTCATCCTCGGAGTGTGCGCACAGTACGTTGTCATCAGCATACTGAAGCTCTATGACAGAAGTTACAGTAATCTTACTCTTTGCTTTCAGCCTGCTCAGACTGAAGAGCTTTCCATCTGTTCAATATATGATTTCTACTCCGGTGGGGAGTTTCCCTTTGACAAAGTGTAGGATCCTGGCAATGAAAATAATGAATAGAGTTGGGGCAATAACACAACCCTGTTTAACACCTGATCCCACTGTGAATGGTTCACTTTGAGAGCCATTGTTACCTGCAATTGTTGCTGTCATATTATCATGGAGGAGCTGAATGATGTTTACAAATTTATCTGGGCAGCCAATTTTCAAAAGGATAGTCCACAGGGTATTTAACCCCTAGTGGCTTAGCAAAAAGGTATAAATCAAAATCATACACATGCTGGAAATGTAAAGAAAAAGAAGGTACTTTGTCGTGGTCTTGTAAAAGAGCAAAAGCTCTCTGGGAAATGATTTATAATGAATTGAAGAAAATGTTTAAGATAACCTTTAGCAAAAAACCAGAAGGTTTTCTTCTAGGGATAGTAGGTACAGAGATACCAAAAGACAAAAAAAACCTGTTTATGTATGCTACAACTGTTTTTTTGCCCAGAGGTGGAAAGAATATGCAGCACCAACCAACGAAGAGTGGCTGATTAAATTAATGGACTATAATGGACAAAAGGGCAAAACTAACAGGTGTCATAAGAAACCAAGAAGGAAAAAAATTCATTAAAGACTGGGGAAAATTTGTGGAATATCTGAAAAATTCTTGTATGCAAGTAAGTTCATTAGCAGGGTTAAAGTAAAACAAGCAGTTAAACATATTATCCAGAGAAATTAAACCATAACTTAAAAATGGATTAATGTGGAAAACGCAATATGAAAAACTAAAATAATAAAAAAACCACAAGAAGGGGGAGGAAAGTCAAATATGCATGTGTATTGGAATTGTATGTGATCTGTGTCTTTGTGATTTGTATGTCTGTAAATTTTGGAAAACTAGAAAAATAATAAAATAAAATCAAAATGAACTGCAGCTGCCATACTTTGCAAAAGCAGTAACAAGAACCAGTCAATTTTGGATTTCTGACCCATACAGTACATTATTGCTGTTCTCCCTTTGCCATTAATTCTGCCTCTTCCCCACAGCCTACCATGCTCAGAAAATACATGTTCATGAAGTGCATTAGATGTGGGAGGCTAGAAGCACCCCACTCCAATAAGTGCAAAATTCTCAACAGCAGAACATGGGGGCAATACTTGAGAAGATGCAAGATATAGATCCCAGTACATAGAGCCAATAATAACATAAAGGTGGAAGAAGGAGATATGGTTTGACATGAATGTCTTCATGAAACACAGATTTCACAATGAATTCACATGCTAAAATTCAATTAAGCATTATTTTCTCCAGGGAAGGAAGATATCTTCAACCTATCTGGGTGGCAAAGAGTAACATTACAAACATTCAGAGGGAAAATATTTAAGACACCTGCAAAATAGTGTTTGATGTATTTCTGGACAGCCAATGGCCAAGTATGTATACAGTGGTACCTTGGTTCTCGAACGGCTTAGTTGTCGAACAAATTGGCTCCCAAATGCCACAAACCTGGAAGTAAGTGTTCCGGTGTTATGGAAATTACGGGGGGGTAGGGGCACGTCTTTAAAGTTGTTAAATGTTACAAATATTATGCATAAATATATCCTTTCGACTTGCCAGCTCAGGGAAGTTACCTAGCTTTAAAAATCATATAAAATCAACTCCTTTGCCAGTTTCCTTCATTCCACCGCCAATTTGCTTCATTGGCCAAGGACTTGGAAACCACTTGGTCCCCATCATAATCCCTCAAGCGGGAGGTCACAAACTCACACGAAGGTACTCATAGGTGTCAATCGCTGGGCAAAGGCACTCCTCCGGACTTGCCCAGGTGGCAGACTATGCAAAACAAAGTTCTATTGCCCCTTTGTAGTAGGTGCTTAGAATGTACTTCCCAATACATAACCTGTATCCACCTGTTGCCCCAACACATTCCTCCTATATTAATCAGGATGTAGCAATGATGTAGTGATGATGCTTAATGAACTGTATGCTGGGATAAGATAGAAACTTTGAAAAGTCCTTGTCACCCCATCCTCGGGGTGCAAAATTCCTCTTTGAACCTGTTGCGCAATAAACTTTGGTCTACAGCTATTTGGTGGCTGGACTCCTTCCTTTATTCCACCGACGAGCTGGGTGACTGAGCAGCCTCGCACCTAGATTTTTCCATAACATCCGGTTTGCAAACGTTTTTTGGAAGCTGAATGTCCGATGCAGCTTCCGCGGCTTCCAGTTGAGTGCAGGAAGCTCCTGCAGCCAATTGGAAGCCGCGCCTTGCTTTTCGAACAGTTTCAGGAGTCGAACTGGAACGGACTAAGTTTGAGAACCAAGGTACCACTGTATTTTATTTATTAAATTTATTAAATTTGTATCCTGCCCCTCTTCCCAAAGGAGCCCAAGGCAGCAAATGCATCAGGATGAGCGACCCTATACTCCTGAAGCGCCGGGCAAAAAATTCGCCGTGGGCTCCCAAAGGGCCTAGAACTTCTACAATATTGTTGGGATGCCAATACAGTAGTACCTCGGGTTACAGACGCTTCAGGTTATAGACTCCACTAACCCAGAAATAGTACCTTGGGTTAAGAACTTTGCTTCAGGATGAGAACAGAAATTGCATGGCGGCAGCAGAAGGCCCCATTAGCTAAAGTGGTGCTTCAGGTTAAGAACAGTTTCAGGTTAAGAACGGACCTCCAGAACGAATTACATTCTTAACCCAAGGTACCACTGTAACTAATAAAAACTATCCTCACTTCTCAAAATATTCAGTACTTTGTTCATTTCCCCTTTATCTTACACTCTGGGTGAGTTTTGCAACCTGGGCAATGTTCCAACACCATTTGCACCATTCTGTTAAAGAGGCTACATTAGAACTGCACCACTTGCTGGGTACTTGAATTTTGGTATTTGATAGCAAGTTAACTCAAACTGGGATTCACCTATAGGGCTGCCATATGTCTGGAATTTCCCGGACATAGTCGGGATTCAGCCCTCATAAACAGCGTCCGGGCAGAAAATCACTTTTTTTAAAAATGTCCGGGAAAATCCAGATATATGGCAAATTTCCTTTAAAATAGCTCAAAATGTTTTTTTTAAAAATGCAAAAAAGCTCAACAACTTTGGTCAGAATTAATAAAAGCTCAACAACCTTTGTGTTGGGATTTTTAATTTTTGAAATACGGCAACCCTACCTAACAAAGGTACAAACAGCAAAATATAAGCTATTGGTATATGCACCAAAACAGTGAAAGTGGAACTGTACAGAATGAATGCGGGTAATTTCAAGACCACTGTAGAGCACTGGCAAGGCTGGGGTTCTTTTAAACTATAGTTTATATAATATTAAGCTAAAATACACAAGGCAAATACATAAATAAAACCTGACTGAGATATACGAACAAACTAAAACAACAATAAGCAGGGTTTTGCAGATTTTAAAAAAACCCTATGAAAATAAATAAAATTTATTTCTTTGACAGGTAAACTGGCCTGGCAAACTAAGGCAGAGAAATGAACAAAGCAGTTTTTGAGGAAGTAGCTAAGCAGGTCTCTGGAGGCAAACAAGATGAGTCTTGCAGTTCTTTAAAAATTAACAGATCAACAGTGGTATTAGCTTTCTCTGTTGGCTGTGTGTGTGTGCGTGCGTGTGTGTGTGTGTGTGTGTATACAAACAAATCCAAATGACAAGAAATGGGATTACACCAAAACATTAGGAAGAATTTTCTGGTGGTAGGAGCTGTTTGACAGTGGAACAGACTCCCACAAGACTTTCATTGGAGGTTTTTAAGCAGAGGTTGGATGGTCATCTGCCAAGGATGGGGGTTGGACTAGATGACCCTCAGGGTCCCTTCCAGTTCTACAAGTGTATGATTCTATCATTTACGGAGGTAGAAATTGTGGGTCCAAAAGGCCATCCATGTAAAGAGGCAGTGGCACATCCCCAACATTTCTATACAGAACAATTCTTCAATCAACAAGGGATTTGACACAACTTCTCTTGGCATTCTAAAAAAATTGTGAGGGTTTTTTCTTTTTGTTTTTTTAAAAAAGCAGATTAGGAGGCATTTCCACCATGTGGGTACACACTTCATTGGAAACCTGTTTCAAAATCTGGTAACGGATGAATCACTGTCAAGCTGAGAGGAGGTGTGAAGTCAATTTCCACAGGTGCACCATCTTATATCACATGTTGTTTTAAAAATGACATTAATCATCCACTGCCATTTTGAACAAGTTTTTGGTACTCTGGCAAACCCAAGTTCAACAAAACCATCATATCTGAATGATATGCACATGTGAGCCGTTTCCTTTTAATCTTTCAAACACAAGAGTGGGTGGCCGACTGTCATTTTCTAAAAGCTACTTGTGTGTACGCATTTTTGAGAAACTGACAAGCAGCTAAATAAATGCCCTCACACAGTTCAAATATGACATATCTATAGCATGGTAATCCTAATTAATTGGTTGGCATCCATCTGTCTCAGGAGACACTGGAAGAAGAGCGTGCCTTCAGGGATGAAGTGAACCAACTTGGGGAATCGCAGCACCTGCTCTGGCTGCACAGGCAGAAACAGGACCACTTCAAAACCTAGTAAGTGACCAAGGAAAATGGATGCAGAAAGAGACAGGGCTCAGTTCCCCAATTTTCCTCTCTCTCTCTCTTTAGCGAACATAACAACATTGCCATTTCTTACAAAGATATATAACCACAAGATTGGGGGCGGGGTTAGCATAAGGAGCCCTTCAGCAAGTTAACACAACACTCAGTCTTTGCAATATTTATTTTAGGGAACTACTCCTACATATTCAGGCTCACTGCACCTGCTTTTCATTTTCTTTTTAACGAAGCAACCTCTAAATGCATACAATTGAAACAAGTCTCAGATCCCAAACCGTTCGTTCCCAAACCATGTGCCATTGTGCACCAATTGCGCCACTGGGGGAACTGCTTTGGGCTGTGAGAAAGAGCATTACGTAAGGCGGCTCTGGTGGTGAGCCCCACTCACCCAAGAGACTGCCTATTGTGTCTCGCCTTGCTTTAGGGATATAATGGGAATAAATAATTTCACCATGCTGGGCCCACCTCTTTCTAATCAAGCTGCAGCTGGGAGCAGGTTGTTCCATTGTATCAAGTACAAATGGAATTGTCTAGGCTAGGGCTGGCCCACTCAGAAAGCATGCTGAGGCAGCTGCCTCAGGTGGCAGGTCTACAGGGGCAGCAGATCCCAATGTAGACCTTTATAGGCCAGCCTTTCTCTACCTGCTGCCCTCCAGCTGTTATACTGAAGGGAGCTGCAGTCCAGAACAGCTGGAGGGCACCAGGTTGGAAGAGGCTGGACTCGTCACACAGGAAATCCCCTTACACCAGGTCAGACTATTGGTCCATCTAGCCAAGTGTTATTCCCACTCTGGCGAGCAGCAGCCGACATCCTTCCCATTAGTGTCATACCTCATGTTACGTCCACTTCATGTTACGTTCTTTCAGGTTACATCCCATGGCAACCTGGAAGTACCAGAAAGGGTTACTTCTGGGTTTCGCTGCATGCGCAGACGCGCAAAATGACATCACACATATGCGTAGAAGTGGCGAATCGCAACCCGAGCATGCGCAGACGCGCCACTGCGGGTCGGGTTCCTTTCATGTTGCGAACGGGCCTCTGGAACAGATCTCGTTCACAACCAGAGGTACCACTGTACATCTATCTGATCATTTTAAGTGAAGGTGCCAGGGACTAAAACCTGGGCCTTTCTGCATCCAAGACATATGTCCAACCACTGTGCTTGCTGCCTTCCCCATTCGGTGCAGCAGAACTAGCTCACAGAGGCTGCCCCCTACCTCTCCGAAGGAGTCACTATGTTGGGCTTGCCCCACTCCAGCCAGGAGGTGTGTCCAGAACAGTGACTCATGCAGAAATATAGGGAGAAGCCTTCTTTGAAGGCAAGTCATTCTTATTCTCTCTTAAAGGAAACCCTTTTCCCATTTACATTCCCGTTACATTTAGAAGAATGCATAAGGAGTTGAGTGAGCAGGAGGGCCCCCCAAGCACAGCACACGAGGACCCCAAACGCACACAGCAAGGGGCGCTTTCTAAGGAAGTCCCTCTCAGCAGTACAACACATGTTGTTTTAAGCTGTTGGGTCACCCATCTGCTAAGGAGCAATGAAAGAGAAAACCCTACCACCCCATCATGATCAGAACATTATCTGACTACCACAGCATCATGAGGAAGGGCAGTGGGGTGGAAAGCAGAGGGAGAAGGAGGAAGCACTGAAAACAAAGGCAGTCGTCAGGAGTGGGTGCCAGGAGCAGGTTAGTAGTACTCACACAGCTTCAGTGAAGTTAACTTTTTATTCAAAGAAACTAGACAGCCCAGAAGGCCAGGCCTGCAGAGAACAGCAACTCTTCCAGGTAAAACTTGCCCCTATGTGAGGACTAAAGGTCCTTGCCTTCTCATAGTTGCCTAAGCTTCCTCCTTCCCATGCAATCTGAGACTCTGTTGTATTACCTGTCTTTGCTCCACCCTCTTCACACCTCTTCTGGTTCTGGGAGACCAGGGGGGAGGGGAAGCCCCCCAGACTTCTTCAGCAGCCTGCCTCATCTCTTCCTCTTAGCCCCTCTCCTCTACAGCCTCTGGTTCTGGGCTGCTCTCTGCCACAGCCTCTTCCTGCTCACTGATCCTTGTTGCCCTTTCAGTTTCTGACACCTCGTCCTCTGCCCCCTCTTCTCCCTCTGGTCACTCATCGTCATCCAACCACCAGTCCCCTGGGGTTTCCCCAGCTGGTGCCTCCCATCAACCCTCTGGATCCAGCCAGTTCATAAAAACAGTGACTACCTAAGAGAAAAAGTCAGCAGTGACTCAGATATGGAGTAAGTGCTCCCTGCTAGGCAGGAAGAGGGGTGTTTATGTACCGAATGGTCTTCGAGAGAAGGCATGCTCACTGCCAGAGCCATGCTGAGGGACATCAGAGCAGCACCATCACTCTTGTGGTAAAAGCTGCACCTCTCACTGCTTTCACATGGCGATGCTCTCCGGAACCCAATTACACATGAGCATTAGTAGCTTCTCTCTGCAGGCACCCTAATCTCACCCCACCTATAGCACACAAGGGAGGCTCTCTGAACACAGGGATACCACTGCTCCATTTCCGTGCTCCCTCTGCCAGTCCTAAACTACCCTCAGAACTGTGAACATGCAGAAGATCAGTGAAAGAAAAGGCAGGCACACTTGAAATGTGTATGGTGGAACAGCAAGTGCAGGGTCTGAAGAACTGGGGATGCCGTTCAGTGGAGCTCAAAGCTCTTCTTAGCTACAGAGTTGTGGCAACATGATATGGCTAAAATTGGATGGAGTCAGGATTGGGGCATGTATATTTCATTAACCCCCCCCCTCCCCATCATAATGAAGACAGACCATACCTACTGTTTCAAACCAGAGGTGGGCAGCTGCAGGAGAAAGATCTTTTTCGACAGTGGCCCAATTATGAAATGCTTTCTCCAGAAGGGCCTGCCTGGCACAAACACTGTCATATTTTTGGTGCCAGGCTGGGACTCATATTTACTTCAATGCATTTGGCTGTGGAGATTTTCCTTTTCTGGAGGGGTGGGCTTTCTTGGGTTTGTTGTTTTAATGATGAGTGTTGTGTTGTACAGCTGTTTTAGCTTTTAGCTATTTAGTATGACTGCCTTTAATGGTAAAGGTAAAGGACCCCTGACAATTAAGTCCAGTCGCGGACGACTCTGGGGTTGCGGCACTCATCTCGCTTTACTGGCCGAGGGAGCCAACATTTGTCCGCAGACAGTTTTCTGGGTCATGTGGCCAGCATGACTAAGCTGCTTCTGGCAAAACCAGAGCAGTGCACAGAAACGCCGTTTATCTTCCCGCCAGAGCGGTACCTATTTATCCACTTGCACTTTGACATGCTTTCAAACTGCTAGGTTGGCAGGAGCTGGGACCGAGCAACGGGAGCTCACCCCATCGTGGGGATTCGAACCGCCGACCTTCCAATCGGCAAGCCCAAGAGGCTCAGTGGTTTACACTGCATGTATGACTGCCTTTACTCTATTTGAATTTTTACTGTATGCGTTCTGTATTATTTTTGCTGTATTAATAGAAGTTGCCTTGAGACCCTTGTGGTATAAAGCATTGTTGGCTTCCTTCTGTCTCAAGACAATGGAGTGCGCCTCCAGGGGTGAAGTCAAACCACTGTGTTAGGAAGCCAATGTGACCTTCCCGGGCACAAGTCTAGGCAGTATGTATGGAGGGTTCCCAGAAGACAAGATGCCCCTCTCAGCCTCACTGATGTGGTCCAAAGGAAAGCAGAGCAATATGTTCAGCAACAGCTTGGCTGCAGCTGTTGCCAGGAGGAGACATACAAGAGGCTATCCAACCATCTTAGGGACTCCACTCCGGATTTATATAAAATTTACTCCTAAGTCTTTTTTTCTTCTGAAGGCAGCTAAGGTTTAGAACAGGGGTCAGCAAACTTTTTCAGCAGGGGGCTGGTCCACTATCCCTCAGATCTTGTGGGGGGCTGGACTATATTTTTTGGGGGGGGGGGGAATTATGAACGAATTCCTATGCCCCACAAATAACCCAGAGATGCATTTTAAATAAAAGGGCACAGTCTACTCATGTAAAAACATGCTGATTCCCGGACCATCCGTGGGCCAAATTTAGATGGTGATTGGGCCGGATCCGGTCCCTGGGCCTTAGTTTGCCTAACCATGATTTAGAATCAGAGTTTTCCTTCTCCTAGATGGGCTACCTGCATAGGCTGACGAGCCCCATCTGCCTCTCACTTCCCTCCACAGCAGGTGCAGAAACTGCCTTCTTGATCATTGCACCCACAGGCATAATGTGGGGAGGCCCAGGGGGCCCATGACCTTGGGTGCAGATTTTGGAAAGGGCGCAAGGGGGTGCAATCAGGCACTCCCACAACACTCCCCCCTCATGGGCCTTCAGGGCTGGGGAAGCTGTGGCACATCCTTCCCCTCATGGCCAGTGAAGGGATGCCCGCACACCACACCCCTGGGCAGGCCGCCAGGAACTGGGTGGGAGAGCACTGCCACCACCCACCAAGAAGAAGCAAGAGGCTCTTGCAACCTCCTCCTCCTCCTTTGCAAAGGGGGATGCCACAGGCTGCCGGGTGGGCACTCGCACGCCGGGTAGGGGCAGGGTATGAATGGCGCGTGACAGGGATTTCTGCATGGTGTGCTTGCTTTGCACACACACCAAATTGTGCACCCAGGGCAATGGCCCCCCTAGCACCCCCACAATACGCCACTTTGATGCCACAGCCCTCAGGTCTGCCCTCGTCATGGGGTGCCTTCAAGCCTCTTTCTCCCTCCCCTCCCCCGCCACCAGCTCGGACTGCCACAGCTCGGTTAGAAGTGAGGGCTTGGGCTGGCACGGGCACCCTCTGTGCCCCATCTCCCAGGCACATACACACGTGCACCCTGGGTGCCAAGAACCTGCACTACAGTGGTACCTCAGGTTAAGTACTTAATTCGTTCCGGAGGTCCGTTCTTAACCTGAAACTGTTCTCAACCTGAAGCACCACTTTAGCTAATGGGGCCTCCTGCTGCCGCCACGCTGCCGGAGCACAATTTCTGTTCTCATCCTGAAGCAAAGTTCTTAACCTGAAGCACTATTTCTGGGTTAGCGGAGTGTGTAACCTGAAGCGTATGTAACCTGAAGCATATGTAACCCAAGGTACCACTGTATATGGTTCGTTGAACCAACTACAGTAGTACCCCGGGATATGAACTTAATTCGTTCTGGAGGTCCGTTCTTAACCTGAAACTGTTCTTAACCTGAAGCACCACTTTAGCTAATGGGGCCTCATCCTGAAGCAAAGTTCTTAACACGAGGTACTATTTCTGGGTTAGCGGAGTCTGTAACCTGAAGCGTCTGTAACCCGAGGTACCACTGTATTGGCCTCATCTGTTTAGTCTGCCTGAGCCTGTCTTCTCACGCCGGGAAAGTCCCTAACTCATCAAGGGTTTGAGGCCCTTTGGCAACCTTCACCTGGCTTAGCCGGCCAGTTGAAGCCCTTTCCCAGGGTATGGCCACTGTCACATGCTGACAGCTCCTAGGAGCCACAGGTAAGGGCTGAGTGCAGGATGGGGACCAAAGGTGGACAAATTACCCAGGGAGCACAATGCGTTCCCCACCAGAGGTACTACCTAACACTACATAAATTACCCTAACACTAAATAAAAGAATAATAACAATCACCACAGGCCTCTCTCATCCAATTCCCCACAGTGGCCAACAAAGCATGGAGAAGCATTGGCCTTTTGTAACTGGTCCGACTCTCCTACGCATTCTCCTTCTACATCCTTGTAGAGTGTCTTCCTGGAAGCATGTCAGCTGTTGGCAACAGTCCCATAGGAGTCAGTCAGGGGGGCTTTCTCCCACGCTGCTGCAACCCCCAGCCAGCTATGCTCCCAAATTTCCTCCCACCACAACACCAGATTTAGGGTGGTGCAGGCAGTTCTACTGCACAGGGTGCTGAGGTGAGGGCATCCAAAAATGAGAAGATCCAAAATGGAGAAGATCCATTGGGGGGGGTGCCAATTTTTGGCATCACATAGGGTACCATATTCCAAAATATTACTAAAATCTGCCCCGCCCACTGTGTGTGTGTGTGTGTGTCCCACCATTTGGGGACTTCCTGCGAATGGTCAGAAAGCAAAACAATAGTTACTACAGCAGAGAGGATGAGATACACGCTGCACTTGCAAGATATCCAAATCCCAGCCTACACTTACCTGTGTCAAATTGCCATCCTTGAAGGTGAGCCAGTCAATGCAATGCTAGGGTGCTGTAGCTGTTACTCTCAAACTAGGACTGGGGAGAGCTGGGTTCACAGCCCCACTCAGCCATGGACCTTATTGGGTAATCTTGGGAAGACCACTCCCTCTCCTAACTCTATTAGGGCTATTGTGATGGGAAAGTAGGAAGAGCCTTGGAAGATCAGCAAGTTAGAAATGTTTTGCATGCATCAGCTTTGCATGTGCTGACCCCCACAACTTGAGTATTGTATTTGGGTCATGGGCACCCTATCTGGCCTGGTCTGCCGCTCCAAGAGACTTAATGCAGCAAACCTAGCTATCAATAAGAAGTCCTCAATTCAAATCTCACCTGTGCTATCAACACACTAGATGGCCTTCAGCAAGTCACACTAATATTGTTTGTTTGTTTAGGAGAGGGCTGTTTAAAGCTAATAATATTGTGCCTACCTCAACCTCGTTAGTGTAAGAGTTACTGTATGCAAAGTGTCTAAAACGCTCCAGCACCGACATATCACATTAAAATATTATGATAAAGGATTACTAGCTTTATAATTACTACATGAAAATGGTTGCGAGTCATGAAGACTGTTGCTAAATTCAAGTTACATTTAGAAGAATGTAAGGCATACTATTTATATCTGCAGCTCCACAAATAATATCGAAGCCACAGTATAATTAAGGCGTAGGGGTGATATTTTCTTTGTAGCATCGTGAAAACAGTAGGCAAAAAAACCCACGTCAGTCAATACACTTCATCCACACTTGATCAAATGGTACAGGAGTGCCTTTTACCAGCTTCTGTCATTTCTGGACAGGAATAGCCTTATGCCTGTGACTCATGCACTGACTACCTCAAAGCTGGACTGCTGCAATGTGCTCTATTGTGGGGCTGCCTTTGGGGCTGATCTGGAACCTGCAGTAGCGACAAATGTGGTGCCTCGGCTACTCAATGGATTACATTATTGTACAGATATTATTACCCCACTCCTAAAGGAGCTGAATTGGCTGATCATTAGCTATCAGGCTAGGTTTAACTGCCTGGTTCTGGCTTAAAAAGGTAAAGGTAAAGGACCCCTGACAGTTAAGTCCAGTTGCAAATGACTCTGGGGTTGTGGCGCTCATCTCGCTTTACTGGCCGAGAGAGCCGAAGTTTGTCCGCAGACAGTTTTTCCGGATCATGTGGCCAGCATGACTAAGCCGCTTCTGGTGAAACCAGAGCAGCGCATGGAAAAAAGCTGCTAGGTTAGCAAGAGCTGGGACCAAGCTCACCCCGTCGCGTGGATTCGAACCGCCGACCTTCCGATTGGCAAGCCCTAGGCTCAGTGGTTTAGACCACAGCGCCACCCACGTCCCTTTGGTTCTGGCTTACAAAGCCCCAAACAGCTTGGGACCAGATTGCCTCCTCCCATATTGCCCTGTCTGATCAGCTGAGGCCTCTTGGTTGTAGAACATTGTGAAGAAGTGCATTTGGGGGTGATCAGGAATAGAGCCTTCTCTTGGTGGCATGTCCAGCTGGACACCAACACTGATGGTGTTTGGGCGCCTTCTGAAGATGCATTTGTGACCCTAGGATCTTTGCTGGTGTCTAGTTCCAGAGGTGGTTTTGTGTTGATTTGCCCTGGATAACTGCTGTGATTTACTTTTGAAGATTTTAACTGTTTAGTGTTGTAACCTGTTTGATGAATCATTGTATTTCCCTGCTGTGTAGCATATGAAAGGCAGTATACATACAAGTCCAAAGTATTGTAAGGACCATTGGTAAAAGAAGGAGGAAATGCTTAAACCTATCGCCTGGACAAATGAACAATAGTTGGCTTACATGTGCAGAAGCACAAACCATAGTCTGGATTTTGAACTCTGATTAGTGCAGAACATGGTTAGGCATGATGTCTGAAGAGATATAGCAAAAGATGTCTAGTGGACACCACTGAAAGATGGCACTTAGTTTCTAACAGTGCAAATTCCAGGACTGAGACTATCTGGAAACACTTTCAGACCCGGGAACCCTATGGCTTAGTCCTGGGAATCTGTAGCTTTATGTTGGATGAAATTCTCTCTTCACATGGTCAGAAGCACTTTCATCACTTCTCACTTCATATGCTTCAGGACAGCCTGGGCATTGCATAAAGACACCGCAGATGGGCCTACATAAATTAATGAAACCCTACTCCAAGATTATATGAGTGGTGGTGACTTTCTCTTCTCCATCAAGGAGACTGCAAAATGAGGTAGGGGAGGTTATAGATCACTGCATTATTAATTGAAATTATTATTAATTGTCGTCGTCATCATCATCATCATCACTATTAGATTATCCACCCTTCACCGGAAACCCCCAGAATGGATTACAGCAAAATAAAATAAAATACAGAATAAAAGCAGTTCAAAACAAAATACAATCACAAATAGAACTATGGAACTAGCTGTTCATATCCAGTCAACTTTTTGCTATTTCATATGTCTCTTAGCTTCCAATGTCTACCAATGTGAAATAAAGAGAAACAGATTTTCTCATTTATCACGTTTATATCCTCACTTTCCTCCAAGGAACCAAAGATCCATTTTATCCTCAAAAGAATCCTGTGAGTTGGATTACACCAATGATGGCTGGCCCAAGGTTACCCAGCTAAGAAAACATCTGAATTTGCCTGGGTCACCCCAGTCCCAACACTCTAACTAGTACAGCAGCCTTTGCCAGCCTGGTGCCCTTCCAGATGTTTTGGATTACAACTCCCATCAGCCTTCAGCCAACATGCTGTGGTTCAAAACACCTGGAGAGCACAAAGTTGGAAAAGTCTGCACTACACTTTCTGCATCCTTCCAGGGACCCGCTGCAAATACAGCTCGGGAAATGGTAAATTTGGTTCTTAGGAACAGATTGCTTACAAGAAATGATGGGCTTTGAAAAAGTTTTGTTTCCATTTTTAGAATGCCTCGCCTTCACTAAGCACATGGTCCAGCCACGGGGACTTCTGCTGTTTCGCTTTTCCCTTCCACATGAGCTGAGGATCCCCGTAGCTTTCTCTCTCTTGTATCCTTCCTTGCTGCCCGGGACAGTATGCAGATGAATGGACTGCGCTACTCTCTGGGAACCTAACATATGCATACATTCTCATGCCTCCATAATTCCAAACAATTTGTTTATATACCATAAACACATTTCAAGCTCTGTGAAATAAGAGGGACAAGGCTAAACAACTGTTAGAGTGAATTATTTTTAAAACATATAACTAGAAGTGTCTGGACATGTGGAGAGTTTGTTTGTTACCTCCACAGCTCATACTGCTTGCAAGGAGTCAAGAGAACTGTCTATTGATTCAATTTCCAGGGGCGCTCACAAACAGATACCAGCCAGGCAGAACCTGCTTAGGCCCAGAGTCCATGGGACTCTGGGTGGGTGCCCCATTCTGTGTCTCTCATCATATCCATACTACTCCAGTTGTTGAATCTCATTCATGTCACAGTCCTAATTGTTCTGTGGACACAATGTGTGTTATCAGCACACAATGCTTCACATAGCATTTGGAACTTCTGGAGTAGCCAAGCAAAATCACTAATGTCAAAGGTGTGATGGGTTGGCCTCCAGGGGCTTTCCCTAAAAATCTTCAGCAACTGGATGTTTCCATTGCAGTCTTTTGCTGTTCAACATTTCCTGACAACCAAAGTGGGAAAGTGGGAATGAAATGTAGCAATGTAAAACACCTTGGCTTTGGAATGTTTTCACAATCAAAGGCTCACCCAGCACCCACTCCAAGTCTTCCTCGACACTTTTTTGATCCCCCGCCCCCTCAACCTTTTTAGTGTTTGTCCATTGCTCTATTCCATTTGGGTGCTGTCATGCTCAAGCTGTAGTTTACTCTACATATTAAGGTTTATAAAATAATAAGGTTTGTAAAGCTGCCCTGTTCATGTACTTAAAGCATAGGGCAGAAATCTAAACAAGTTATTTAAGTAAATAAATGTAATAATTCTACCCCTATTTCTCCCTTGCTAGGGAGTGGTATTTAGAGTGGAACTTCCTCGGGGCAGGGACTGCTGCTTGTCATTTTTGCATGCTGCCAAACACTACATAAACGGACTCTAGCCTGACCCCACTGGGAAATTCTTATATTCCTACGACTGAGGTATAGCCTCGGTCTCTTCAGTCTGGCTTTGCCCCAAGGGATGGAGCAGGGGAAAAGGAGGCGGAAAAAGGAACCTTCTCCCAGATCTCATTTTCAGCAAAGCCAAAGAATGATTCGCAGGCGCCGCTGATCTTTCCCTGGCGCTGCCCAGGGACTCTCGTGACCCCGCAGCCCACCCGAGGCAGGCGGCCCTCGGCTTCCCCGCTGGTCTTCGGCCATTCCGTCCCCCTTCCCACTCCTCCCCCTGCGACACCAGAAGATTTGCTCGGGTCTGGCGTGCGGGGAGCGCGGCCACCTCCGGCGGCGCCCCCCTGGCACCAAAGGAAAGCGCCGCTTGGTTGGCACCGAGCACACCTGCGCCCTGCAGGAAGGAACAAGCCCGGGCTGGGCTTCTGCCCGGAGTCTCCCCCGGGATGGCGGAGGAGAGAGCTGCCGCCCTGCCTCTGCCGCCCATCGGCCGGCCGGCCGGCCTGCCTCCCTGCGTCGGCGGAGAGGGCGCGCGAATTGCGCGCCGCATCCCCGGCACCGCGGCAGGCTTGGCCAGGGCGGCGCGGGCTTCGCTTCGGAGAGGAGGGAGAAGGGACCCGCCGCGCGCCCTGGTTTACCTGGAGCCGCCTCCGGCGTATGATCCCGGAGTCGTCCATCGCTGGCCGGCCCGAAGAGCTCGCCCCATGGGCGCCGCGCGCCTAGTGCCAGCCGAGCCGAGCCGAGCGCGCCTCCCGTGCCGCCTTCCAGGCCGCGGCTGCGCTGCGCTGGGCCGGCGCTCAGGGCGGGGCTGGCCAGGTGGGCTGCGCGGAGGGGGCGCCTCGCCCGCCCGCCCCCCGACTGCGGCACAGCCCCGGCCTCGCGGCGGGCCTGGCGGGCGCCTCGCCTGGACGCTTGGCCCGGGACGCGCCGGGCGGATCCTCTCTCTGCGCCGGGGCACCAACGCCGCGCCCCTGGGGCTCGCCGGCAGCATGCGCGCCCGAGGCTGCCGGAGCTGGAGCAGCGGCACAAGGAGGCGGCGAGGGCGGCGGCCGCCCCTCCCCGGCTCCCGCTCCTGTGCGCCGCGGTCGGGCGGGCGGGGCCGACGTGCGCTCCGGCTGCCACCAAGCCCGACCTGGCGGGGGCAGCGAGAGATGCGGCGCCCACTCGCCGGCCAAGTCCGGCCTCCTTAACCCTTTCCCCTCGGCCGCCTTGGCGATCACACGGCGCCGCGCCGCGCCTGCTCCAGTGCTGAGGGTGGGGGGCGCAGCTGCAGCGCGCCGGGCTTTGACGCACTCCCCCGCCCTCGGGAAAAAGACCCTCACTGAGAACTAGACTCTTGCCATCTCACCTGCCAGGCAGCCCTGAAGAAGGAGCCACCCCACCCGCTACCTGCAGTCCACGCGTCAGTGGCGCGTCTTGCCTCAGGCGCCAAAATGTATTGGTCGGCCCCATAAGAGCCAAATCCTAGGGGCCGTGGGTGCTTCGATCCCCACAGTAACATATTTGAGGGGGCCGGACCTCCGCAGATTTGATGTCCATTCCCATGTGCGTGCTGCATCATGCGATTGATTATGTGGGACAAAAAGATAAAAAAGGAAAAGGACCCCTGGATGGTTCAGTCCAGTTAATGGGGTGCAGTGCTCATCTCGCTTTAAGGTCGAGGGAGCCGGTGTTTGTCCGCAGACAGCTTTCCAGGTCATGTGGCTAGCATGACTAAATCACTTCTGGCGCAACAGAACACCCTGACAGAAACCCGAGTGTACGGAAACGCCATTTACCTTCCCACCGCAGTGGTACCTATTTATCTACTCGCATTGGTAGGCTTTAGAACTGCTAGATTGGCAGAAGCTGGAACAGCGCAATGGGAGCTCACTCCATTGCAGGGATTTGAACCACCAATCTTCCGATCAGCAAGCCCAAGAGGCTCAGTGGTTTAGCCCACAGCAGCACCCGCTTCCTTACCTGCCCCCCCCCAATACCTTATTCAAGTTGGCCCGTCTGGTCTACCGTTACTGAATATTATACAGTATAGAGGTTGCGGGAGTAATATCAAATTCTAGCACCCATAAGCCACACAGATAAAACATTCCAGTTGCCAATCAAATCCAGCTCATCATCATCCAATGGCAGTTGATAGTGTAGTAGTCTGACAAATGTGCTTTAATAGGTTACACAGAAATATGTTGGTCTTATAATATATTTTAAATTTACACAGGGCTGGCACAAGCAAAAAATCTGAAGTGGCTCACATTATCCCACGTGGGACACAATGCATTGGTAAATTCTCTTTATACAAGTTGCATTAAAATTGGTGGGAGCTGTGGAGGAGCTCATCCTTTGCAAAACTTCCCAGATGGTGTCTTGTGGGCCACTGCTGCCATAGGAGCATACGAAGCTGCCTTAATGCACATGAGTCCATGATGCAGCCTTGCAGAGTCTCTTCCCACCTGGCATTGGTTTCCCATGGTCTCTGGACAGACAAGGCTCCTTGCTTCCGAAGTTAGCCCTCAACATCAGGGGGACACTGAAGTTGGCTCCTAGTTCCTTATTTGCATGAAAGTTCAAATGCAACACCATCAAAGAACTTTAAAAATTAACTAAGAGCTATGTGTTCCTGAACCCCAAATTAAACTTTGGTGCACTCCATATCTATATCTCCTTGACAAAGTCCCTGTTTCCTTGGAGATCAGCAATCGTGCAGATTCCTTGGCACATGAAGCAACTACTTTGTTGCTTATGTCACTGAGTTGGTACAGGTGTTATTAGCAGCCACAGAGCCCACACCATACACTACTCAGAATTAACCCCCGTTCCGTTCAGTAGGACTTACTTCCAGGAAGGTTCACTGTGGTGGTCAAGGCTATGCTGTGTTAGTCTATAGGTGGTGGTGAGTTATGCTCCTCCATACAACTTTCCCCCTTCCTCTACATAGAAAACTAGGATGTCAATGAGATGGAGTCTATCCCTGACTTGCTAGTTTTCTATCTGCAGGGGATGAGGAGTGTTCCATTATGCAAGTCCCCACTTACGCTCTGAAGTGGCGCAGCTCAGACATATTTACCACCTCAGTAAAAACTAGTCCTTTGTAAAGCAAGAGTTTCTCTGGGCACTAATGGCATTGGGATTACCGACAAGATCAATCATTGACCCTTTCACATATAGATCTCCCAACACTTTGCTTCTCTTTCTCTCTAGCCTCTCCCTCTCTCATCCCAAAGAAACATGTTATTATGTTATGGGTCATAGCGCACAAGGGGAGGGGAGGAGAAATGGGATAATTTAGTCTGATGAGCTAATGTGTCTGGGGAGAATGACATTTAATAAAAAAAAAATTGGCTTTTTTCACAAGGCTCATCCATGTCCTGTCCCCCATCACAGTATCTTTGACATATGCTAAGAGCTTTGCTGTATTATTGATCAGTCTCTGGTTCCTAGTCCCAGGGGGAGTGGGGGTTGGGAGCGGGTGGGAGAAGCGCCAAACTGCCAACACTCTTTCCTTATCTGTTAAGCAGCCCTAAAAGGGGTGTGAGTATTTGGTGATGGTGGCTGAGAGAAAAAGTATTGTTACACGCCACCCCAAATTCCACAAGTGGTGCAAGATTCCAGGCATTCCAGGAGCACTTTATCCAGGGACAGCGAGGCGCAGCTGAGACTGTAGTGTTTTTATGATATATGGTTTATTTACACACATGTATAAAACCTGAGTCCGGATGCAGGGGCTCAACACGCTACACTCCAAGAGGGTCTCTTCTCCCATAGGCACAGCAGGGTGGAGACTCAGAGCAGAAAAATCAACCATGCTCTCTGTCTCTTTGTTACAGCCTGTCTCAGTCAGCCAACATGGTGCTTCGACCCCTTTCTTGTTCCTTGTTAGCCCAGTGAAACAATTCCCCTCCAACCAACATCATCCAAACTGAAATCCGAATCCCTTTTTGTCTCTGCCCACTAACACATAGCTGGAGGAGGGGCTTCCCCCCCCCTTGCTGTCCAGCACTGAATGTCCTGATGGCTCAGCCATTATCAGGCGGTTACCTCATGAGGAAGCTGGCATGTGTTATTTCCATTTTGAATCCCTGCTGGATCTGGGAGGTCGGTGTTTGCAGTTTTAAGTTCCCAAACCTTGATTAAATTCTAACACTTACTAAATCTAGAAATTATGGGTGCCTTGCCGTCACAAACTCTGGCACCTCAAACTTATAACAGTATTATTTCATTCATCCCACAAATCCCTCCAAGGCTGCAATCTCCGCTTGATGTTTTCATGGTTTGGCAAAGGATGGGGTTGGAGACAACGTATTTATTTATTTCGTAAAATTTATATAGCACTTGATTGTAAAAACGAAACCTCAGAGGATGGAAGGGTTGGCTTTAAGGGCTAATCAATAAGAAGTGAACTAGGGCAAGGCGGAATTGTGATGAAGACCATGGCTGTGGTCCAAAGGATGACTTCAGAAGCTCCTAGGGGCTCAGGCATCTTCAGTGGGGTCTCTCGCTAGGGTTGCCAACTGCCTAGAGGGAGGGGGTGGGAGGGTGGGTGGGTGGGAGCAGCCTGGCCTGCCAATGTCCCTTGCAGCAAAAGTTTGAAATGCAGAAATCAATACCTGGGGAAGCTTTTACATGGCATGGAGCTAAGCATTCTCTCTTGCTGATTGCTGCAGAACAAACTGCTGCCATGCAGGGCCTAAAAACACGGCTTAAAAGTTGACAGCCGTTATGATACTAAGTCTGTAGAACTAGTCAAGTAGTTATTTGGATCCTGGCCAGAAAACAGGTGGAAATAGGAATAAAAAATGTACAGTGACTGTGTGTGGGTGTGTGTGGCATGAATTGCCTTCCTGTTCTCTTGTGCACCATTTGTCTTGGGTCCTAAACCCTGTGCATCATGGTTACTATCTGCCCTGAATCCTTTAAAGTAAGGTGTGCTATAAGATCAAATGAAATGGGCAGTAAACCCACACATTTCACAGGTATCATTGTGTGGTGTGCACTGTGGAGAAGTGAGGTCTTATGCCTAACCTGAGAGTGATGGAGCTGTTAGGTAAGGTAAGGTAAAGGACCCCTGGTTAAGTCCAGTCAGAAGTGACTATGGGGTGTGGCGCTCATCTCGCTTTCAGACCGAGGGAGCCAGCATTTGTCCACAGACAGCTTTCTGGGTCATGTGGCCAGCATGACTAAACTGCTTCTGGCGCAACAGGACATTGTGACGGAAACTAGAGTGCACGGAAACGTTGTTTACCTTCCTGTTGAAGTGGTACCTATTTATCTACTTGCACTGGCATGCTTTCGAACACACAGGGCAAGCCAGAGGAGAATTTGCCAGGCGTCCCTTCTTGTAAACCACCCCTGTCCTGAGTGGCACTTCAGCCAAAGCCCTGTGGGGAAAAGGGGGAGAAGCTCCTTTGGACAGGTCAGGGATTCTTCGTGCCAATTCATACCACCATGTGCCCACTTGGTGGAATTGGCATTACTACGAGTGCCACATAATACTCATTCCACATTTGTAAGAGCTCAGTCATTTAGTGTGGCAGCATCTACTCTCTGGCCTATTGAGATCAAATACCTTTTCTGTACTCTGAACCTTCCCTACCTTCTAACAACACCTGCTAAAAACATTATTGTTTAGACAAGCTTACCCAGATGTTGAGGATCTGTTTTAGTATTTTTGTATTTTAACTTTTGTACACTTTAAAGTAGAGTTGTAAATCTTTCTTGATTTGACTGTTTTATTTTTTGTAAACTACTTTGAGGGTTTGTTTGTTTTACAATCAAGTGGTGTATAAATTTTGTGAAACAAACAAACAAACAAACAAACAAACAACTAGTGTGCAGGATCCAATTTTTCAGTCTTGGGTGACTTTAAAAACTTGTATTGTGTATACCTTTTTCCAAGAGATGACAGACTAGCTGATACTGTTGATGTCCATTGTATTTAAAATTATGTTTATTACATGTGATTAATAAAATTATTTTAAAAAAAACAAAACCCATGTATTGTGGCAGTGTGATAAACCAGGGACTGGAATCCTGGAGGTGTGTTCAAATAGCCACTTTGCTATATACATTACCTACCCAGGGAGACAAAGCAGAATCCACAAAAGTGAACCTACCCTTACTCTTTGAACAATTACTCCACAAATTTGGCTCTTGGAAAAGACACAGAAGAAAGGATAAGACGTTACTCTGTTGACTCTGTCTGCTCCACACATTGACCTAGTATTGCAGTACTCTTCTATTAATAGTTTAAAATCAGATTAAATAAATACAAGCTAATGCAAGTGAGTACAGAGGGCCCAAAAGGTTCTTGCATCTGATAGATACAAGACAGACAGAGAAACAGGCGGACAAGGCAGGCCTCTTCCATGAAAGGAGCCTTCTCATTGGTGGCTCCCTGTTTGAATAATGCACCACCCTAGGCACTAGGCAAGAACATTTTTATACATCCAGGCCTTTGCATCCTAATTTTCTGCTATCTTTTAGTGGGCTAGGCTTGAGTTGGATCTGCTCTTTTTTATATACTATTGGTGACCATTTTTGGTTGTTTTTATTCTGTTTTTAATGTTTGTTTTTGTAAGCTTATTTGAGTTCACCTTTCTGAAAAAAAGCATTATTATCATTATTATTATCTAGTGAAGTCAGGGAGTGGTAGAGCTCTCACATCTTGATTGTGAGCTTACCTACCGGTTGCCCTGTGGTGCATGATTATTAATGTGTGAATCGCCTTTCACATAAGTCTGAGGTCTATTTGAGTGGGTGTCAAATGGGTTTAAAACAATACAAAAAAACAACAACCAAAGGTAGGTTTCAAAACAATACAAATAAAAAACCCTAGACTTTACAAAAACCCACCCCAAAGCCTTATCTTTCTTCACCCAGTTGATGGTTTAGGGATAATAATAAAAGCAAACAATAAGACTGCTCCTATAATCCAGATCTCATGCCTTCAGCACACAGCTGTCCATAACAGATTCACAATGAATGCAAATGTATATACATTATACATACCCAAGTATACCATGGAGGCATACTAGGGATGGGCTGTCACATATGTGATGTGTTTGCATGAGGAGATGTTGGTGTTTCTACTCTACCAACATAAAGGCTTTGTGCTTGATAAGGAAAATTCTGGGTTGAGAGACTACTAAACAGCTCATCTCATCAGGATACAAGTCCCCCGCGGGTCCATGCAGTCCGTAAAAGAAGGAAATTCCAGCCAAGTAATTTGGAGCAAAACAGCAGTCAGTAGGCTTAGATCCTTTATTGTTGCGCAACAGGTTCAAACAGCAGCCAGTGAACCTCGAGCATGGGGCGACGTTGCCTTTTAAAACTTTCCCACCATATCCCAGAATACAGTTCGTACAGCATCATTGCTACATCACTGAAACGTCAGAAAGGGGAAGGTTATACAAGATTAACATAGGCAAATATGTCAGGGCAACACCCAAGCTAGTTAAGTACCCACCACCCAAAGCACAATGGAACTTCCTTTGCATGTCTGGACCCCGAGGCAAGTCCAGTGATGAGATTTGGCTTCCCTTGGCCAACAATCAGCTCAGCAATTGTCACCCCTGTGTGTGTGTGTGTGTGTGTGTGTACATGTCCTCACACTTGAGGGATTATGGTGGGAGGTGGCAGGGAAAAGGGTCCTTTTTCCAAGGGCAAAATGGCGTTGTAATGGAGGAAATTGGCAAAGGGGTTGATTTACTATGATTTATAAAGCTAGGTATCTTCCCTGAGCTGTCAAGTCGAAAGGATACATTCAGGTATAATATTTATAACATTTAACAACTTTAAAGATGTGGGCCCCCCCATGTAATTTCCGTAACATGCTACTCACCATTCAAAAAATCACAATTCATGCACAGAGTCTGGCACATCCTGAAACTATATAGTAAAATAATATCTCCCACTCATACAACATGTTTTGAGTCTTCAAAGCATGCAGCGCAGGCCAGTACAGTCACACCTCGGGTTGAAGTTGCTTCAGGTTGAGCGTTTTCGGGTTGCGCTCTGCGGCAATCTGGAAGTAACGGAACACATTATTTCCAGGTTTCGCCGCTCACGCATGTGCAGACGCTCAAAATGACGTCACGTGCATGCGCAGAAGTGGCGAATTGCGACCCGCGCATGCACAGACACGGGTTGCGTTCGCTTCAGGATGCGAACGGGGCTCCGGAACGGATCCCGTTCGTATCCAGAGGTACCACTGTATTATAATCCCTGTGTTGCAAATGGAGGGGTTGTTGTCCATGTCCTGAGAAGGCCACCTACTGAGGTGAGATTTGCACCTGGAACAGCCTGATTCAGAGCTCACCCCCGTGTCTACTATGCTACAAATGGTATCTTACATTCAGCTTCCTGCCTCCAGCAACACCTTCAAAATGAGAGAGCTCCGAGGTGGCAGGGGAAGGACGGACTGCTGTTTCTACGCCCAGCAGTTTTTCTGTGCCCCAGAAAAATCAAGACCCGCATGTCCCTAGCAAATGGAGTCAGAACAGCCCCAGCCATGTTTGCAAAATTAGCTTTGATGAAATATTCATGCAAGTGATATATTATTAAAGCCCGAAGAGCAGGCAGCGCAGTCTCCAGAATGGAAGAAAGTGCGCTTGGCCTATGACCCACCATTAAGCAACAGGGGAGGGAAGCAGACGAGGATGTAGCCAGCCTGCTACACTCAGAGCAGACGGCCGTGCATCATTCCTGGTTGATGGAGGCTGCAAAATCATTGCCGCAACTGCTCCACTTTCCAGGGGCAGCTCATGTTCACAATCCCGCAAGCACGTAGGTCAGACATTAATTTTTTAAGAAGGAAGAGTAAAAAATTGACTCCCTCTCCATTTTATTAAGAGGGCTGTTCAGATATGAAGATGTACAGTAAGCTCATGCGCCACAGTTCTGCAGGCATACAATATGATAATCTTTATTGTCATTGTCCCATACAAAACAACGAAATTGGGGGGGGGGGGGAATCTACATCAGACATTCAAAAACCAACAAGCCTGCTATCCCAGCAATCCCAGTCTGGTTAGCCTCCTAAAAACTCTGATACCCCATAATTAAATACAATATGCTCCCTGCGTTTAAAACCAAAATTGCATTTGGATAGAAACTGTTTCTCAGACATCCATATTTATTTGGCAATAACCCCACTGCCTTCATCTGCAACCTTATGCACACATATTTAGAGTAAACCTGGTGGAACACAGGGGACGGGGCTGGATTAAGACCTTCAGAGGCCCTAAGCACTTAACAATATTTGGGTGCCACCGTAAATATCTAATTCAAAATATAAACAATAATAAACTGTAAAATAAAATTATATTTTTCGAAATGAAACAAAACCTACAGTAACATGGAAAATATTTATTTTTGTATACTTCCACTTTATTTATATTTGAATTTTTTTCTCCTACTTTTCCTAATTGCAAAGTCATTGATGAGATCCTCAAAGCTATTCTTACACAACACATCTGCTTCTATACTTGGTAGAGATAAGGCACCCAACCTGCCTTGTTGTATAGTTGTTGTGTTGGGATTTTTAATATACTTCAGCTGAGAGAATGAATGCTCGGCTGAGAAATTTGTGACCATTAGTGTTAAAAATCAGGAAATGGAAAATTTCTGTGGTGCCAACCTTCTCTAGATGCCCCAAGCATGTGCTTATTTTGCTTAATCTAGCCCTGACAGGGGAAGTTTGTTCTTGGGGGACAACCTAGGGAGGACTGGATTGACCACTGCCCAGAAAATAAGTTCCGTTCTCCTGTGTCGTACTCCCTTTCCTAGCCAACGTCATTGTGTTTGGTTCAGCTGGAAGCCAGAGACATGTTTGATCTGTGCTGGATCCAAAGCTGTGACTCATGGAGAATCAAGATCTGTTGGGGTGTTACTGCTGTGAGCCCCTTCACCTCCCCAGATCTTATGCTCAGGTTGTATATATGTGTAAATAAAACCATAAAGGCAGTGAGCAGTGAGAGAATTCAGGGGCTCCAGGTGCTTGCCCACATTTGGGCTCCTTTTTCCCCCCTAATTTTTTTTTATTAGTTTTCCAAATTTATAACAAACATATCCAAAAACATAAAAAAATCAAACAAACAAACATGTATCCTAACTATAATATTTCCACTTATGTTGTCATTGTTGGGTGACTTCCTCGAATCTCCCTGGCTGAGTTTCCATATAAGTCATTATAGCAGTTTTCCAAAACTATTTTCATATAAAATTTACTTGGTCCATTAACATCTTTCTTTCTTTTCATTTAGACTTTTATGGTTCGGGTTCCTTGGAATGAAGGTCTGCCCCATTCATATGTAAACAAGAGAAAAGGTGGGGCAAGGTCTAATTTTTAAACAAAAAAGGACGTGCTGCTGTGGTAAGCATAACCCTTCTCCCTCTGCTGCCTCTCCTGGTTTTGCACCAGCGTTGTCCCCAGCCTGGATATCTGATATTGGAAAAATGAGCTTGGGCAGACAAACTGTGAGGGGGGTAGATCAGTTCCCCTTTTGCGCATGCAACTTTTGTTGGCAATAAGTATGGCACCTGCTGCCTTATACAAGAATGGGTGAATAAATGAACAAAAGAATGCGTCTGTCTCCATCACGAATACTTCATCCCTTTGTTGATGTGGTAATGCTCACATATGCTTCATATGAAACAGATTTTGTCTGGACAGCCTCACAGAACTGCAAATCATCTTCCGTAGTGGTACCAAGAAGATAGGTCTGATGCTGACACACATCAGTAAGTCATTATTTGAATTCCTTTCTGGAGGAAGATGGAGGCACCTTTTAAAAGCTTTGGATTCTAAGCGTACACACCAGGACTTATAGTACTTTCTAAAACTCAGGCACGTGGTTTAAATTAGCATGCTGCAGATGTTTCTACATGTTCACTTTCAGACAGGTCCTAGTCTATCTCAGCATAAGCTGGTTGCCCCTGCTTTGGTCCCTCAAAGACAGCGGTCATTGCCCTTTAGTCGGTGACGTTCCATCTGCAGTGAAGCAAGTCAAAGACCAGGTCAGCATCAAAGGCAGGAGCCAAATATTTCTTTCTAAAATGCAACAAAGGCCTGGGTGACATCATTTCTAACCAATCCCAGATCTTCCTTCTCAGAGGCTCTGCGTATTACATTTCCAAAGCATAACATGTAAACCAATTTCCAGTTGAAACTCACACATGTAACGTAGAAGCTACCTTGAAACTTTAGGCAGGTGGTTTAGCTAATGCTACTTGCACAAAATAAAAGCTCATCTGATGGAACACTGATTTGGGCAGAGGAGTTTACTGTTCTAAGGAGAAAAGGATATCATTCACATTTGACAGAGACCACAGAAGGGTGTAGGTACTTCTGAATTTATTGTCTCCTGCAGCTGGTGCTTCCTGTGAGTAAATTGCTCACAGGAAGCTGCCATTTTGCTCTTAGTACAAAGACAATATAATAAATTTTCAATTACAGTATATGCCTAGGATTTCTCTTCACACCACTGCCTGGATACACCACGGGACAAATTGCATGTGACATTTTTCATGCCTTTACAACAGCATGCTTCCTGGCCACTTTTATTTTGAAGGAAAAGCAGTTGTGGGGACCTTGCCGGAAAATGTGCTCCCAGTCCAGATCACAGCCCTGTGGCAGGATCCTGCTGAATATCATAGCCTGTATTTTGTCTCTGGTTCTTGCTGATAGCAAGGGGGTTATGTTCAGCAGGAAATTGTGGTGGAGCCCTATTTTGGATCTAGAACAAGTTCTGTAAATGACATTTTCCTCAAACTAAAAGTGGCACTTAGTCAATGCACAAACCTAGGATGGTTCATCAGATTATTGTCACTATTAATAAACAAAAAGATTCCATCATCTCAGCTCTAGTAGTAAACATATTTATGAACTCTTATGTTCAGAGAACATCTTCTGGTTAACTTTAATTTATTTGATTTCAGGTAACAAGAGCAATTAACAGAACAGATACCCAATACTTAACAATAACCAGCCCGGCAAGAGTTAAAATTACACCATACAGCCCTGTATACCATAATGGGCAAACTGCAAACTGCCCTAGAACATCTTTCCAAAGAAAATTATATGATAATGATGGAAAGCAATTGTTTTCCTTGTGTGAGCTACACACAATAAAACAGTACCATTGTCAATGAGAAGCACCTGGAGCTGTCCCCATATTTTCCCATGCTCTGACCTATCTCAATCAATGCTGCTGACCATATTTATTTATGTATAATTTTGTGTATTATTTACTAAATTTGTATTTGTCTATATCAATCCACTGAGTCACTGTCTATTAGTTAGCAACTGTTTTGGCGGTTGAGACAAAAAAGACGACCAAATTTCCTTGAGCTGTACATCAGTCTCTTCTCTATTGAAGACGGAAAACAGTGTCATAAGTAGGTTTGGTTGGAGGTGTCTGATCAGTAATTAAACCAATTTCATGAAAGACATGCCTCAAACACCTTAATCGCTACACGGAAAAATATGCCTGGATCTCCATGCCCACTCCAACACAGAAGGCTACAAGAACTTGCTATATATTCTGGATAACTCTGATAAGGTCCCTTGCCCCCCACAAGTCTGTTTTGTGTGTTTCATATCTGCTTGCAAGTACCAGGGACTACAAGCTAGAGGCTTAGTTAGCAAGCAGTACCGCAGTGGCTCACAGCCTCTCCTTTAAAGATACTGAAATTCGTTGGGGCTTATAGGCTATTTCCTTGATCACAACAGCACCATCTAAAGCAGCATAGAGACAGAACAGCAGGGTGGACGGTGCCTGGGGCCTCAAAGCCCAGTGGCTTGGTTTCTATGTTACCGTGGTGTTGTCCTGCTCTAAGAGGAAGTACTGTAAGAGTAGGGAGCTTTTGGCTTGTTTTCTGAAAGCTACAGGGACACCATCGCACATGGCTACCACATAACCTCCCACATTTCTCCAATGAAAATAGGGATACCCCTTACATAATGTAATTTTACTATTTATACCCCACACAACTTACTGGGTTACTCCAGCCACTTAAGGTAGCTTCCAACATATATAAAAATATGATAAAACATTGAACGTTTTTAAACTTCCCTATACAGGATTGGCTTCAAATGGCTCGGGGGTCGGATAACTTCATACCCTCTAACATTTCTCCAATGAAAATAGGAACATCCTAAGGAAAAGTGATCGGGATGCAGGTGGCGCTGTGGGTTAAACCACAGAGCCTAAGACTTGCTGATCAGAAGGTCGGTGGTTCGAATCCCCGCGATGGGGTGAGCTCCTGTCGCTCGGTCCCTGCTCCTGCCAACCTAGCAGTTCGAAAGCACATCAAAGTGCAAGTAGATAAATAGGTACCGCTCTGGCGGGAAGGTAAACAGTGTTTCCGTGCTCTGCTCTGGTTCACCAGAAGCGGCTTAGTCATGCTGGCCACATGACCCGGAAGCTGTACGCCAGCTTCCTCAGCCAATAAAGCGAGATGAGCGTCGCAACCCCAGAATTGGCCATGATTGGACCTAATGGTCAGGGGTCCCTTTACCTTTACCTAAGGAAAAGTGGGACATTCTGGGATCAAATCAGAAACTGGGACGGCTTCTCTAAATCAGGGACGTCCCTGGAAAATAGGGAAACTTGGAGAGTCTGCTCCCAGCTCAATGGGGATAAGCTAACACAAGGAGTTCTACCTACCTGCTGCATTGGCCACAGAATGAGCTTTCCGTCGCCATGATTTGGTGCAGGAAGTAAGGCCTTGAGGGCCAAGAAAAGCTTCCAAAGAGGACAGGTGTGGCTTCTCCAAGTGCCAGAGGTAAACTAAGATCACATCCACACCATACATTTGAAGCACTCTCATACTGCTTCAACATTCATTGTTTCCTTCAGAGAATCCTGGGAACAGTAATTTGTTAAGTGTGCTAGAAATAGTAGCTCTGTGAAAGGATTCCTAACAAGCTGGCATTCTTCAGCTGTGGTTCCCAGGACTCTTTGCAGGCAGTCAAGACTGTTAGAGCACTTTTAATGTGTGGCAGGGACCCATGCATGATGTGCTGGTCCTGTGGGTTACCCGAGAGGCGAGGTCCAAGTCTGGTCTGTGGTCAAGGTGCAACATGGAGGCAGTTTGTAGTAGCTGAAGCTGGGTGCAGGGCAGGGAGTCTGGTGAAGTCAGGAACAGGCTTGCAAGCAGGGAGGCAGGGCAGGTCAGGAGCTCTGGCAGAAAAGCAGGACAGGGTTCAGGCAGGAATAGCAACCAACAATGTTGCTCCCGCAACTTGGGACTGGGTCTGGCTGGCTTTTATCTGCCCCGAGGCATAGGGCGGCCCCGATCCTCTGGTGACTCACCTCTCCTGGCCTTGAGGCGAGCACTCCTCCTGCGGAAACTTAGTTCCCTCCGCCTCTCTGCCCTGATCCTCTGTAGCTCAGGAGAGGCTGGAGGGTTACCGGACCCAGAGGCAACCTCAGCTTCCTCTGACGCTGCTGAAAGTGGAGCCCCTGCAGGCAATGGGTCTTCCATCACCTCAGGAGCCAGAGCAGACTCAGCTGATGCCTGCACCTGAGGACCCAGCACAGGTGAGGACCCTTCAGGCTCATGCCCCAACCCCGGCTCAGCTGGTTCTGGAGGCGGGGAATCCCGTGCAGGCTGGGATCCCTCAGGTTCAGCATCCGAGTCCGAATCCCAGGCCATCACACATGACCTAAACATGAGTCGTGGCCCGATGCCTGCTTGAGCCCAATATTGTACAGCTCTGAGCATTTTTGGCATGCTTCTGTCTCAAGAGACAATGGAGTGGGCCTCCAGGGGTGAAGTCAAACCGCTGTGTTAGCAGGCCAAAGTGACCTCCCTACTGCACAAGCCTAGGCAGTATGTGTGGAGGTCCTGGACTGCCCTGGAAAATAGGGACACTTGGAGGGTCTGGTGTTCGAGGTGCTCAGGGTGGCCAAAGACTGAGCCAGGATGAATCTGGCCTAAGAGCTTCTTTCAAGAGCCAAGCGTTAGGGCCCTTCTCCTCTCTGCCACCCCTGCTCCCATTCCGCCAACCACTGATCTACATATCTGAGATGTGTGTTTATGAATTCTATTCAGAATGGTAGCTTGTGTGTGGCTGTAGGACCGACTGAAAATGCAGGGGAAGCAGGTGAGAACAGGCAGACAGGCAAATTTAACAGGCCAAACACCTGCCTTGGGTCTCTTCAGGACTTGCCACACTTGTGTACAGAGACTTACTACCTCCCCCTCAGACGCAACAGTCTCCTGAGCTCCACAAGGCATCATTAAGTGAGTGTTGCAACACCAGAATCGTTGCTATGGAATCAAAAAAAGCAACGCCAAAGCCTAAACTTTCTGCGGCCATCGCAGCATATTCCCCATACATCTCTTTAAGATTCCAGTATATGAGGCCTAGATATTGTGGAAATTTGAAACCATGGGTCTCTCACTGAAGAGTAGATTTGAGAACATGGGTCTTTCATTGCCAAGGAGACAAGGCTAGATGCGTATCTGCTTGCAGGCAGCCTCTCGTCCCCAGGGAAAATAAGAGTAATAGGCTTGCCAGGGAATCTGAGACCATAGATCTATTGTCACTGCACAGTGTAAAGTTCCTTTTATATTTCATATACACTTCAGGCCCTCCAAGTGTCCCTATTTCCCCCCTCAGTGGCTCTTGACCCTTTGCATGAAGTCAAATACGTACTTTCTCTGCAGGTTTTTTGGGGGGGGTGGAACTACAGTGGTACCTTTGGTTACGTACTTAATTCGTTCCGGAGGTCCATTCTTAACCTGAAACTGTTCTTAACCTGAAGCACCACTTTAGCTAATATGGCCTCCCGCTGCTGCTGTGCCACTGCCACGCAATTTCTGTTTTCATCCTGAAGCAAAGTTCTTAACCTGAGGTACTATTTCCGGGTTAGCGGAGTCTGTAACCTGAAGCATATGTAACCCGAGGTACCACTGTATTTGGGTGCTCTGTGCTTGTCTTCTTTCTTTTTATACTGTTCAGTCAAAAACATTCTTGTAAGAAGTGAGCAGAGTAGTCTCTGAAGCTGCAGATTTATGCTTACAATAATTCTTTGTGTCTTTATTGTTTGTGCCACAGGAGCTTGTGCTTGACATCTTTCTGTCCCGAGAGACAATGGAGCACACCTCCGGCCTCCAGGGCACATGCAATATAATCATTATGTGTGCTGTGTATGGGGCGGGTGAAGAAAGCAACTTGCAGGGCCTCCCCATCTCTGTAAGTGCATTGCTTCCTTCCTTGTCTATCTGATAGAATCATGGAAAGGATCCTGAGGTCCAATCCCATGCAATGCAGGAGTCTCAACTGAAGCATTCATAACAGATAATAATAATAATAATAATAATAATAATAATAATAAATTTATACCCCACTCTCCCCGGCCAGAGCCGGGCTCAGGACAGCTAACACCAGTAAAATTACAATAAAAATATAATAGGAAAAAAACCAACCAATTTAAAATACAGGTTAAAATACAATTTAAAATGCAGCCTCATTTTAAAAGTAGCCCATGGATCAAAACCATAAGGGGAGGGAAACATAAGGGTCAGGCTGAGTCCAAACCAAAGGCCAGGCGGAACAGCTCTGTCTTGCGGGCCCTGCGGAAAGATGTAAAGTCCCGCAGGGCCCTAGTCTCTTGTGACAGAGCATTCCACCAAGTCGGGGCCAGTACTGAAAAGGTCCTGGCCCTAGTTGAGACCAATCTAACCACCTTGAGACTTGGGACCTCCAAAGTGTTGTCATTTGTGGACCTTAAGATCCTCCGCGGGGCATACCAGGAGAGGCAGTCCCGTAGGTACGAGGGTCCTAGCCCGCAGAGGACTTTAAAGGTCAAAGCCAGCACCTTAAACCTGACCCTGTACTCCCTGGGAGCCAATGCAGTTGGTAAAGCACTGGATGAATGTGATCCCGCGGCAAGGTCCCCATAAGGAGCCTCGCCACGGCATTTTGCACCCGCTGGAGTTTCTGGGTCAGCTTCAAGGGCAGCCCCGCGTAGAGTGAGTTACAATAATCAAGCCTGGAGGTGACCATCACATGGATCACTGTGGCCAGATCAGGGTGAGAAAGGTAAGGGACCAACTGCTTAACACGGCGGAGATGGAAAAATGCCACCAACCTCTGTCCTCCAAGGAAGGAGAGGCCACCACCTTCCAAAGGGGGTCCGTTCCACTGCCAAGCAGTTCTTACTGTCAGAAAGTTGTTGCTGATGTTCAGTTGGAATCTCTTTTCTTATAACTTGAATCCATTGGTTCGAGTCCTACCCACCAGAGTTGCACCGTGTGGGAGGAGGAAGATGATGATGATGATGATTAGTTGTATTTGTATACCGCCCTACACTTGGAGGTCTCAGGGTGGTTCACAGAACAAAGATGCAGGGATTTGCCACAACGGTGGTTTGTGTGCAACAGGGGCTGGGCTGGGGGTTGCCCCAAAGGAGGAGGGAAACATGGACATGGGTGTGAAGGTGGAAACGGGTGCAAAGTGGGTTTGCAGAAAAGAAGAGAGAAGTGCTTAAAAAATGGGATCGGGAAGGTGTAAAGTGAGCAAAGTAGTTGCATGGGGTCGAAAGAAGATGCTCAAGGAAGTTAATGTGGGGGGATGACCGGGAGTTGATGAGTGGAGCAAGTAAATACTCATAAAAGCCGCAGCTTGCAATTGCTATCTTAGTAGAGGCATCCCTCTATGTGGGGGAAAAGGAGGGATGCCTCTTTTAAGATTATGCCTGCTGTGACAAGTGTACATAATTAACATGGGCTGAGTCTCCAGGTATTGTTGGCTGACGCCTTTCACCCTTGAGCTCCTGCGCATGCTGGCTGAGACTGATGAGAAAGGGAGTCCAAGGACTTCAGGAGGATAGCTCAGTTGGCTAGAGCATGGTGCTGATAATGCCAAGGTTGCAGGTTCAATCCCTGTGTGGGACAACTGCAGAGGGTTGGGCTAGAGGATCCTCACTATTATACAATTCCAACTCTATGATTCTATGAAGGGACGTGGGTGGCGCTGTGGTCTAAACCTAAACTAAAAGTCTAGGGCTTGCCGATTGGAAGGTTGGCAGTTTGAATCCCTGCAACAGGGTGAGCTCCCGTTGCTCGGTCCCAGCTTCTGCCAACCTAGCAGTTCGAAAGCACGTCAAAGTGCAAGTAGATAAATAGGTACCACTCAGGCGGGAAGGTAAACAGCGTTTCCGTGTGCTGCTTTGGTTCGCCAGAAGGGGCTTAGTCATGCTGGCCACATGACCCGGAAAAACTCTCTGCGGACAAATGCTGGCTCCCTCAGCCAGTAAAGTGAGATGAGCACCGCAACCCCAGGGTCGTTCGCAGCTGGACTTAACTGTCAGGGCTCCTTAACCTTTACCTTTTTTCTGATTCTATGAGGGCTATATATTCCCCATCCCTGATCTAAAAATGGAGTTGGATTCAGACAGGTGTCATTGATCTACAGGTCTACTAAAATCATAAATAAGTCTGGATCCATCCCAAAGTATGCTTTCCCCCACTTTAAAGTTATTCATGTGTCCCCCCTCCAAATAATAGATGGATTTATCCATCAATTAAAGGACTTATGATTATTTGACCAAGATTTCCTTAATTGGGTGGCAGCCCTAGTGAAAAATAGATTTCTGTCAGATGTTAGTGTTATATTTTAAGGAGTAAACATAAGTGTGAATTTTCAGGGGAATGTGGAGCATTAATCTCCTTGGCAACCCTGCAGCCTCACTTTAAAAGTCCCTATGTATCCCTGAGGCTCAGCAACCAGAAATATTTAAGAACAGGGGACTTGTGCCATCAGATTAAACGAGGAGGAGGAGAAAGAACCATGTAGGCCACCTTGAGCATCTTGAAGAAAAAAAGGGGGGATATAAATGCAATAAACAACAATAATAATCAGGGAAGTGAGAGCTATGGAAGTGGAGCACAGGAGTGGCTACAGTTACGTGCTCACAAAGGGCTTAGCACCCCCACAAAAACCCCATTTCAGCAGCCTTGACAAACAGAGCCAGAAGATGGCCAAGATCAATATATTGAATGGAAATTACAGAGGTGATAAGAGCAAGCCTAATGCAGGGCATTTAAGGAAATCAATTGGCATTGATGGGTCCAAGAAGCACAGCTAGCCCTAGCACAGCTGCCTTGAGCAATTCTAGCCAGCAATATTGTCTCAGCATAAATGCAGGGAATGAGCCAAATCTTTATGATGATATAGCATGCAGCTACAAGGTAAGCAGGCCCCTGTTGCACTGGGTGCTCTCGGTCTCTTAACTGTTTATGTAGGAGGCGTACAATCAATAGATACTAAGTATGTGGAAATGTTGTTGCCTGTGGCAGCAAGCTATCATGTGCTTTGTTTATATATGCTTAGAGTAGTGGTAGGCAGCCATTTTTTATTTTTTTTAAATGATATTTATTAAAGTTTCAAAGAAAAGATTACATAGGTAAAAAAGAAAAGAAAAATACAAAAATACAAAATACAGAAAAAAGATAAAAAACACTTAAAAGAAAAAACACATCGATCTTTCCATAGCTTACATTTCATTTCCTTACTTCCCTGACTTCCTCACACCTCCCTTTTTTGTATTCCAGTTCTATTAGTTAATTCAGCAATTCCTTTCCCTCTTTGTTTTTATCTTAATCCTTTAACTTAACATATTATAACTTTAGATTCTCATCTGTTAACAATCCATTTGTACATACACCTTTATAACATTGTTGCTAAGACCACTTAATTTCATTCTAACATCATTCTAACATTCATTAATTTTGCAGTATTTCTGTAAATAGTCTTTAAATTTCTTCCAATCTTCTTCCACCGACTCTTTCCCTGGTCTCGGATTCTACCAGTCATTTCCACCAGTTCCATATAGTCCATCACCTTCATTTTTTAACTTCCCCTGGCAAGCGGGCAAATCAAGTCAAAAGAGTAAAGAACTGTCCCTCTATCCCAGCCTTCCCTAAAATGGATACCCGCCATGTTTTTGACTGCAGCACCCTCTGCCTTCAGCCAGCAAAGCCATCCCGGCCAGGGCTGATGGGAATTATAGTCTAAAACTGCTGGAGGCCACCAAGCTGTTGAGGCCTGCCTCTATTCAATGGGGTTTGTTGCTTTCTTGCAAGGATTTATGCCCTGCCTTTCCCCAACAAATGCATTCAATGGGGCTCACAAAAACACGGAGCCAATAAGTACACAGTGACAAAAGGAAATAAAATATAAACAGCAGCATTAAATTATGCTTAAAAGACACTCAGATAAATAAAATGCCTGCTGAAAGGTGAGCAGCAGAGGGCCAAGTGAACTTCTCTGAAGCAGACTATTCCACAGCCTGGGCACCACAACTGAGAAGGCTCTTTCTTATGGGCACTTATGTCTCAAATCATGTGAGAACAGGTAGGGGGACTTCCACAGAGGAGTGGACTTCTCAGGTAATAAGGGAGGGGGCAATTCCAGAGATAGATTGGACATTTAGAGCTGTAACTATAAAAGCTAACACAGAGAAACAAATTTGAAGTGGGTGTAAAAAAACAAAGGTAAAGGACCCCTGACAGTTAAGTCCAGTCACGAACGACTCTGGGGTTGCGGCGCTCATCTCGCTTTACTGGCTGAGGGAGCTGACGTTTGTCCGCAGACAGTTTTTCCGGGTCACGTGGCCAGCATGACTAAGCTGCTTCTGGCGAAACCAGAGCAGCGCATGGAAATGCTGTTTACCTTCCCGCCAGAGCGGTACCTATTTATCTACTTGCACTTTTTTTGGGCGTGCTTTCGAACTGCTGGGTTGGCAGGAGCAGGGACTGAGCAATGGGAGCTCACCCCGTCGCGGGGATTCAACCTTCTGATTGGCAAGCCCAAGAGGCTCAGTGGTTTAGACCACAGCGCCACCCGCGTCCCCTCTTGCAGTGGGTGTAGCTGATACAAAATCCAGTAATATGCTCTGATCTGCTGGACCAGACCTGCCTATGTTTTCATGAGAGATGCCTGATCTGATGTCCCCTTCCTGTTCCCTCTGCCATATGTGTAAACCCCACACGGGCTAGAATGCGCATTCAATGTGAACATGACTCCCTTCCACTTTCCATCTTGCACGAGCATCTTCAGTATCAATTGTGAAAGTGCCCTGAGTTTATACATTGTGCCTGGGCTCAGTTTGATGAAAGCCAGACAGAGATATGCCCACTTGATTTGTTTCCAAAAACTCCTTTCTTGCAGAAGCAAACCCAACCCTGGGAGGCGATCCTTGCGCAGAGGAAGCGAGAGGGATGGAGAGCAAGGCAGAACCCCATTCTCAGCTGCCCTTTGTCGCTGTCCATGGTAACTGAACTGCTTGGCTCTATCCCCCAAGGAGCTCTCCAGTGAGACTCTGGCTCTTCGCTCACGTGCCTTTGCCTGCATCTCCCAGAAGCTGTGTGTGCTGGAACATAGCTAGGCTTCTCCCGTTTCTACATGAAGACATGCAAGGAGGGCGGGAAAGGGTGCTTGCTGGGAATCTTCATGAAACCTGGCGTTAGCTGCCCAGCTCAGGGGAGCTGTACAAGCGCAAAAAATAAGAGCACCTTGGTTTTCTTTGTATTTTCATTGTTTGGATTGCTATTCCATAGTGATTTTTTTATTGAGAGGATTTTGTGGTGTACAAAATGTACTGTGGGTATGTCAGCTTTACATGTGTGGAGAAAACTACAGGGGCTGGAATTTTTTGCTAAGCCTATCTATTTTGAAAGTGTTGCCTAAAACTTAAATATGCAGGTGTCAGTCACACACAGATAGCAAACCAACAAACCTATGAAATGGTTTATTTTCATTTTCCTACTCCCCCAGCCCCAAATGAAATACAGTGGTACCTTGGTTTACAAACTTAATCCGTTCCAGAAGTCCATTCTTAAACCAAAGCGTTCTTAAACCAAGGCATGCTTTCCCATAGCCCTGGGGGACTCAATTTGCAAATAGAACACACTCAACAGCTTCCAAGGCAAAGTTGACAAACCAAAACACCTACTTCCAGGTTTGCAGCGTTCTTAATCCAAGTTGTTCATAAACGAAGCTGTTCTTAAACCAAGGTACCACTGCATGTGTATATGGTTACCTCCCTTCATGGGCCTGTCAAGGTCATTCTTTCTCTCCATATGAATTCCATTCTCCCCTTCTCACTACCTCTCTCTGCATGACTGGAAATTATTTCTCAACACACACCCCTGCCAATCTTATCTTATTCTCTCAAAATTTGAATCCTTGATTCCTGCTCTAATTGTGGGTGATTTTGACATTCAGGTTAGTTTCCCCAATTCCTCTTCTCTTGAATACCTTCCCCATTTGCTAGACATATTCTTGGTTGACTGACCGAACCCAAAGAGCGCTCATGTTTGGTGCCTCATCATCCTGGAAAAAAGAGACAAGGTGGGGGGCCTGGTGTTGTTCAACATATTTATAAACAACTTGGATGAATGAACTGAAGGGCTGCTCATCAAATTTGCAGATGACACCAAACTGGAAGGGGTAGTTAACACCGCAGAAGACGCAGTTGGGACCTTAACAGGTTGGAGAACTGGGCCCCAACTAATAAAATGAATGTCACTAGAGACAAATGTCAGGTTCTGCTTTTAGGCAGGAATATCCATCTTCACAAATACAAGACGGGGGACACCTGGCTCACCAGTAGCACATGTGAAAAGGATCTAGAGGTCTTAGTGTACCACAAGCTTCACATGAGTCAACAATGCCATGCAGCAGCAAAAAAATCTATTATTCTAGGGTGCATCAACAGAGGTATAGACTCCAGATCAAGGAAAGTCAGTACCATTCTATTCTGCCTTGGACTGAGAGGAGAAGTGATAGCCAATTTCAGATATCTTAAGGGCTGTCAGATGGAAGATGGAGCAACCTCATTTTCTCCTGCTCTTGGGGATAGGAATCAAGCCAATGGGTTCAAGTTACAAGAAAGGAGATTCTGAATCAGAAAGAACTGTCTGACAGGAAGACCTGTTTGACAGTGGAATGGACTCCCTCGGAAAGTTGCAGACTCTCCTTCACTGGAGGTTTCTAAAGGGAGGTTGGATTGCCATCTGTCAGGGGTGCTGTAGCTGAGATTCCTGCATTGCAGGGGGTTGGACTAGATGACCCTCAGGGTCCCTTCCAACTCTAGAATTCTGTGATTCTATAATTCTATGAAATGTGTTGAAGTGCACGTACGGGAGGGGTGCTGGACTGATTCTTTGTCTTCACAGTGCATTCAGCTGCTCCTTGATCTGCTGGAGCGGCTTTTGACACTGAATCTTCATGAGAGGTTTTCATAGGCTCAGTCTTGCGCTGAGTTTTCTCTCTGGTGGTCTCCAGTAAAAAAGAAAAGAAAAAGAAGGATAAAATCTGCTCAGATTGCTGACCCATAACTGTTAAGCTATGCAAGCAAAACTGCGCTCCTTTGGAACCCTCTTCTCTACAAAGCTTTCGGTTCGGTCAGTTTGTGCAAATGTGGTTTACAAGAAAAGCGAGGCTCGCAGGCTATTTTTTTATATTAAATTTTAAAATTAAAAATGCTCTGTATATGGAAAAGCAGCTTCGATCGCGGAACCGAGTCGGGGCAGAGCAGCGCCCCCTGGCGTCTCTTCGCAGCGAAGGCGTCGCCCTCGTGGAAGCTCGGCGCTTTCGGGAGGGCGGGGCAGGAAAGGAGGACGAGGAGGAAAGGAGCGCATGCGCAGGAGAAGAAAGGCGGGTGAGCAAGCGGCAGGCAGAAAAACGTTTGGGCTTGGCAACGGTCGCGCGCATGCGCTTTGAGTAACGAAGCCGGCCGCTATTGAGGCGGTGTGTGTGTTTGTGTGTGTGGGAATCATAAAGATAGGGAGGGAAAGTGTAGAGTGACACAACGACATGGACTTCCGGGGGAGGGAATCGAAAACGGCCATTGGCTATAATTCCTCTTTTGGGCGGAGTCTGCTGTATTTTCCCTATCATTAGGGTTTGGAGAGGAACGACGGAGCCGCGCGTGCGCGTGACGTCACTCCAGAGGCGGCCAATGAGCGCTTCGCGAGTTTCGACGGCGCCCAATCAGGGCGGGCTGTTCGCTGAGCGTTTCAGAGGCGCCGAGTTCGGAATCCGCGCGGGCGACGCCAGGAAGGCAAGCGAGGAGGGTCCTTCGCTTCTGAACCTCGCCGTTCGATGTGAGGCGTTTCCCCGTCCATGGGCGCAGCCAGGGTTTACTTGGGGGGGGGGGGCTAGGCCTAAAGTGTGGGGGGGCCGGGGGGGGAACCAAGTTATCTGCCATGCAGTTGGTCATTTAGTTAGGCATTTTTGTTTATTTACTTGTGCTTTTTTTTGGGGGGGGGGTAGCTACGCTCATGCCTCTGTCCGCCGGGCCTGCTCTGATTGCTCGAGGCTCAGCTCAGTCAAGGGCGCCTTAGACCATGTGCAGAGTGCCGGCGACGAACCTGGGGTTTTGGTGGGGCAGGAAGGGAAAGGCCGGGGGCGGGCAATAGCCGGGCGCCCAGTGCCCCTCGAGCAGCCCCTTTGACGCTTCCTTCCGAGTATGGCGCCTATCTTGCGCCAGGGAGGCAGCAAGAACTGACTGCTCCGAATATGGCATTGAATGGTCGGGCTGTGGGGGGACAGGGCACACGGAGAAAAAAATAGTTTTATTATTTGTACCCCATCTGACTTGGCTGCCCCAAAAACTTCCCTACACAGGGCTGCCTTTATATATCTTTCTAAAAGTTGTATATTTATCTTCTTGACATCTGATGGGAGGGCATGCATTCCTGCGGGAAAATCTGCGGTTGCAAGAAAACAGAAATATATTAATGAGAGGAAACAAAATCCCAGGTGAATCATTGCTTGGAAGCTTTTGTATGCTTCTGGTGGTAATCCATCTGATAATAATAATGATTTACAAGTGCACTTGGCTACATTGGTGTTTGGTAGCCAAATATTGTAAAAACTGGTAGAAAGCCTTTGTTGGGTAGCAGATATGTGTTGAGACTTTTTTTTTTTTTTTAAAGCAATTTATTGGGTTTTACAATAAAAAATAAACATAATAAACAATGTAGCATTTGTCTTAACATAGTTTCACATTTTCTTTGGACTTCCTCACATCTCCCGCTCCCACTTTCATCGTTATAACATTTTGTCGGCAATTTATCATCTTATTTAAATTCTTATATCCCTTCTATGTTTCATAATCTTATAATTCTCGATAGGTAAGTTTTCACAGTCTTACTCATTTTCTTAGAAACTTCTAAATTTAGTGGTGCTCAGTTATTTTAGTCTAGCATCTTATTTAGCATTCACTCAAATTACAATGCTTTTGTAAATAGTTCTTAAATTTCTTCCAATCCTCCTCAATCCTCTCTTCTCCCAGGTCACGAATTCTGCCGGTCATTTCAGCCAGTTCCATGTAGTCTATCAGTTGCATCTGCCATTCTTCCAGTGTGGGTAGATCTTGAGTTTTCCAGTGTTTTGCGAGAAGTATCCTTGCTGCTGTTGTTGCATACATAAAAAATGTCTGGTCCTTCCTTGCCACCCCTTGGCCGACAATACCCAAAAGGAAAGCCTCTGGTTTCTTAGTGAAGGTATATTTAAATACCTTTTTCAGTTCATTATAAATCATTTCCCAGAACGCCTTCACTTTAGGGCAAGTCCACCAGAGGTGGAAGAACGTTCCCTCACACTCTTTACATTTCCAACACTTATTATCAGACAGGTGGTAAATTTTGGCAAGTTTGACTGGGGTCATATACCATCTATAAATCATTTTCATTACATTTTCTTTCAGAGCGTTACATACAGTAAATTTCAATCCATTACTCCACAACCTCTCCCAGTCCTCAAACATGATATTATGCCCAATGTCCTGTGCCCACCTTATCATAGCCGATTTAACCGTTTCATCTTGTGTATTCCATTTCAACAGCAAGTTATACATCCTTGAAAGTACCTTAATCTTTGGTTCTAACAATTCTGTTTCTAATTTCGATTTCTCCACCTGGAACCCTAGTTTCTTATCATTTTTGAAAACTTCTTTAATCTGAGCATAATGTAACCAATCTCGCACTTTGTCTTTCATTTTCTCCAAACTCTGCAATTTCCAATTGTCTCCATCCTTTTCTAGTATTTCCCAATATTTTGGCCATTTAGCCTCCATATTGGGCCTTTTTCGGGCCTTAGCTTCCAAAGGTGAAAGCCACCTTGGTGTTTTATTTTCCAGCAAGTCTTTATATTTTGTCCAGACATTAAACAGTGATTTTCTGACAATATGGTTCTTAAAGGCCTTATTTGCTTTAACCTTGTCATACCATAAGTATGCATGCCATCCAAAAGCGTTGTTAAACCCTTCCAAATCTAACACATCAGTGTCTTCAAGAAGTAGCCAGTCTTTTAGCCAGCAGAACGCTGCGGCTTCATAATACAACTTTAAGTCTGGCAGGGCAAAGCCCCCTCTTTGTTTTGCATCGGTTAATATCTTAAACTTAATTCTGGGCTTTTTGCCCTGCCAGACAAACTTAGAAATGTCTCTCTGCCACCTCTGAAAGCACTCCGTTTTGTCCAAAACCTGAAGTGTTTGAAATAAAAACAACATCCTTGGCAATACATTCATCTTGATAGCAGCAATTCGGCCTAACAAAGAAAGTTTCAATTTTGACCAACTATCTAAGTCTCTCTTAATTTCTGTCCAGCATTTTTCATAATTGTCCTTAAATAGACTTAGATTTTTTACTGTTATGTTTACCCCTAGGTATTTTACTTTTTTAACCACATTAAGTTCCGTCTCATTCTGAAACCGTTCTGACTCTGTATCAGTCAAATTTTTCCCCAAAACCTTAGTTTTCTGTTTGTTTAGTTTAAATCCAGCCACCCGACCAAAGTCATTAATCAGTTGTAATACTCTTTTCGTACTGGGCTCTGGCTTCTGCAAGGTCAAAACCAGGTCATCTGCGAAAGCTTTTAATTTATATTGTTTCTGACCGACCTGAATTCCTTCCACCAACCGGTCCCCTCTAATCATGTTCAATAGCACTTCCAGAACCGAGATGAATAGCAAAGGGGAAATAGGGCAACCTTGTCGTGTCCCTTTTTCAATTTTGAACTCTTCTGTAACCACATTATTAACTATCAATTTAGCTTTCTGTTCTGAATATATCGCCTCAATCCCATTCTCAAAACCCCGTCCCACTCCCATCTCTTTTAAATTTCCCATCATAAATTTCCAGGAGATATTGTCAAAGGCCTTCTCCGCGTCTATAAAAATTAAAACTGCTTTTGTATTTATATCTGTTTGCAAAAGTTCCAAAATATCAATAATGTTCCTTGTATTAGCAAACAGATGTCTACCTGGGAGAAAGCCGGCCTAGTCCTTATGAATTACTTCATTTAAAACTTTTTTAAATCTATTTGCCAAAATGTCTGCAAATATTTTGTAATCCACATTTAAAAGAGAGATGGGACGGTAGTTCTTAAGTTGTGTCTTTTCAGCTTCCGACTTTGGTATTAATGTGATGAACGCTTCCTTCCACGACTCCGGTGCCCTCTTCCCCTCCATAATTTCATTGCTGACCTCCATCAAGGGTTGTATCAAATAGTCTTTTAATGCCTTATAGTACTTGGAGGTCAGCCCATCTGGTCCTGGAGATTTGCCGAGTTGCATGTTCTGGATGGCTTGTTCAATCTCCTGTCGTGTTATTTTAGAAGTCGTGTTGAGACTTTTTAATAATAATAATAATGGGTTGGCGCTGTGGGTTAAACCACAGAGCCTAGGGCTTGCCGATCAGAAGGTTGGTGGTTCGAATCCCTGCGACGGGGTGAGCTCCCGTTGCTCGGTCCCTGCTCCTGCCAACCTAGCAGTTTGAAAGCACGTCAAAGTGCAAGTAGATAAATAGGTACCGCTCCGGCGGGAAGGTAAACGGCGTTTCCGTGCGCTGCTCTGGTTCGCCAGAAGCAGCTTAGTCATGCTGGCCACATGACCCAGAAGCTGTACGCCGGCTCCCTCGGCCAATAAAGCGAGATGAGCACCGCAACCCCAGAGTTGTCTGTGACTCGACCTAACGGTCAGGGGTCCCTTTACCTTTACCTTTTACTGGGAACAGTAGAAATGGTAAGGCACACTGCTGCTTCCACCCTGTTTTGCCCATATTGGAATGACCCGTCCATAACTTGCTGCCACTTTTGGCATTTATTCAAAGGGACTTTGGGTGGGGGTGGGGATCAAGCAGGAGATCACCCTTCCTCTGGAAATTGCTGGGAGATTGCATGCCTTAGAATCCCCCAAATGCTGACCCTCTTCCCCCTGCCCTTTAGCTTGGCATATTAATAGGTGCGATGGCTGCCCTCAGTGAAGAGTTACAACATCTAGACAGAAGGACCAAGCAGCTGCTTGAAATGATGACAAGAGCCAGTGGGGCAGAAATTCTGAAGGAGACTCTAGTGAAGGAGGAGCAGATGCTCAACAAGCTCTGGGATACTCAAAAGAGCACAGCCCAGCTGCTGAAAGGTACACCTTTCCCTCTAACTGAATAGCAACAGTTGTGATTGAGTATGTTACTGGGTATAATACCATGTATCTCTTAATTTTGTTACAGGTGGAGACCATTTAAGAGGCTTTTTAGAGGGTGCTCCCCATTTGTGTGATTTTATGCTTATGCACATCGAGGCCTGGAACACCAGTATCTAAATTGTATAAAACAGATAGGGTGTTATTCAGCTAAGTTTTACTCTACAGTACACCCTTTGAAATTAATGAACATGACTAAGTTAGGCCCATTAATTTCAATGGGTCTACCCTTAGCAAAACGTAGCTGAATACCAGCCCTCATGTACTGAAACCCTGTGTGGACCAGGGTCCCTGCACTTGCTTGGGGGTGGATGAACATTACAGCACCAGGTGTTCCTAGTCCACTACAGTACTAAAGTTTGATCATTGCCTGCATAGGAACTCCATGGTTGGATTATATATCTTTTGGGTGACTTGCCATGCTCTGAAGTTCGGCAGGTGGTGATCTAATCTCATACTGCATTTCTTAATTAGTCCAAATAAAACGTTCCCGATGTTGATCCTTTGTTTATTTTTTAGCAACCTCTGAATTAGTTTAGCAAGTGGGTTAGTGCATTGTAGTTCTCTGTGAATTCTTTATTTTCCTGTTGTAATCCAAAGTCCTCAGCAACTCACTTTCGGTTTCCCTTTTTTATATTATTCCATTGCCAGAATCGTAGTAAAAATTTCACACAGTCAACTTTGTGATTAAACCATAACAATGGCAATAACAAAATATTCTTTCAATCCCGCTTGCATTTCAAACATCAGTCTTTCGGGAGAGATTTGCTGAATAAAACAGCAAATATAAAATATATCAAAAGAGGATGATGGAGGCTCACCTCCCCCAACACACCGATCCGATCACAATGAAAGCCCTTCTTCAGGTCGAAACCTTGGCACTCAGTGGCTGATTCAATTAGCAGAATACTTTATCCCTCCTAGTTCAGAGCCTGCCTGTTAATTAAGTCCAAATTTCATCTTAAGAACAGGGTCTCTAACCTGGGAACGGGGTGTCAGAGACAGAAACTGTTGCTGAGGTTCATTGACGGTGAACGCAACACTTTGACAGATAGCCAGTGAAGAGAAACAAGTTGATTCTAATGTTGCCTTTTGCATCTTAAAGAAACAAAATATCTGAAAAACATCTGAAATATCTGAAAAGTGAAAGTAACTTTCCTTTGTCTTTAAAAAAAAAATGGCTACAAGTGGATTGTCTCCTCTAGAGGGAGCTTGCTAAATTGTTGTTGCAGCATATTTGAGACCCAACATCTGTGAGATTAAGACTGTGGGAACAGACTTTTTTCGACCTTGAATAAAGATGAGCTGGGAGAAAGACTGGCTGCTTGCTCTATGCAAGACAAATACCCTGCCGGAACAGATGCATGAAAAGATGGATTTGATGAATGAGAAATTGGATTTGACTGTTGTGGTTAATAACATTGATACAGAAATCATCCAAGAACCAACCTATCAATCCATACCGATTGGGCAAGCGCAGTTGACAACGGAGGAGGATGCGGCTGCACCTCAAATAGTACAAATGGAGAGACCTGAGGTCCTACAGGAGCATAGGTCACTGTCATTGAAGATTGAAGCTGGAGTGGGCCAAGGGGAGTCTGGAGATGAGGAGACTTCTAGTTTTGGAGAGACTCTGAAATTTGATTTTAAATTCATTTTGGATTACATCGAGGACTGTGGGGAGTGGGACTGTGGGGAATGGGTGAGCTGGATGAAGGGCGATGGAGATAATTTTCGGCTGGAATCCCCCAGAGACCTACTCCTCAATGAGAAAGGAAAGAAACTAAGACAGAGACCAATAAGAGACAAGGAAAAGGGCAAGCACAAACAAGATGAAGAAGAATTGCAGAAGGAACATGGAAGAGATTTAAGGGCCTCGGACATAAGGCTTCCAGGTTGATGGGCTAGACGGAATGGACAATAAGGACAATAAGGACCGACATGACCCGAGACCAGGAAGAAGAGACGCTGGATGATGATTGGAAGAGAATTTATAATGGAAACTTTTTTACTTTAGAATTAGCTAATGAATATTAGGGAAAATGTGGGAATGAAACTATACGACTCTAGCAGAAATGATATTAGGAGTTATGAATATTTGAAATTTAAGATTTAAGTTTTAAGGCACTTCGGGGTAAGATAAGGTTAAATAAATTAAGGTAATCTGAATAATAGAATATGGGGAAAGATGGTAAGGATTTGTTGAGTTAATTATTAGGTTAAATTGTTAAGATAAATTTTATAACAAAAATTGAGAAAGATGGAAAGAATTTGCTGAAAAAATTATTAAATTAGAATACAAAAACGGAGGTGTGAGGAGGTTAATGAAACAAGCAAATGGAAATAATGGATACGCAATTTGGGATTTGTGTTTTTTTCTCTTTTTTCTCTTTTTTACGTTTTGTGCTTTTCTCTTTTTTTATTGTCTTTTTTTCTTTTTTCTGTTTTTGTATTGTAGTGTTGTCTGTTATTTTTTATTTTTCTTGTAATCTTGAAATTATCAATAAATATTTTTTTAAAAAAAGAAGAAGGAAAAAACAAAACAAAAGAGGATAATGGAGGCTCACCTCCCCCAACACACCGATCCGATCACAATGAAAGCCCTTCTTCAGGTCGAAACCTTGGCACTCAGTGGCTGATTCAATTAGCAGAATACTTTATACCTCCTAGTTCAGAGCCTGCCTGTTAATTAAGTCCAAATTTCATCTTAAGAACAGGTGCCCTCCGCTCATGGCAACAGCTTTGGAGAGTTGCCAAAACACGTGGTGCATTGCACCCAGCGCCCCCTGCCCCCCCCCCCGCATTCCTTCAAGACAGGCGGCAGGAATTGGATGATCAGCAGGTGGAGCAGCCCCCCCTGGCCCTGGGGATTTTTTGGAGGAGAATTACTCCCATATTATCCTCAATTAGCTGCATGGAATGGGCACAGCCGTTCACGCTAGCGGACAGACAGGCATTGAATATTTGGCTTTTTTGATTGTATTATAATTTGGAATGTTTTAATGTGGTTTTTATTGGATTGTTAAAATGGAAAATTTAATAAATATTTTTTTAAAAAGGAACTCCATGGTTGGAGATAGCTGAATTTTGTTGATTCACAAGTGCATCATGGGAAATGGGGAGAGGAAGGAAGAGAGAAGGGCTGTTTGGAATTTGGTGAAAGTGTGGAGCTATGTTCAAAACCTGAACTATTCTGAATCTATTTGCTGGATGGGTAGCTTCCTACCAGCTCTCTTTGGCACTTTGGTTGCAGAGATGTACTTGTGAGGGGCCGTAGTGTGCGTGGAGTTCTCATCTAGACACTGATCAGGTTAACACTAATCTCAGCCTTTCTCTCTCTCACTCTTGGGTGCTTTTACTCTGAATGAAATTGGGGTTTATTATAAGGGATACCTAATGTTGGTTTGTCATACTATCCAGTCATTTCAAGTAGTTGTCACCAGCCACATCTTCCCTTTAATTCTGTCTGTGTGCAAATCCTTCAGCTGAGAAATCAATTGGGTACCTGATTTCCTTTCTTAGGGGCCAAGTCCTCCTACACTTCTGGGGAAAAAATGGCTTGTTTTGCCTTAAGAGTGGTAATTTTAAGGAGAAAAGTTTGAGGGGATGATAAGTAACATTCAGGGGAGCAAACATTTATCTGACAGAATGCCTTGTTTTAGTAATTATTTTAGCTGTATAATGTATTTTGTCCTATGTATCTTGCTTTTTGTAATGGCTTAGGCTACACAAATAATATTCATAGCAAAATTAATATCTGCAGAATTTAGAAAGTTTTTCTCCTCTGTACTCCTCCACCTCTCCCCTCTAAAAGAAATGAAATTTTTTTAAAGACACCTATACTAAAGGAGGACGACAGCAAATGTATGAAAAAGGAAGTATCAAAAGAGGAGATGAAGGAATTAAAAACTTGAAGGTGGGAAAATCTCTGGCCCTGATGGATTCTCTGCACCCTTTTGCAAAGTATCTAAGGAACAAACAGTTTCACAGATGGCCACAATATTTTAGCTGGTAACTCACTTCCCACAACTTGGAAACATTCAAGAATAGTAGTTATTCCCAAACCTCACCAACTGATCTTTTTGTTAAATCATAGAATCGTAGAGTTGGAAAGGATCTGGGGGGGTCTTCTTAAAAAAAATCCGCATGTTCATGGATTCTCAGTGGGGCTGTGTTTGATTCCAGTGGGGCTTTGCAGAATCAGTGCAAGTCTCTCAACTGTAAACCCAAAGTGAAGGAGTATTGGATTTGAAGGAGAGGTGCTTGTCATTAGTAGTAATAATGTTTGTTTGCTGATAAATATTTATAGGCTGCATTTTGTTAAAATTCCCAAAGATAGCAAATATATGTGCAATTATATGTCTGTCTATCTGTCTCTCTCACACGCAATTTAATACAAAACCAAGTATCTGCAAAAGTAGTACATTCCTGACAGTAGAAATGTTAAAAGTAGCTGTCATAAAAGAACAGATGATCCCAAATGTTTTCTGGAAGAGGGTTGATTTGTACTGCTACCTAAATACCATCAGGAGAACTGAAGTGTGCGCTTTTATAATGTTGGTACCCTATCCTTTCCTTATGACAGATCTCATGACTGCAGAGGAGAAAGTGGCCCAGAAACTTTGCGACAGGGAACAGCAGCTGAATGCAAACCTCCAAAAGCTGCAGAAAATTGAAGACGAATTGCTCCAGGCAAATGAGAAGGCTGCTGAATTGAGGACCAACACCAAATATCCTTTCCCATTTGCATTTGGTGCCAAATCGAAATATCCCCTGGTGGGAGGTCAATCCCTCAAACATTTCTCCCCTATTAGAGCATACTACAGATCCGCCAAGGTTTGGTAACTTTTCTAAGTGAAGGTGTATATCCCACCCTGGGTCAGCAAGGCAGGGTATGTCTACTCATGTTTAGCCATCTGAGTGGATTTAGCTTGATTTGTCTGGACTGGTATTCAGCTGTATGTCCTTGCTAATTTCTGTGTCTCTCCCAGAATTGTTGATTTCACCAAGCAGGTGTAACAGCTGTTGTTTTGACGAGGGCAGGACTTCACCTTACCTTTCCCCCAACCTTTCTTATGGGAAGGGAAACTCGTAGAGTACCTACTTTGAATATAGAAAGTCTCAATCCCTGGTAGCCTCACGAAAAGGACCTTCGATACTGGGGCTTAGGAAGACCTGCCCATGAGATCTCAGGGAGACGCTGCTTCTCACTTTGACACCATTGGGCTTGATGAAGCAACTCTTATTTACTCAGGAGTCTCGCTTTTTGAAATCAGATTTCTTAAAGTCAAGGGCATCTTAACTACCCTCAGCTTTTCCTTTCCTCTGTAGATGCTTATATATTTTGGGATGAACAAAAGCAAGTCAAGAGACACTTTGCTGAAGGCACCTCAGCCTTGGATTGGGAAACCCGAGGTCTTCCACATGTTATTGAACTCTTGACTCCCATCATCCCCAGCCAGCACAACCAATGGTTAGGGATGATGGGTGTTGTAGTTCAACAACATCTGAAGAACCGTAGGTTCCCAATCCCCGGTAGTGTCATACCTCGGGTTACAGACGCTTCAAGTTGCATTTTTTCAGGTTACGGACCGCCGAAACCCAGAAGTACTGGAACGGGTTACTTCCAGGTTTCGGCAGTTGTGCATGCGCAGAAGCACTAAATTGCAATTTGCGCATGCGCAGCAGCGCCGAATCACAATGTGTGCAGACGCGCCGCTGCGGGTTGCGAATGTGCATCCTGCAAGGATCATGTTCGCAACCCGAGCGTCCACTGTATTCCTAATTTTTCCCTCTTGCAAGTTGAGACAGAGGGAGAGAGGCTTATCCAGCTCAGCTGTCCACCATGTGAAGACCCTTTTGCTTCATTGTATTGTGTTATATTTCTAGTCTGCTCTTTTGTACAGGCAGTCAAGTAGATCAGACAGTTTCATGGCACCTCGTTGCCCTTCTTCAGAGGACAAATAACTATTTCAGAGTAATTTGCCCTTGCTGAAATCAATAGCCCCTGTTGGGTTTGGGGAATGCATCCTAGTTATTATTCCTTAACTCACATCATACCGATTTAAGAAAAGAACTGGAGGCTTTGAAAGAAGAAATCAGGCAGAAAGAGAAGAATGCAGATAATGATGCCATTGTGTCCAAATCGGCTATGTAAGTAGAGACCTCCCTCTGCTCCTTTTATTTAAGCCTAGTCTTGTGAATTGGTTAGGGAAAAGGTAGATTATTGTATCACTTACCCTTTATTGTTTCTTAAAAGTTGCCCAAGCCAGTGACAAGGACCTCTGCTTCTTTTTCCACTGAGTTAGAGGCAGAATCCTGCCTGCTGCAGTTTCAAGAACATTTTTAAGTACAAGAAGATTCCCGCTTGTATCCTGAGGGGATGGAGTGATTGTGAGTGGTCTGTACAGAAGTGTTGGCCTAGCATTGTATCCCAGGTCCAGCTATAGATAGTGGCTCAATTCAGACATTTTGATCTCCAGTCTAATGCAGCCATGGTTTATTGGACTGGGAATGAGGCATAAGCCTGTGTGTATTCTCTTTGTCCCTTTGTGGCTTCTTTGTTGTCCCGTGACACTGAACTGGTTTAAGGGTTCTATGTAAACCGGAACCCAGTTTTGTTACATCTTCCTGAGGATTTTGGGTGATGAGCTCAGATAAAACTATCCACTTTTTAAGGGCCAGTGGGTGCAATTGGGATATCCCCCCCCCCTTTAGTAGCTAAGGGACTGAGCCATGAATCAAGAAATCCCCACAATGTGTACCCCACAGTGGTACCTTGGGTTAAGTACTTAATTTGTTCTGGAGGTCCGTTCTTAACTGAAACTTTTCTTAACCTGAAGCACCACTTTAGCTAATGGGGCCTCCCACTGCCAGAGCACGATTTTGTTCTCATCCTGAAGCAAAGTTCTTAACCCAAGGTACTATTTCTGGGTTAGCGGAGTCTGTAACCTGAAGCGTATATAACCCGAGGTACCACTGTATTTACTTTGCCAAACCTTTATTAGTCATTACAGCCCACACTGTATCTTGGCCTCTGCCCCCTCCACTACTGGCAACTGAAGAGTAGTGACTTACCTTACAGTGCTCTAAGGATGACAACCAGCTTAGGCTTATGAAGTGCTTTGAACACTTCAAAGCACTACTCTAAGTAGTATTGTACATAAGTAGTATTGAGAGCACACAGATACGATTTTTATGTTCAAGGGGCTGTAGTATATATAATGGACCTCAGCCACAGGTGCCAGAGTAGGCAATGATCTGATCTGGGAAGCTTCATATGTTCAATTCTGTCTTACAGGTATATTGTGCACCTTTATTACCAGATCTGCCGTATTGACTGGGACTACTCCTGTGAGCCAACAATAGTCAAAGGAAGTATCCTTCCGCTGCAGGCAAATAGGGGTTCCTTGCAGGGAGGGGAGACATAATGGTTTTTTCCTTAACCCTTTTTGCCTTCAGTTCATTACGGGCCAGACATTGCTCAGCCTATCAATCTTGACAGCAGCCAACACTCCCGCAGCTTCATCTGCGACTACTTGTGGAACCTTGTGAGCACAGCCTGGTGAAGGAGATGTCCCTTGACGTGAATGTACAGTGGCTATACCTATTATAGGTGATCAGTGTTTCTTTCCCTGTTGTAACTTTTGTCAGAGCTGTAAATAGAGAGCAAGAAGAAATAAACTTTCGTACTAATCGCAAAAAGTTGCTTTATTTGTGTGAGAAGTGTAATTTAAAAACCAGTTCATTTCAAGCCAGTAAGTTTGATGGTAAAAACAAAAACAAAACCAATTGATGCAGGAAGCACCCTGGCCAAGCACTTCTCATGGGGTGGCAATAATTCAAAAGCAGCCAGGGCCCACCTGAAGTCTTTTTAGGTCCTGTTCTATGTTCACTTACCTTGCAGAACTATCAGCCACACAAGAGCAAACAGTCTGCCCAGCTTTCTTCCTTTTGCAGCGTTCTGTCAAAATTTACCAGTTTGAATAGGCAGAGAGGGAACTTTAGAAAAATCCAGACTTGAATTTGATGTCAAACTGTCTGTTCAATAAACATTTCAAATAGGCAGGAATGCTCTATTTACAAGGTATTCCCAAGCGTTCCATGCAAAGGAGACCCCCACCCCCAATAATTAGACTATTCCTTGCCAGACCATCACTTGCCAGACATCTGGAAAGAAGGGCACTGTGAACATCAAGCTCTCTTCTGCAATTCTCATAGGCAGGTTCCTTTTTTAGACGATTCCCAATACAGTCATACCTCATGTTACGTTTGCTTCATGATACATTTTTTCAGGTTGCGTCCTGGGGTGACCTGGAAGTACCGGAAAGGCTTACTTCCGGGTTTTGCCGCTCGCGCAGAAGCGCTAAATCGTGCTTCGCGCACAAGCGCCAAATCGCACCGCGCACCTGCACAGATACGGCACTTCAGGTTGCAGGCTTTTCATGTTGCGAACGGGCTTCCAGAACGGATCCCGTTTGCAACCAGAGGTACCACTGTACTAGAATGAGGCAGGGTCAATCGTAAATCACCAGATACACTACCCTGATAAAAGCTCAGAGCAGGGACAGTTCTTCACAGTCACTGCCCCTCATAGGTAGTTCAAATTCAGTTTGAAGTTTTGCTCATCCTTGGCACTTTTCCTTGGTCCTGGCAGAACAGAACTTAGCACTAGGCATGTCTTAATACTGAATCTTCTCCCATTTGTTTTCTTTCCTCCATTTGAAAGGAAGCTCTGCACTCTCTCTTAGCAATGGCAGTTCTCATCACCCTGTTTGCGGCATGGCTCCATGGTGACGGCCACCCCCACCCCACTCCGGCCTGATGTCATGTGGGTCACCTCGGTCCAAGTATCGGTGGTGGGATCATAACATTCAACACTATCCAGGAAGGTGTGACCATCATAGCCACCTGCATGGGGAGAGAGCCAGCAATTAACACACACAAGAAAATAAAGCGACCATGTCCAACTAATCGCTCCCACCATGCCTGTGCATAGGTAAAAAAGTTAAAGGCCCTATGACAGTTAAGTCATAGGCGACTATGGGGTTGTGGTGCTCATCTTGCTTTCAGGCCGAGGGAGCCGGTGTTTGTCCACAGACAGCTTTCTGGGTCATGTGGCCAGCAGGACTAAACCACTTCTGGCACAATGGGACACTGATGGAAGCCAGAGCGCACAGAAACACCATTGACCTTCCCACCGTAGCAGTACCTATCTATCTGCTTGCACTGGCGTGCTTTCAAATTGCTGGGTTGGCAGAAACTGGGACAGAGCAACGGGAGCTCACCCCATTGTGGGGATTTGAACTGCTAACCTTCTGATCGGCAAGCCCAAGAGACTCAGTGGTTTAGACCACAGCGCCAGCAGACTTGTGTTAGTGCAATAGCTGCGACACCCCCATATTGGCTTGGGAGAATCCTGGGAACAGCATAGGGGAGATGATTTCATCAGGTAAGCTGATGGCGCAATCTGTTTAGCCCCACACTGAATTCCTCCCAGTGTCTTTATCCACCATATGGTGGCAGCTCTGACACATATGATCATATTCTCTTTTAAAAATATAGATATGCTAAGGGGGGTGGGGGCAGAAAAGAGCTATGCCAACCCTGCCTTCTGCAGCCTTTTGTCCTTTTGCCACCTCCCTCCCAGCAGAGAGCTACCCTGGCTGGCCAAGCTCACCCAAGACGTAGATCTTGCCCTGGTGCACAGTGACGCCTAGCGCACTCCGGCGGTGGCTCATGGGTGCCGCAAAGGACCAGGTGCCCGCCTCCACATCGTAACGCTCCACGCTGTTGAGCTGTAGTGTGCCATCAAAGCCCCCCATGGCATAAATGCAGTTATTGAGCGCACAAACCCCTGTGGGAGGAAGCAGCCGTGTTAAGACAGACTAGCCTGACCCCGACTCATCCCATCGTATTCAGAGGCCCCACAGATATTTAGTGTCTCGTTTCAAGCAGTACGTGTGAAGTCTTTTGGCCTACCTAATGAAGCATAAGGCACTGTTTCCCAGAGTACCCCCCCCCCCCATTTTTGCATGGCAATCAGCAATAAGGAGACCAAGACCTCACTGACCTATCGCCAGTAGGAGATGGCTGCATTACTATTGCACAGGCCTCTGCACCAGGAGGGCTGGCCCATCAGCAAAACAAATGGGCCTGTGAGTGCCATGCGACTGACTCATCTGCGCTGCAGCTGCACTTCAGCCTCTAGCCTGGGGTGGGGCACCAGATGTTTTTAGACTACAAGGCCCATTGTCCTCAACCATTCACTGTGCTGGCTGGAACCGATGGCAGCTGGAGTCCGGCATCAGCTGGCAGGCCACAGGTTTCTCCACCTGAGCTTTAGCTCATCACTGGGAGCTGCTGCCAGGACCATATAACCTAAAGGACCTACATTGGCTCCCAGTACATTTCCGAGCACACAATTCAAAGTGTTGGTCCTGACCTTGAAAGCCCTAAATGGCCTCAGCCCTATATACTGGATGGAATGTCTCCAACCCCATCGCTCAGGCCAGAAACAGGTCCAGCGAGGGCCTTCTGTGAGGCTACAGGGAAGTAGGCACAGGGCCTTCTCCGTAATGGCACCCTCCCTGTGGAACTCCCTCCCATCAGATGTCAAGGAGATAAAGAACTAAACAACTTTTCAAAGACATCTGAAGGCAGCCCTGCAGAGGGAAGTTTTTGATGTTTGGTTTTGTTTTTAATATTTTGTAGGGAGCTGCTCAGAGTGGCTGGGACAACTCAGTTAGATGGATGGCCTAATAATAATAATAATAATAATAATAATAATAATAATAATAATACCACCATTACTACTAACACTATTGTCAATCTAGGATGCCCATTCAGTACAAGAGCAGTTGGGAAATTCAGAGAGTAAAACCAAATCTGATCCCTCGACCCAGGCAGCACCCACGGCCAGATGAGAGCAAAGGGAGCGCACCTCCAATCTCGGCGCAACCAGCAGAGAAAAGACAGCCTTGGTGAAGGTTCTGGGACACAGGAACCCAATTCCTTTCCATCGCCCCACTTACCTGCTCCACTCCGGATGGTATTCATTGGGGCAATCATCTCCCATGTGTCCCGCTCAGGGTAATAGCACTCCACTGAACTGTGGCGGCAATTGCCATCGAAGCCCCCCACCGCGTACAAGAGACGGTTCAGCACAGCCACCCCGACACCAATGCGACGGGTGAGCATGGGCGCCACTAACTGCCACTCGTCCCGCTCTGGCTCGTACCTGGAGGAAGAGAGGGGAGGAGACGCCTCAGGGCATGTCGACAATGTGTGCGCATGAGCAAGGGGCTCAGGCTAGCACAGAGTTAAGCAACTGCAGGGAGGAGGGCACCAAATCTTGGCTCCTGTATCCAGAGGCGCTTGCGGGAGGGAGGGGCAGCTGCAAAAGACAGGACATGCTTGTGGTCCGTGTTGGGGCACGAGGCCCTGGCCCCCCAGCACTTCCACAAAGCCATCACTCCATAAAACTAGCTGCTGGCCAGGAAAGGCTGCATTTCACACCTGTTCAGCTTCAAATAAGCAGCTGCCACCACCCTCTTGTTCCTAGGGCCTCCTCCAAAAGGTCACAGTCAAACAACAGCAGATGAGCAGAGCCCCTGTGTAGCCAAAAGGTCTCCCCAAAACTCAAGGGAAGATTGTTAACAGTCAGCACAGAACTAGATATCTGGCTTCCATCTGAAGAGAAGATCGAAACCCTCCTGGTTTCAAAGGAGCAAGGAAATAACTGAAAGGCAAATTTCTGTCTCTGGACAATTCACCAGTGGCCTCTCTGCTGACACCACCTCCTTTTTCAGGGGTGTCTGAACAGCCTTAGTCTCTAGAAACCTGCACTCCACACACCGCCACCCCTCCCTCCAGAAAGTTGCAAGGTCCTACTTTAAAAGTCATAGCCAAAGCTAGCTGTGTATCTGGCACCCATGCTCAAAACTTGGGTTTTAGAGCACATTCTGTTTTTTTCTTTTTTGAAAAAGCAAGGATCATTGGCCACGTGACCAACCTGGGTGAGGCACGGTGCAGAAAGAGCGACAGGAAACAAGTGAATTTTGCTCCTGACTCAGAGGGGAACCACCTGCAGCCTGTTTACTGTCCTCTGACCTCCATGCTGTCTGAAATAGGACAATCAAAATGGCCGCTATTTCCTCACTCTTGGGTATCTCATGTCGGTTCCCCGACGCCTCAGATCGAGGGAAGTAGGTTTGCAGGTACTTTCTTCCAGGGGTCAGGGCAGGGTGCCAGGGCTTCCTTTGTGGTTCTTTCAGTTATCAGCAAATTCTGAAGCCAAGCCACTTCCTGCCCCCCCCCAAAAAAATAACCTTCCTGCTGACTTTTCTTCACTTGCAGGCACCTGGGAGAAAAAGAGCACCCAGGCAACCCCGTTGCCTTTGCAATGAGGTCATCAAATTGCCATCAGCTTTGAGTTGTGCATGCTGCTGGCACAGACTGCAGCCTCCTGAGAACCCACAGGCCCTTGCCACCCACCCAGTACCTGTGCAGGGGAGAGTCCCACTGGGTCATGCCAGATGGGCAGACGCCCCAGACCAGCGATGGGGGACCTTCGTACGTCCAGACATTGATGGACTACAATCACCCTCATCCATGACCACTGACTACTGCTGGTTGGGAGTTGGGAGTCCAGCAACATATGAAGGGCCACAGAGCTCCCCATCCCTCCCTAGACTCAGCCCCCTTTCCTGTCTGGGTCATATTCATGGGCGTAGCCAGGATTTTTTTAGGAAGAGGCAGAACTTGGTTGGGGGGCAGAACCAGCGTGATTGGTCAGTTAAGCATTTCTATTGTTTTACTTGATCTAGGGGGGAGAGCTGCCCTCCTCCGGCTGCACCCATGGCTATATTTCCTTAAAGGATAATCTGTAGGGAGCCACATGCCGGGGGGTGGGGTGGGGCCAAACTAGGCGTAAGCAGGGCCTGCACAAAAGGTGGGTCCTTTCTTTTCAACATCACCTTCCCTTTCCCTCCCTCTCCCCACCAGGCTGCCCAAGGAGGAGCAGATCACTCTTGCTAGGGGTCTGAACTGACTGCCTTCCCATTCCTGTAATCTTCTTTCCCTTTCAGCTCCTCCCCATCCCTCCCAAGCGTATCTGTCCCTTTCCAAAAGAGGGGGGGAGAGAAGGTGCCCAATTTAAAGAGCACCAAAGGTAAAGCCACAGCTGCAAAGGAAGAAGCAGGAACACACACACACACACACACAGAGCCCAGCTGTGATTGTTCCTCTGCAGCCTTGGATTTGCTGCTCTGGAGCAAAGCACCGTATTTTTCGCTCAGTAAGATGCACACAACCATAAGACGCACCTAGTCTTAGAGGAGGAGGACAAGAAAAAATATTCTCTCCCTCTCTGCGCAGCGCCCCTTCAGCGAAGCGGCAGGAGAAGCGGAGCCCCTTCCATTTCTCCTCCCGCTTTGCTGAAGGGGCGCTGCACAGAGAGGGAAAGCTGCGCAGCGCCTCTCCAGCGAAGCGAAGCCAGGAGAGCAAGAGGGATCGGTGTGCACCGATCCCTCTTGCTCTCCTGGCTTCAGGGATAGTTGCTCGAAGCCTCCGGAGCGCAGCGGGAGCGCTCCTGCTGCGCTCCGGAGGCTTCACGTTGCTTTCGCTGAAGCCATGGAGCCTGCATTCACTCCATAAGACACACACACATCCCCCCTTACTTTTTAAGAGGGCAAAAGTGCGTCTTATAGAGCGAAAAATACGGTACTCTTGCAGGGTCCTGTTTCGCACCCAGCCCTTACCTCTCCACGCTGTTGTGATGGTTGCTCCCGAAAGAGCCGCCCACCGCGTAGATCATGCCATCAATCACCCCCACACCAATCCGATTACGTGCCACGCTCATAGGAGTGCAAGGAGACCACTGGTTCGTCATGGGGTTATAGCAGTCAATGGCGCTCGAGTCCATGTTGCCATCATGGGAGTTGTTCCTTCCGCCCACCGCGTAGAAGAGTCCGCTCACCACGCAGCTGGCCAGGCCGCTGCGGGGCACCTCCAGGTCAGCCAGTCGAATCCAGGAGCCGTCGCAAGGGTTGTAGGCCTCCAGGTAACTGAGGGACCGGTGGTAGTAGCCGCCCGCCGTGTAGATGAGCTGCCCCACTTTGGGCGCCCGGCAAGACACATCCTTGGTGGGCTTGTGCAGGGTGAGGTCCTGAAAGATCTTGGCCAGATAGTCCTTGCAGCGCGAGTCCGACTTGAGGATCTCGCACTTCTGCAGCTGCATCTGGAGGAAGTGAGGGGTGAGCGAGTGGCAGCGCACGGCCTTGAGCAGCGCCTGGACGTAGAGCCGCCTATTCTCGCAGTCGTACTTCACCCAGTTGATACAGGCGTGGAAGACTTCTGACTCGCAACGCACATTCAGCTCGTCCCTGCTGATCAGCGTCACCAGCTGGCAATGCGACAGGTTGAAGAATTCATCCTGCTTGGAAACCTGCAAGGGGGGGGGGGGCAGAGAGAGACACAGGACATGACAGCAAAACTCTGCAGGAGACGTTTTGCAGATTCGCTAGAGCACTTCAACACACGACACTTTCCTTGACCGCTCTGCAAGGGGGAGCAAAGTGCCTTCTGGTGCTACGGTGAGACCACAATGAGTGGTGCAGGAGAAGACCAAGTTTAGAGCACCCTTCTCTCTCTCCTCTCCACCCCACCCCCAGCCAAATAAAAGAGTTCTGGGGTGGGGTGGTGGGGCATGAGATTTCTGAGGCTCTCAGATGAGCAAGGGTCTGCATGGGAGATTACCGTATTTTTCGCTCCATAAGACGCACTTTTTTCCTCCTAAAAAGTAAGGGGAAATATCTGTGCATCTTATGGATCAAATGCGTGGTCCCTGGAGCCGAATTGCCCAGGGGCGAAAAGCAGATAATGCTTTTTTTTTTTTTTAAAGAAAGAGGGAAGGGGGTGTTGAAATGAAGCTGCTGAGCAGCTGATCCGCTAGCGATTAGGAGGGAGATAAGGCTGTGGGTAAAGGAGGCTGCCAGGGGAAGGGGGGGATGTAAAGAAGCAAACTTGCAAGGAGAGGAGACAGGAAGACTAAAGCAACGAGGAGAGAAATTAGAAGAAAAGAAGGAGCAAAAAACTGCTTCAGCTAAGGAAAAAACTCTAAAGGCAAACAAGAGGGAAGGGGGTGTTGCAATGAAGCCACAGAGCAGCTGATCGGCAAGCGATCAGGAGGGAGATAAGGGACGCTAGCGATAAAGGAGGCTGCCTGGGAGGGGGAGGTAAAAGCACATGGATCCTCAGGATTTTTGCATTGGGTCACCCCAAATTCACCATCAGATCACATAGCATGTCCATGGCTATAGCCTGCACCAAAAAAACCACGCATCCACGGTTTCGTGGGGCCGCAGTGGCGCAAAGACGTGGTTACAAAGCACGGATCCACGTGGATTCTCAGGATTTTTGCATTGGGCTACCCCAACCTACCGTCAAATCACATATCATGTCTGTGGCCACAGAATGAACCACAAAAATCAAACATCCACTGTTTCGTTCAGAATATTTATTTTCTTGTTTTCCTCCTCTAAAATCTAGGTGTGTCTTATGGTCAGGGGCGTATGATGGAGCAAAAAATATGGTATGTTACAAAGCTCCTTGGCTGCTGGCGGTGGTTTTATGGAACTAGCCTTTGTTCCAAGGCCTCTTGATACTGGAGTTGCTAAAAGGACTGCAAGACCATTCCTAGGAAGTGAAGGAGCAGATCCTACCATTACTGACCACTCTGCTGGGCCATCTGCCTGAGATAACTCTTGGAAGGCAATGGTGAAGCTGTTGCAGTCTTTGCTGTATCACTGCTTGAGCTGAGTCACCACGATGGCAATGGGCGCATCAGTACATTTGCCAGCCTCACTTACTGGGTTGGGTGGCTGCTCCCAAGCGCATCAGATGAATGCTGAGGAGTAAATTAGATTCAGCCTGCAAGGAGTAAGACTCCCCCAACTTTTTTAATTTGGTGGGAATTCACTTTCCAAAACCAGGGACCAGGAGGACCATAAGCAGAATCTGAAAAATGTACAGAGACTTTTGGCATACTTTCTTGGATTGTTTACATCTGAGAAACCAGCCCATCTCTGACATGGCTCTTCTTTTATTTGGATTTTAATCAAGTACTTCTTTCACCTTTCAGGTGTGTGAGAGATGGAAAGTTTCTTATATTTGATCCCAGACATAAGAAACCAAGGACCCACATTTCCTGGCTGGCAGCTTAAGTCAGCAACAAATATTTTAACTCCCCAGTCCTTGCGTCTGTTAGAAGGGTTACAAGTTGGGCTGTTGGAAGGTGGTTTCTATCAACTCAGGCCTCATAGTGGAAATGCATATGCTAGAAACAGTAGCATAAATGCTTACACCTATTTAACAACACACTTTTGCGTTATCCTAAGCACAGAGGTGTTCCATCTTCATCACATCTACAAGACCAGTACTACAGAAATGTTTCTGTACAGTCTTTATATTCTTTAAGGTAAAGGTAAAGGGACCCCTGACCATTAGGTCCAGTCGTGGCCGACTCTGGGGTTGCAGCGCTCATCTCGCTTTTTTGGCCGAGGGAGCTGGCGTACAGCTTCCGGGTCATGTGGCCAGCATGACTAAGCCGCTTCTGGCAAACCAGAGCAGCGCATGGAAACACCGTTTACCTTCCCGCCGGAGCGGTACCTATTTATCTCCTTGCGCTTTGACGTGCTTTCGAACTGCTATTTCTCCTTACTTCCCTTTTCTGTTGAGCCAGGCTTTGGCCTCTCAGTTACGAGACCCTGTGGTCACAAACAAGAACATAGTGCAGCCCCACATTTCCACACCAAGGTTGGAAAACAGGCAGAATGCAGGGGTGGCGACAGAGTTCAGCTTCTCACAAGTTTAAGGAGTCTGAAAGGAGACTCCCTAGTGGTGTAGAGCTGGAATATGACAGCGTGGAGGCACTGCTTGGCAAATTTCAAGGGCATGGGGAGTGTTCCTCCATGAAGAGGAGTAGCAGACTACAGTTGTACCTCGGGTTAAGTACTTAATTCGTTCCGGAGGTCTGTTCTTAACCTGAGACTATTCTTAACCTGAAGCACCACTTTAGCTAACGGGGCCTCCTGCTGCCGCCGGGCTGCCAGAGCACGATTTCTGTTCTCATCCTGAAGCAAAGTTCTTAACCCGAGGTACTATTTCTGGATTAGTGGTGTCTGTAAACTGAAGTGTATGTAACCTGAAGCGTATGTAACCTGAGGTACCACTGTACATGACGGGAGCAGCAGCAGCAGCAGTTCTCTCGTGCGACCAGACATTCCCCCACACCCAGACCATTCCACCCTGATGCTGAAACGGCCTGCCCTCCGTGCTCCCCCCCACCTCTGCATGGGCACTCACCTCCCCAAAATTCATGTAGATGTACTCCCGCGCCCGCTGGTGCAGCTCAGTACAGCCAATCTGCTCAGCGAAGTTGGCGATGCCAATGGCATTGCTGGGGTCCAGCTGCTGGGCCAAGAAGGTGCAGCAGGCTTTGACCACGCTGTCGATCTGGTACATGACGGCCCCGTTCATGACGTGCAGGACGCACTTCTCGCCCACCGAGATGGAGGCCGTGTAGGCAAACTCGATGAGCCTCTCCATCACTTTGGGGTGGACGCCCTCGATGGGCACAATCTCCATGCCCTGCTCCCGTAGTCCCATGGTGAACATGGCCTTGAAGACGGGGCTGGAGGAGGCCAGCACTACCTTGTGGGCCTGGAAGTCGGCCGGGGGCATGTTCTTGTACTTGACCCGCAAGGTGACGTCGCAGAGCTGCTGGCTCAAGCGCAGCTGATTCATTATGCTGAAGGCTTGCTTGGTGTGGTCCTCCAGCGTGTAGCTGAAGGTGTGGTTGCCATTGTGCGAGGGAGTCACCTCCGCCTTGCACTCTGGGGAGTACATCACAGTTGCAGCCGCACACTCATCGCACGAAGGAACAGAGGAAGAAGCAGTGGTGGCGCAAGCGGCCAGGCAGCTGTCTACAGGGCCCCTGCAAGCAGCCAGATCTCTGCACCTGCACGAAGGACAGAGAAGCCGAGAGGTCTGGTTAGGTGAGGTGTTGAGCCACAAGGAACATCTCCCCCTTTAGGTTTCCATCCACTTCTGCCTCAGCCCTTTTGGTTTCGGCAAAGGAAAGTCCCAAGTATGAGGAAGCTTTTTCGTTTAGGAAAAATATAGGTGAGTCAAAGAGAGGGTAGGATGATAGAGGAAAGTAGATAAAGAGTTTTTCTCCACCTCATAGAATACTAAAAACCCCAAGAACACCCAATGCAGCTGAATGAAAGGAAAGGAAGCAATTCCTTCACACATTCCTTTTACTTAATGTTTTAATGTGTTGCAAACCACTTTGAGATTTTTTCTTTGAAATATAAAAATGAAATGAAATGAATAATAATAATAAATCCAAAAAAGGCACCTAGACATTCTGTTGTGGTAACCATAACCTAGGTTTAAGGTGTCATTTGGCAATTAGCTTATATATCTGAGTTTCTAACACTGGATTTGAGCGATCGAAAAGCAGCTTCAAAACAAAGATCTCGACACAGGGCACAGGAGTATCTCTCACTCGGAGCTCCATATCCAAAGTCCTCCTTTGACAGAGAAGGACATCCTATGCAGCTCTCATATGATTCTCTCAGATTAGCAAGACATATGGACCCCCTTCCCTTCTCCAGGAGACCCATGCCAGAGGCTAACTGAAGCTCATGCGTACTCCTCGTGCCCTCTAAGGACACCATTCTGAGTGTTTTTTCTCTGTTCTGTCATTCAGTGTTTAATCTCTCACAAATACTAATGTTATTAATACATGGAGGAGAACGTGCTCACGTTAAGAATGCACTCTAGAGCAGTGTTTCCCAACCTTGGGCCTCCAGCTGTTTTCGAACTACAATTCTCATCATCCCTGACCACTGGTCTTGCTAGCTGAGGATTATGGGAGTTGTAGTCCAAAAACAGCTGGAGGCCCAAGGTTGGGGAACACTGCTAGAGGACACAAATGTAAGGGTCCCTGAACAGCCAACCTCAAATTGTGAGTTACCCAGCAGTATAGATATAGCTTCCACACCAAGGCAAACTGTGTGCTGTGCCCCCCCTGCCCCAAATCTTGTCATCTTCATCATCACTTCTTGCTACAGATATAGCTCCCCCCAGTTTCAAAGAGCTTTGCGCGCAGCAAACTTGTAACAGCCTTGTGAGGTGTGCCTTTCTTATTAGCTCAAGATTGCAGAGGGCCGGAGGAGGGGGCGCAGAAACTAAGGCCAAGGGAGGGGGGTTTGGCTACAGTGCTCACATTCAGGTACCTTCATGAATCTGCCATGGGTCCTTGTGCACCAGCAGGACTGGCTGCTGATGCTGGACCTGGGACCCCTGTTCAGGCAACAGACAACCAGTTCTATTATACGCAGTGCCCCCTGACCTCACACAGCTCTGGGGTGCTGTAGTGATATTGGGAAATCTTAGCAGGTTAAAACTTTGGCTCATGCAAGAGAAGAGCATTATGGGAGAGCCAAAGAAGCCATAGAATGCTGGGAATGCATATTTAGGTCTAATCGCAGACTTTCTGTCTTTAAAAGTGTGAACTGGTCATCTCCTTCCTACAGGAAAGAGTTTTTCTAGCTGGTTTGTGGTTCTTGACACCTGGCTGTCTGGGACGCAGATTCAGAGTGAGAGGGTTATCTGGCTAACTCAAAGAATCTGGTTTGTCTTTGGGAATGCTTTAATCTTCAAGGCCTTTTGATAAACAGGATTCAGCTGTCAAGTCTCCTAACAAGCCCTGTTCCTCCATGTAACCATTGGCGAATTGTTAATTAATCTAAGGGACTGATTGGTTCCTAAGTTTTGAATCCACATGGGTTCAAGAGGGATAAAACCTTAGGAAACTAACTTGCAATTCACAGACCCTTTGGCAGCCCACCTCGCCTGGCACACCACCTTGCCATGAGGAGGGCCTGTCCTGATGCCCAGAGGTGCGGAATCAGCCAAGAACTACTTTGAAACTATTATGCTTGCACTTCTGTTCTTGTTGTGAGTATAGTTAGTCATATTAAACAATGTTTTTATTTTCTGTTTGGGATTTGTAAGAGATGTGCCAACTTTTATGTTCTGCATAACCTTTCTTTTTAATAAATTTGGAAAAAGGGTTTTTTTTCTGCCTTTGTCTTTTGTGTCTTTCTGCTGGGGAAGCTGAACTAGTGCGTACTCCACTTAGTCGCCTATCAGAGCCTGTTGGATTTCTGTCTGTGTTACTAAAGTCCGGTAAAGACTGAAGAGTAATCTTTCTCCTTGGGTTACTTTTTGGGACTGTCCTGGAAACAGGGAGGTGGTGGCAGCAAACTACTGTTCTGTTTTGTTTTGAAATAGCTTTCATGTCTCTCTTCCTGCCGGATTTGGAGGACGTGTTGGAGAGGTGGAGAGCGCGCACGAATGCTACAGGTGCTGTCAGGAGTTAAGAAATTGAGATGCATCCATCCACCTCTTCCTCCCTCCAAACTGACTGATTCATTCATTTCCCCTGTGGGAAATAAACAGGGCAGACAACTTGCGGTCCTGCTGCTCCCACTAGATGACGTCACCAGCAGGGCAAGCCCAACGGCAGGCGGGTGCTGCTGGATCTGGCCCCCAATGGCTCACCCAAGGTAGAGGAGTGAGATAACAGGAAGCCAGCTTTCTGTGCCATATTTCGCTTTGAAAGAAACAAGCCCTCCTTCCGCTGCCCAGGCCTGGTTATTTGTGGGGATTTTCTCCCCACGAGTTCTGCAACCTCTGTAGGAAGGAGCCCACATACTCCATTGCCCCATGTGATTAGGAGCAGAATAGAAGGGGAGGGTCTGGCATCGTTGCTGAAACACCTCAGAAGGGACGGATTTCCTACAAGAGAAAAGCAGCTCACTGGAGGAGGAAATTGTGCAAACCGTGTGTAACCCCCTCCCTGCTTCCTTAGCAGAGACAGCGCTGCGTGCAAAATACCGTATTTTTCGCTCTATAAGACGCACCAGACCACAAGACGCACCTAGTTTTTGGAGGAGGAAAACAAGAAAAAATATATTCTGAATCTCAGAAGCCAGAACAGCAACAGGGATTGCTGCGCAGTGAAAGCAACAATCACTCTTGCTCTTCTGGCCTCTGGGATAGCTGTGCACCCTGCATTCGCTCCATAAGACGCACACACATTTCCCCTTACTTTTTAGGAGGGAAAAAGTGAGTCTTATAGAGCAAAAAATACGGTAGATATGCACCAAATGGCGAGAGCAGGCCAATCTCCATTCGTGGCTGGCAACCAATTCTTCATATCTGTGGGGAAAGCAGTATTTTCTCCCTCTGCGAGTTCCCTCAAGCAAAACCAGAGGTTCGTCCACACTTCCATTAGGCATGTGTCCTCTTTCGTCCCACCGCTTCCCCTAGGAAAACCCGCTGTTTACCGATGAATGGAACAAACGTCAATTGGGTTTTCTACGCACTGACGTTTGTTCCAATTCAGCAGTAAAACCATGGGTTTTCTGGGGAAAGCGGTGGGACCAAAAAAACAAAAAACCGTCTTGGGCCTATGTCTAGAAATCATGGGAAAGTGTGGATGAACCCCAGAGAACAAGCAAAAGCTTCCCTTTAACCTGCCGGCCCCCATGCCCTTGATATACTGTCTCCATAATGCCCCTCAGCTGACTGTTTACTAGGCTTTGCCCTGTCTCACCTCCCAGAAGGGAAGAGCCAATAGTTGCTGTTCTCACCAAGAAATGAATGTGGGTGGGGAAAGAGGCAGTTCAGAACGAAGGGGTCAATGTGTGTACTAAACAGAGGGGGGGGTCCTTAGGATGAGCCCCTGCTGTCAGAGGCCTAATGAATACCTCCAGTGCCAGTCCCCGCCCACCCCCAAAACAGGCTGCCTCTAACCTAGAGCCCCCCTTTCTTACACAGAAGTGCTTCCTGTGTGTGGGGAAATGTCACGCTAGAAAAGCAACTTGGGAAAATGGAGACAGATCTCCTCCACTAGCATTTGATGCAGATGCTCAAGGATTTAAAATTTAAATAGTTGTCCAGAGGGCTCCTAATGAAGACACTCACAAATTTGGGCAAGGAGAGAGAGAGAAGCGCCGAAGAAACCTGATGGGAAAAGAGAATCTGGAGCTGCGCATGGCACGGTGCGCCTATGCAGTTTTGCCACATCAAAAGCTGCGTTCCCGTTTCCGCCTGCCCTCCTAGTGACACAGCCAGGCGTCAGGGTCCCCTACAGACAGTTGCGACCTCTCACTCAGCAAGTGTGGCTAGCTGCCTTGGCGGCACACATTCTTGGCTCTCCTCAGTTTCCTGCCCCAGTTTCTCCAGACGCAAGGCCGATTCACCGGCAGGAAATCATTCCTTGAACTTCCCTCAGCCACCCACACCTCACTCCAGGTCAGGGTGGTTCAACATGTGGCCCTCAATTCCTTTTTTGATGGCCCTCAGCAACATCTGACCGCCCCCCTGCTCTCACACTGCCTTCCCAAAGCCTGGCACCCTGCTTAACTGGCAGGGTGAGGGTGGGCGTCAAATTTTGGCCTCGCTTCTCACCTGCCCCTCTGCAACAAGGCAGTGTGCAGCCTTCGGGTTCCATGTCAAAGTACTCTTGTGGCCCACGTGGTACAAAAAGTTGGGCCGCCCTTCTCCAGGTTATCAAGAGGCAGCTCTTAAGCTGGGAAGGCAAAGACCACGAGACCAACATCACCCAGGCTGAGAGGATCAGAAGCACTCTCTGTCCCAACTTAAGCAAACAAAGGGTTGGCCACTTGGGGCATTTTGCAAAGGTGGTGCCTGCAAATCACTCAATCTCTGTGCTGCCCTTCTTGAAAGGAAAGGGCCTACGAAGGGCCCTATGGAGTCACAACCTTATCTTCTGCTTCCTGCTCCATCCACTACAGAGTCACTTGAAGCAAGGGATACAGAATGCCTCAGAAGAGGGCATGAAAAACAGAAACAAGTCAGAAGGGTGGGGCGGGAATGTGCAAAAGGATCTTACTAAGTGCCAGAAAATCTGGTAGAAAGTATGTTGGAGAATAACAAGGCGAGAAGTCCAGGACCGGCAGACACCACCGAAATCCCACACTGTCCTGGGAACTGTGGGAGGAGTTCCTCCACAAGTGGGGCAGGAGAACTCCTGGCTCATAAGGCCCATGAAGCCACCAGACTAAGCTCTTGCTACATTCGATGCAAAACGAGAGCCGTGAAAAAATTCAAAGGCTGCTGAGAAATCTAAAGTTCGTGTGACTCCAAAATCCAAATTTTAAAATTTCCAAAAATAAACACCTGGTTTTGAGAGGAACGCCAGCAATCAACATTTCAGTAGAGTTGCCATAACTGGAAGAGGGAAAAAGAAGACGGCCCAAGCTGCTGCCAGCCTGAGCCAGGGAAAGACGTGCGCAGGGCTGCTGCCATGCTCGCAAGCCTCTTTCCCTGGCTCAGGCTGGCAGCGGCTGTGGCGTGCAGAGGAGTCTGATCCTGAGCTGCACGAGCCAAAATGACACCCACCCCTTGGAAACCTGGACATTTCCTTTAAAATGTAAAAATCCACCTGGATGAGCATGTTGGCCCCCAAAACATTTAGGTCCTAAAAATATACCCTTCAAATGTCAAAAGGCAGAATAAAGAGATGTGACTTCAGTATCCTCTGGAAGCTGTAGTGGAGCTACCAGACACACCTCTGTGGGGAGTTCCAGAATCTCGGGGAATTCACAGAATGGGGTTACTGGGCTGTTCTTGCTTTTATTTTTGTTATGTATTTTGTGTTTTTTATATTGTGATTTTGTGTTGTGAACTGCCCTGAGATCTGCAGGTATACATACAGTTGTATACAGTGGTACCTCTGGTTATGTACTTAACCTGAAAACGTTCTTAACCTGAGGTACCACTTTAGCTAATGGGGCCTTCCGCTGCCGCCGTGCCGCCAGTGTGCGATTTTGGTTCTCATCCTGAGGTAAAGTTCTTAACCTGAGGTACTACTTCCGGGTAAGGGAGTCTGTAACCAGAAGTGTTTGTAAGCCAAGGTGTTTGTATCCCAAGGTACCACTGTATAAATGATGATGATAATGATGAATGATAATAGGAGGTCCTCTCCTAGGCCAGCAGCAACTGCAAACTTCTGAGGGCAGAGGAACTACCAAGAGGGACTGGACCCCTCTGCTAATATATATAAATAACATGAAACATTTGAAACAACAAATAATAGGTATCGGTCAAAATCCTCTGCTGACCTTAAGATCCAAGAGGGTCTGCAGGGAAGATCCTGGACTGTTTAAGGCATTAAACACCAACACAACCACCATGGATTGGGCCCAGAAGCAAATTGTCAACCTATGCAACTTTTTAAAAACAGGAGTTACAGTGGTACCTCGGGATGCAAACGGGATCCGTTCCGGAGCCCCGTTCGCATCCTGAAGCGAACGTAACAAGCGACGGTGAGTCTGCGCGTGTCGCGTTTTGACGCTTCCACGCATACGCGTGACGTCATTTTGAGCGTCTGCGCATGCGGGAGCAGCGAAACCCGGAAGTAATGTGCTCCGTTACTTCCGGGTTGCCACGGAGCGCAACTCGAAAGTGCTCAACCTGAAGCACATTCAACCCGGGGTATGACTGTACATGCGATCTAAATGGAACCCCCACCAATAACCAGACTGCTGAATCCAGTCTAGAGTAGATTCAAGTAATTTGCTTTCTCCTGAAGCTGAACTGCCACTACCTCGCTCAAAAAAAGGGGGGGGGGGTAATTGCCACTGGGTGATGGTTGTTTTAACCCTTCTGGGTTCAGGGGGGTCTGCTTAAGGAGGGGGCTCACCAACGCCTCCTTTCTCTCTAGTGAAGCATCAACCACGCCCAGCCAACCCCCTGCAGCTAGTTTTAAGAAGCGAAGATGACCAAGGGTCAAGGCTGCTATAATCTAAACTGATCAAGCATAGATGAACACAGTGCTCTAGACACCTCCATGGGACTTGGCATCCAAGTCTGTCCAAAACTAAGCAATACTGTCCTTAAAGTGTCTTGCAAGTTGTTACTGCAAACCTCTGAAGGTGTCGGGGTACACTCTCTTGGCCAGGTGACAAAAGCCCATTCACCACTTGGAAAAGCTCTGCCAGAAAACTACCTGCGGGCACATCTCTTGCATCTTTTCAGCCCATCAAATGTGCTTGGAGGGCTCTAAGAAACTGCAGACTATCAAGGCCTCTCAGCATCAGAGGTACAGAAATCACACTGGGCAAGGAAGAGCAGCAGCTACGTAGAAGTAGGGACCCAAATGTTCCCCCAGCCTTACTCTAATTCTGATGGCTTTTGACTCTAGTAAAAATAATGTCAGAGGGGTACTAACTTTTGCAGGCTTATTCACAAAGACACATCACAGCTTCAAACTTTGATTCAGTAATTAAGCAACTAAAGCCTTACTTACTCAGGGCCAGTTTGAATACAGTAAGGCTATGAGTTAAGACCACCTTTTTATGTTTGTTTCTCCTTTGAGGTTCTAACGTATTACCTTGATGAAAGAAGAAAATGGAAGTGTGACAGGTGTTCTTTGCTCTGCGAAAGGAGTGGTTTCTCTTGTTCATTCAGTAAAACAACAGTGCCCTCGATATTTCACAAATGCAACAGTATGGAGGGCTTTGCCTATAAGCAAGTGAGAGACCCAAGGTTTCAGATCTTTTGCTGCTATTAGGAAGGAATGAAAGATGCTCCTATCACAGAGGCCTTAAAAGTCAGGAACTAAGCTGGGCAACTTGGAAGACCGTGGATACCAGTATCTCCCAATGGGGTCTTGCGTGTTCATTTCTTTAGGATTTTACTGTCAGGGGTGGGGAACAATTCAAAGTGTTGGTGCTGACCTTTAAACCCCTAAATGGCCTCGGCCCAGTATACCTGAAGGAGCGTCTCCACCCCAGTCCTTCACTGAAGTCCAGCTCCGAGGGCCTTCTGGCAGTTCCCTTACTGCGAGAAGTGAGGTTACAGGGAACGAGGCGGAAGGCCGCCTCGGTGGTGGCGCCTGCCCTGTGGAACGCCCTCCCATCAGATGTCAAGGAAATAAGCAACTATCCGACTTTTAGAAGACATCTGAAGGCAGCCCTGTTTAGGGAAGTTTTTGATGTTTTATTGTATTTTTAATATTTTGTTGGAGGCCGCCCAGAGTGGCTGGGTAAACCCAGTCAGATAGGTGGGGTATAAATAAAATAATAATAATAATAATAATAATAATAATAATAATATGTGTGGGGAAACAGCCTATAAGTGATTTAAGTAACTATCTTTAACTTTAAGTCAAGTAAAAGGCAGGTACAGTGGTACCTCGGGTTAAGAACTTAATTCGTTCTGGAGGTCCATTCTTAACCTGAAACTGTTCTTAACCTTAAGTACCACTTTAGCTAATGGGGCCTCCCACTGCCGAATGATTTCTGTTCTCATCCTGAAGCAAAGTTCTTAACCCGAGGTACTTTTTCTGGTTTAGCGGAGTCTGTAACCTGAAGCGTCTGTAACCCGAGGTACCACTGTACAGTCATACCTCATGTTATGTTTGCTTCATGATATGTTTTTTCAGGTTGTGTCCCGCGGTGACCCGGAGGTACTGGAAAGGGTTACTTCCGGGTTTCGCCGCTCGCGCATGCGCATAAGGCCAAATTGCGCCATGCACCTGCGCAGATACGGCGCTTCAGGTTGCGGGCTTTTCATGTTGCGAACGGGCCTCCGGAACGGATCCCGTTCGCAACCAGAGGTACCACTGTACTTAGTTTACAAAAAATTCTTATAAAATCCATTGACCACTTTTTCCTTTCAAGCCTCAGTGGGCAGCAAGTGTTGGGGGAGGGGCTTCATTGTGGTTGGCAAAGGCCTACCCCCGTCCTTCTGCCAGGGAACTGCAGCCCAGTGTAAAGTGCACTATGTACACATTCAGCAGTTTCTTCCACATGCCACAAGCCTACTCGAGAGAAAAAACTTAGGTTCGCGTGCCCAGATTTTCCCAATTAATTTCTGAGACACACAAGGGGAGCCTATGCCCCTCCTAGTGCCGGACATGCTGTCTGGGGAGATGGAGTCTGTCGACAACATCTGGAGCTGACCCCTTACAACCCGAGACGCGTATGCCCTGGATGCACCTCCAGGATCCTGCACCCCAAACCAGATCTCTTGATGACATCACCAGGGATCCCGGGCCACGCCCATCACACGGGACTCCCTTCAAAATACTGCCATTCCAGATGGCCCGCTTGAAATCGCTTCCGCAGCCAGTTGTGCCCGACCCTAACTTTCTCCCTTCGCCGCCCCGCCCCCCGCCCCTCCTCCTACAACCCCACGGTCCAAAGAGGCGCCTCCCCATAGCCAGCCACCCTCTCCAGCTCGCCTACCTGCCCCATAACAAAGGCACACAACTCTGGCCAGGGCGCATCTTCCCACCAGGTGCAAAGAGCTAAAACAAAACCCCCTCCCAATTCGACAAAGGCAGAGCCCCCTCCCGCCCCTGCGCTTTCCTCCTCGGGGGCCTGGGAGCCCCCACCCCATATGCGCCCCCCCCCCAGGCTCGCCGCTCACTTTCCGCTGCATCAGGAGGGTGACTCTTGTTGGTGGAAGTTAAGGATAGGGGCCTTCCTGAGCGGAGAGCAGGCGGAAGGCCTCCCCAGCCAGGGCACGGCTCCCCCCGCCAGGACCCAGCTCTGGGGAGCCCGCGGCTCGGGCCTGAGCCCAGCCCCACTCGGGCCCACGCAGGTTGGGGACGGGAAAGGAGAGTCGGAAGCAACAGGCCGCCCTCTGTGCATGTGCAGAAAGCGGCGCGGGGAGCGCGGCGACCACTCACCCGCCCGCGGCTGCCCTCCTCGCCGCCGCCGCCTCCCTCGCCGGCCTCCGCCGCCCGCCCGGGCGCTCCGCTCGCCCTCCATTGCGCACGCCGCCGCCGCCGCCGCCACGGGAGGGAAGGCAGGAGCGCGGAGCGGAGGGAGGAGGCGGAGGAGGAGGAGGAGGAGCGCGGGGCTGTAAGTCAGCATGACTAAGCAAGAGAGGGAAGCGGCCGCCCCGCTTCACAATAAGAGTCCCCCTCCGGCCGGAGCCGCGCAGCTCAGCCCGGCGCGCCTGGATTGGCCGAGGGAGGCGCGCAGGGAGGGCGGAGAATCGGGCCCGGGCAGAGGCGGGAGGGGACACTGGGGGGGGGGGGCGATACAGCAGCTGCTCCATAGCTGTCAACTTTCCCCTTTTCTTGCGAGGGATCCTATTCGGAATAAGGGAATTTCCCTTAAAGAAAGGGGAAACGTTGACAGCTATGAGCTGCTCCCCGCGCGCAGCCCTGAAAACAGGCGCAAGGAGCAACACGTTCCGTCGCCGTCCGGAGGTCTTGCTCCCGGGGAAATAGGCGGAGGATCGCAGCCCTCGGTGCAAGCAGACGCGACGCGCTCTGCCTTTGCTCCTAGCCGCGAGGTGTAACCCGACGCGTGTCTTACTTTCCCTTTCTCTCCCCTGCTGCTCCGGATGGACCCCCCCCCCCGCGCCCGACCAGCCCTCCAGCAGATTTTGAGGGTGCCAGCGGGGAAGGGGGCAGTTACGTTGCGCACGCGGAAGGGCGCAGCGCAAGCGGAACAGCTTTGGATAAAGCCTTTGCAACCAGAGGAGCCGAGGTCCTCCAATAAAATATTTGAGGGCGTCTGCCTGTCCAAATTTTATGGGCATTGCCCATGGGCGTAGCCAGGGTTTATGTTAGGGGGGCAGGACTTTTGCTAGTGGGGGCAGAACCGAGCTATCTGCGACTCAGTTGCTCAGTCAGTTGCCGTAAGTATTTTTATTTATTTACTTGATTTAGGGGGGCAACCGCCCCCTGCACCCCCCTGGCCAGAGCCGTAGCTAGGTGATCTTGTGTCCCTGGCAGAACTGTCCAGATTACGCCCTCCCCCATTCAATTCACCCTCTATTTAAAACCTTATCTTATGAGGCAATAATATTTTTATTTATAGACATATTTATGGACATATTTTTCAGCCGATTTTGCGCCCCTCCCCTCGACTGTACCCCTGGCTGGGGCCCACCTCACCACCCCATAGCTACAGCGCTGCCCCTGGCTATTACTTAATTAAACTTGATTTAAGTTGGCACCCCTGCTTGCAGCATATGGGCAGGACTGACCTAAAGAGCACTGCAGGAGGGCACCCCCACCCCTCTTGCTCCCCATGCCCAAATCATTTCGGAGGGTATAAGGCAGGCAGGGGGAGGTGAGCGGAGTCACTCCACCTGGCAAACAGTGGTGGGACATTAGATTTGGATTGATAACACATTGTGCATGCTGTTAGACAACAAAGGTCTCTGGACAGCTTACGATAATGAAAATGTTAGTCCCAACTATAAGCAATAAAATATCCTCATAACAGCAACGAATAATCTTGCAGAAGCACCAAGAAGTAAATAGGCTTTAGATTTTAAAATAAAGTTTTTCTAAAGGCCTGAGGAGATAAAAAGTTATTCACCTGGGGCTGTAAAGGTAATGGGACCCTTGAACATTAGGTCCAGTCGTGGCCAACTCTGGGGTTGCGGCGCTCATCTCACCTTACAGCTTCCGGGTCATGTGGTCAGCATGACTAAGCCGCTTCTGGCGAACCAGAGCAGTGCACGGAAACACGGAAACACCGTTTACCTTCCCACCGGAGTGGTACCTATTTATCTACTTTCACTTTGTTGGGCTTTGGAACTGCTAGGTTGGCAGGAGCAGGGGCCGAGCAACGGGAGCTCACCCCGTCGCGGGGATTCAAACCACCGACTTTCTGATCAGCAAGCCCTAGGCTCTGTGGTTTAACCAACAGCGCCACCCGCATCACTTCCAGAAATTAGGAAGGTCCGTAAAGATCCATTGCCTCAAGAGTCAGGTTTTTTTGTCACCTTAACAGTGCTTGAAAGCAGCAGGTCTGTTATTTTCATGGTTTCAATCAAAAGAGGCAGAAGCAATCTGAGATTTGTTTTTGTTTTTGTTTTAAATCATATTTATTAGAGTTTCCAATAATATAGAAATATAACAGAGAAGAAAAGATAGTATATATTTAGAGCCTTACTTTCGTTATCTTCTTTCTAGGACTCCCTCCTCCCCCTCCCGACTATATTCCCCTTTCATTAATTTGGTTCCACAAGCTCTCACTCCCAATTTAAAGCTTAATATGTTTAACCCATTAACCAATTTAAATTATACAATCTTACCATCATCCCTCATCATTAACAGAAAAAGAAAAAAGATTTTTCCCCAAGATCTACCCCAATTTCCTTCCACGAATTCCCTTTTTTTAAACATGTCAAATCAAAATACCATGATATACAAAAATTATATAAAGAAATAGAAGATAAAAAATATAAGAAGATTCAAAAAGATGGTTACATAGCCTTTGGATTCCAAAACTCCCCCCTCCCTTCCCCGGTTTGAATTCCCCATGTCCATCAGTCTATATGTTGTCAGCCTGGAGGTCTCAAGTCCATGGCCAGATTTTTTCCCATTCCACCTTGCCGGTTTTCTTTTAATTTATTTATTTAATGATGTTTAACTTCAAAAATCCAGTCTAATAGAGGTCTTTAATTTCCTTGGTCTTTGCTGCTCCTCCCATTGTTCTTTCCGTGTCGTAGTTAGTCCTTTATTCTTTTTATTCCTTACTTTCTCAGGTTTCTTGTCTTGTTCAGCTGCTAAAACGTTCTTATTCCGAAATCTGGTATCTCTACAGAGGTTTGTTGTTCAGGAACAAAAACTTACGTCCAGTCCCTTCCTTTCTTCAATAGAAAATTCTATTGTCTCCTTTTAATGTAAACACCTCTGTAGACAAAATACTATTTCAGTTTTGCTGTTTTCCCAGAAGATAAGTCCTGTGCGAATCTCAGAGTAATTTTCCACATACGACCACTTGTAATGTCCCGAAACCCCTCTAGGGGGATTGTAGTAACTTTATATCCTCTACTCCAAAAGTCAAATTGTTGTTCCTTATTTTCCGACAGTTTATATCCATATTGTGTCAAATTGTAACAGAATTAGCCAGCAAAGTCCTTGTAACAAAGTCCTCTTTATATTCTCCAGCTTTGACAGCTACTTTGACAGCTGTCAAAGTCTCCGTCTCTCTTCGCCAGGCTCTACGAATCGCCCCGGTTCCCAGGGGGGGTTGCATTTTCCCTCTCACCCTCCACTCTTCTCCTCCAGCACAGTTCTTGTAATTTCCCATCGTGGAATTAATGATTTTTATCAGCAATAAACTTCTCTTTCGATCTTGGTTACCCAGTCCTTGTTTTAGAATGTTTACAATCGGGGGGGGGGGGGGCTGACTTCCTTTTTAGATCACCCCCGCTCGTGCCGAATCCGAAAAAAATTTCTTTTTTTCTCCTTTTGTACCCGGTTTCCCAATTACTCACGGGTTGTTGTTGATAGTCCGAATTTCCAATGGAAGAAGTCAGCGCTCTCCGTCGAATGGCATGCGGCTGCGCTCGGCAGGGGAAGCAGTGGACTCAAAGCACCACGCCACTCCCTGGCACCCGATCCGAAGCCTTTAAAAAGGCTCCTTCACGAGTCGGGAGGGCGCTAGCGGTGCCAGCCGAGTCCCCATGTCCACGGGCTCCGTGCCCGTGGTTTTTAAGGGTCCCCGCGTCGCCGTCGCGGTAGGACCCAGCCCCTGCCGAGCAGACTCCCTCCGGAGCTCGGAGGGAGTCCGCCATTCGGCGATGGCGCCAACCCGGAAGTGCAATCTGAGATTTGATGGTGGTTTGAGGAGTGGAGGTGTCACTTTAAAAATTGTGCAGTTTCAAGAGCATCCTTACTTGGTCTGACACGCAAGTGGGTGTGCATTCACCTTTTCTCCTGACATCCCATTCACTCCCCCTCTCTTCCTCTTGAGCCCACTTTCTCTTTCCTGCCTTCCCCCAGATGGCCCGTTTTCCTCCCTGCCCCTCTCAGTGTCCTGGGCTGCTCCCCTTCTTACTCTCAGTTGCTTCATTTTTCGCTCAGGTGCCAATCTGAGCATTAAAAAGCACATTGAGCTGGAATAGGAAGTGGGAAAGAAAGAGTGCTGTTCTTCCCACTTCCTCCTTCACCTCTATGCGCTTTTCAGGAGGGGGAGGGGGAGAGCGAGAGTCACCCATGTGCAGCAGGGGGAGGACTCATGGCCAGACTTCACACAGGCACCAGGACAAGTTCTTCAAGCTGCCATTGTGCCCACTTGCACCACAAAGGTGACCCCAGCTTTCTGGAGTCAAAACTGGAACATTATGTCTTCACCCTTGCACACCTCCTGATGCCAGGCACCCACACACCCAAGAGGAGTTAACCAAAACGTGGCCTTTCCCCCTTCCCTGCTCATTACAGTGGTACCTCAGGTTAAGAACTTAATTTGTTCCAGAGGTCCATTCTTAACCTGCAACTGTTCTTAACCTGAAGCACCACTTTAGCTAATGGGGCCTCCCACTGCTGTCGTGCCGCCGCCACCCAATTTCTGTTCTCATCCTGAAGCAAAGTTCTTAATCTGAGGTACTATTTCTGGGTTAGCGGAGTCTGTAACCTGAAGCATCTGTAACCCGAGGTACCACTGTACACATCTTTTTTAATTTGGGGCATTTCTTAGCTTGCTCTGCAGCCAAAGGGTCTCTTGGAGTAGCTAACAAAAGATTTAAAAGCAACAGGACTTCAATAAAACTGGTACAATTAAGAAGAGGAGGAGATGAAGTTAAATGAGTAATCCTCAGCATATTCACTCAGAATCAAGTTTCACTGTGTGCCATTAGGCTTCTAGGAAAGTGGGCAGCCTAAAAATCTGCACCTCTTTTTTTAAAAAAGGGGGGACTATTTAAACTTGGCGCCAAAAATAAATCAAATTCAGCAGTAGGCAAGTGTCCCTAGGGAGGGCATTCCATAGCTGGGGTGTCTCAGCTAAAAATGCCCTCCAAGTGACAATAGTTGGATCAGGCACTACCCTCAAATCACAAACCTGACCCTTCAGAGAGCAACACTGCTCTAACCACCCAGGTAGACAAATCTGCCTGCTGACAGCACTTTCATCTTACAGGGATTGAGCCTCTGTTTGTTGGCCCTCATGCAACCTGTTACCGTCCCCACTGGTCCAGCACATTATCCAGATTAGTCAGGATTTGACGAAAAGGAGAAGCAGAGCCCTGACGACACGTTACCCCAAATACACAGATGGCCTAACTCAGTGGTTTCATGTATATTTTAAAATAGCATGAGGGACAAAGCAGTCCTGCAGAATGTATCAAAAACCTCTGAGAAGTCTAGAAGAAAAAGCATCTGAATCAGGTTAGACAGAGGCCTGGTAACCCTTGTCGCTGGAGTTGAAATGGAGTTGATATGATCAATTTTCTCATGTTCATTTTCAGTGTCTAGCCCCGTCTTTCTCACACAAGGGCACATCAGGATTGCTTCAGTCAGCTAGAAGAAGAATTAAAATTGTGGTTCTTCATGAGACCCAAATCCTTTTTTAGGGATGATACAGTAAAATGTTTGTCTGGCTGACTGAAGTCCTGGGGCAGGTTACAATGATAAAAATAGATGGTTATACATTAGGGAGAATGATTTACCAGGAACGTGGCACCGGAGAACAGAAACTGCCCCGTGTAATAATTACGAGATCATGTGCTACTGAGTCACAGAGAAGTCTTGGTGTTCAGAGGGAAGAAGCAAGTCATCGGTGTGGCGTTGCTCAGCTTCCCTTTGCCAAACCTCTGGCATCCTTCAGGACAAAGAAGAGAGAGTCCTCCACTGGCAAGGAAGGTTAAAGTCCTCTGCTCTGATTTATGGAAATAGACCTACCCAAAGCAAGCAGGGCATGTCTGTGTGCCTGGTGCCATATATGTGTCTCGTAAATGCCGCAGGGAGCATCAAATCTGGCAAATTAGTGGGCCGCTGGTCTGATCCTTACGTTTTTAATCACAAAAGCAGAGTCAGATTTGATTATCTAGGGTTGTATATGTTCTTCTCAGAGCCACATAAATTAATAATAATAATAATAATTTTATTATTTATACCCCACCCATCTGGCTGGGTTTCCCCAGCCACTCTGGGCGGTTTACAGCACATAAAAAATTGCAAAACATTAGACAAAAAAAATCCCGATACAGGGTTGCCTTCAGATGTCTTCTAAAAGTCAGTTGTTTATTTCATTTACATCTGATGGGATAAGTGCCATGGTGTGTGTGTGTGTTGTGAACAATTTCAAAGCATATAGAGCACTTTGTGAAGAGGACCAGAAAGGCTTTATGTCCCAGGGCAGAGCTCTTAAGTTAGCTGAGGGAGTTGCGTGTGATACTACTTACTCAGTGCAGTACAGTATGTGGTTGGTTTGATGGAAGTGTCCCCTGAGAGAAAGAAACACAGAAATTGTAAGGTGTGCAAGTAATTAATGTGATTACTCCAAATAAGGGACAGTTCATGTAACACCGGTCCTGAAAGACCTAAATTGGCTCCCAGTACGTTTCCGAGCACAGTTCAAAGTGTTGGTGCTGACCTTTAAAGCCCTAAACAGCCTCAGCCCAGTATACCTGAAGGGGCATCTCTACCCCCATCGTTCAGCCCAGACACCGAGGTCCAGTGCCGAGGGCCTTCTGGTGGTCCCCTCACTGTGAGAAGGGGGGTTACAGGGAATCAGGCACAGGGCCTTCTCGGTAGTGGCACCTGCCCTGTGGAATGCCCTCCCATCAGATGTCAAGGAAATAAACAACTATCCGACTTTTAGAAGACATCTGAAGGCAGCCCTGTTTAGGGAAGTTTTTAATGTTTGAAGTTTTATTCTGTTTTTAATGTTCTGTTGAAAGCTGCCCAGAGTGGCTGGGGAAACCCAGTCAGATGGGTGGGGTAGAGATAATAAATTATTTTTGTTATTGATTCAGGTAGGTAGCCATGTTGGTCTGACGCAGTCGAAATAAATTAAAAAAATATTTTAGCACCTTGGAGACCAACTAAGTTTGTTCTGGGTATAAGTTTTCATGTGCATGCACACTTCTTCAGATACTTCTGACAATTCTTCAGGTATCTGAAGAAGTGTGCACGCACACGAAAGCTTATACCCAGAACAAACTTAGTTGGTCTCTAAGGTGTTACTGGACAATGATGATGATGATGATGATGATGATTCTTTGGCCAGTTTTCAGTGAATGTTTATAGTATGTGGAGTAGGGCCTAGGAGGCATTTACACTGCAATTTATTAAACTGAGTTTCACATTTATCCGAGAACGATTGTGTTACATCTGTTGGCTGTCTACGTTGCATTGAATGACTGAGGTTGCAAACTCATGCCATTGGGCTCAGCGGGAATTTCTCCCAGGTAAACATATATAGAAAATATACATGCAGTTCAATCTGTCATCCCAAGGCAGGCTCTTAGGACTCACGTTCACTCCATTCCCTCTGGATTAACAGGAGAATCATTTGCATATCAACTGAGGCTCCTTTAGTAAAGGCTAGTAAGGCTCCTTTAGTAAAACAGGGGCTTACTCCCAGGCAAGTGAGTATAGCACTGCAGCAAATTTCCCACAATCCAGAATGTGGTGTTCTGCAAACACGAATGCTCTGCCTCCTGAATATGTTCTCTTGTTTTGATTGTATGGCTGTATTAAATCCTTTAACACATTATCTTGTGTGATCCGTTTGATTGCTGTTTTATGTTAATTCTGTAAACTGTCCAGCAGAGGGCAGGCTAGAGGCACAGATTGACTTCATGCCACTGTGTTCTAAAAGTATGGAAGTGGCTGTATCGTTTTATAATCTTGTATCGTGGCCCCACAACTGACTCCCCTGCCCCTCTCTAGACTGAAACCCCCCAGTGCCAACTCCCCTTGTTGGGGAATATGCTTCAATCTCCAGAGCTGTAAAACTGTTTCAATATTGTATTTTTATATTGTTGCAAGTGGGACTGACTGACGAAGAGCGAGTCAGAAATCAAACATATACATTAAAAAAAAAAAAATACTTCTTGGTTGATTTATATCAAGCCAATTATGACAGTGACACAGTTCTGAGGCAGCTATTTTCAATCCCTTACCAAACACTTAAGTTCATTCTGCCCCAATTCAACATTTTTGTTGAGTTACTTTACTGTAATAAATTGTATAAAACTGCAGGGTTCCTCCATAAACACGCTACCTGAATGGTCCCAGAATCCATTTTGGGCCCTGGAGATAAGAGGATGGGAGTGTTCATCCTTTCCTCCTCTAAACCTGGATCATTTCCCTGATCCAACCCACCTCTTCCACTGCTATTTGTCCTGCTATTTGTCCAAGCAGAGAGCTCAGTTCTGGCCCTCTATCATTTGAATGCTTTTGTTGAAATTCCTGCATCGCAGAGGGGTGGGCTGGATGACCCTCAGGGTCCCTTCCAACTCAACGGTTCTATGATTCCATGATTCACAGGACAACCGTTTAACATCCACCCCTCTCCTTTCATAAGCTGGAAGGTTGGGGGTGATTACAAATCTGTTAGTGATTCTAGGAGCCACCAGAAACTTCGTTGTTTTTGTTACAATGCAACTGTCTAAAAACAATTAGTCAGAAAGCAGCAAATAAAAGGGTCTTATTTAAAATGTTACAATTACAAAGACACTCCAGGAGGATGGCAGGAGCAGCGTGCCATGCCTTGAACTAGTTCAAACAACCCGCTCAGCCGTCAGGAACCATGGCTGTTCAATAGCCCTTTGTTGCACGAAGTGTCCAGAAGATGGCAGCAGGTAGGTAAGACATTGCCCCTTTTCTAGAAAGAGGAGATTTTACCTTATCTCTTCCTTGGTAGCCTCCAGAATAAATCACAGCAATGCACCACAGAGTGATGTTTTCGAAGAAGACTCTTCAGAAACAGAATGTCTGCAGCTCACCACCTAATGGCACACAACTGTCCTGATTTGCAGCAGCACCACCAGTTGCCAATTAGCATCCAGACCCAATTCAAGATGCTGAACCATGAAGATCTTGCATTGCCCAAGACTGCCTCTCTTATTTCAAGAAGTGGCACTTAGCCTTTGCAGTGTAGCCCGCACTCCGGGTGCTTTCACTCTGTGAAGGACAGTCATGTTATGGGTAGCTGAACCTGATATTACTATTGGTCCATGGCTGTGTGGCAACCTTCTGTTCTCTTTTCCTGCTGAAGGGGGCAAAAAGCCCATCTTTCTAAAGGCCTTTGACTGCTGGTTTTGTTAATTGCTGATTTCCTGCATGTTCTATTAATTGCAACAATTATTTTATTTTTTTGATGTTTTATATAGTTCTATTTTTGTTTTTACAATTTAGCTGTGTGTGTCTTGAGTGTCAAAATAGATCATAGTGGCTTGTAATCAGGATAGCCCGAGAGTGCCATGTTCAAGACAGACACGAAAAGGGGACGATTTTGTGAGAAGAGGGAAAACCCCACGGGACGAGGCACAGCATTAAAGTCAGAAGTCCCTGGAGCTGCGCAGAGTGTGTCGATATTGCAATCCAAGAGCCTTTGAAGATGGCACTACGTCTCGCCTGGGAAGAGTTGGCATTCCTGGGATTGAATAAAAATAGTGCTTGCGGGGCTGCTTGGCTCCTGTTCAGGGCTAGCCCAAGACACTTTGCTGCCCAAGGCAAAGCAACAGATCCCTCCCATTATCCCCTGTCCCCACATCTTCAGGGCCACAGCATCAACAGCAATAGAACATTAGAGTGTGCTGCCCTCTTAAAGGTAAAGGGACCCCTGACCATTAGGTCCAGTCGTGGCTGACTCTGGGGTTGCGGTGCTCATCTCGCTTTATTGGCCGAGGGAGCCAGCGTACAGCTTCCGGGTCATGTGGCCCGCATGACTAAGCCGCTTCTGGAGAACCAGAGCAGAGCACGGAAACGCCGTTTACCTTCCCGCCGCAGTGGTACCTATTTATCTACTTGCATTTCGTGCTTTTGAACTGCTAGGTTGGCAGGAGCTGGGACCGAGCAACGGGAGCTCACCCCGTTGCGGGGATTCGAACCACCGACCTTCTGATCAGCAAGCCCTAGGCTCTGTGGTTTAACCCACAGCACCACCCGCATCCTTGCTGCCCTCTTACGACCCCCAAAATGAGATGCCTATATAGCAGCTGCCTTAGACTGCTCAATGGTAGGCTGGACCTGGCTTTCTTCCCCTCTCCTTTTGGCCTCCAGGGGATTGAAAAAACACTCACACCTCTTGCAGCCTTGCAGAGAAGGCAGGTCAAGGTCACAGGCACAAAGACTCCCTTTCTCCTGGTTTATTGTGAGCTCGGCTGCTGAACGGTTTTGGTAACATTCGAGAGAGAACATTGCAACAGCTGATTAACGACACTGCAAGGAAAAATGACAATTCTACAATTTCCAATGTGTCTATATTACACCATAAATACACAGACAGGAGAAACGGGCAGGGGCAGGACCTGCATCCCAGAGCTCTCGAGGAGAGGCTGCAGCTGGAGAGTCTCTCAGAGACCTCGTTGCTCTCCACAAATGCACTCCCAGCACAGGTCCTACGGCAGGAGTTTGGGGAGAGAAACCGAGGCAGGGCCGGGAGGGAAAGGAAAGGGGGGGGGGTATTGTTTGTAAGGTTCTTTTACTCTTTTTAGAATAATTTACAATCTGCTTATTCACAACTATGTACAGTCCAAACCCGACCCAACAAACTCATGGAACAGAACTGCATACAAAAATAAAAGCTATACACAAATCAGAAAGAAAGAATTCCTCTCTCTTTCCCTTTTTGTTTTTTCTTCAGTTGAGGCTTCAAGAAAGAAAAGTGAAAAAATACAAAGAAAATGGCTACAGTACTGTGTTCAGAAATGGCCATGTTCTCCTTGGGTAGGGAAGGAGATGCCCTACACTGGCTTTCGAGCAGAGACCAGGGGCTGCAGCGGCTGGCAGGTGTTCTAGGGACTGGCTGGCTGCTGTGCAAGAGCTAGCCCATCTCTCCACCCCAGTTGTCCCCCTGCCCACTACCGTGCTTGGGTTGTAACAGTTCTGGAAGGCTACTTGCCGCCTGCCTGAACCTATGTACTAGGAGAACTGGCCAAACAGAAGTCAATGCAAAGTGGGTGGGATGGAGACTTTGCAAAAGAGGAGACATGGCTTTGGTTCGAAAGCTCAGCGTGGTGATGGGAATGGGACCTCACTTGTTATTGCTTCACCACTTTACATGGAGGGGAGAGATTAGGGTAGGCACATGCCAGCCCTGAATGGCCACGTAAGACAGGCTAAAGGGGATCCCAGTCCTGGCCTCACCTCAAGTGGGAGAGATCACGTCTCACATTGTCAAAAGGCCAATCCACTCACAATTCACTTGTGCTGCCACTCTCCCACTTTCCTCTCCCTCTGCCTCCAAAAAGAGGGGTTGGGCCCTCTAGCCAGTGGGGGGGGGGAGTGACCCCCCAGAATCCAGCCAGCCAAGGACTAGGCTACAGCTTCCCCAAGTGGACAGAGGCACAAGAAAAGAGGATCCAGGATGTCTGTTTCCTGTGGTTCTTAGGACTGGATTCCCTAGCACTGCTTGTCCATGGAAATATCTGATGTCCCCAGAGCTAAGGAGAACGTCCATCCAGGGGTAGGGCAAGGCATTTTGTGGATGGAGAAAAGTTCACCCTCTTCATACCAGGACAATGATGCAGGATACTAGCAAATTATACTCCACTGGCTGGTTAAGGCAAAGAATAAAAGCAGCCAAAAAGATCTCCTTTTGATATTCCACAGAGCAGATTCTTTTCTTTTCTCTCATGGTGATTTCTGGTGAAAGGGTGAGGCAGTAGGTCCTGCTTCTCTAGAACTGTCATGAGGCGGCTGGGGCTCCTTGTTCTGTGCCCAATAAGGGAGCGGGGGAAGAGATCGTCAGGAGAGCAGCATTTGGCATGGAGATCTGTATAGCAAGATCAGCCCCGTGGAGGGAAAGAAAAGCACATTTCAGACCCCCTTTCTCTGGCTGCCTCTGTATTTCACTTCAAGGCAAGTGACCTTAAAGTAAGAAGCCTGCATACTGCTTAGACTCCTCTTTTGGCTGGATTTTCTGTCGATCTGACCGAGCTCTGAGAGATGGAGCTTCTCTGGAACCAGACCCAGGGTCTGAAAAAAGCTATTGGCTTATGTCACAGCAGTGTGAGAACGGTGTGGGGTTTCTGGGCACATGTAAACACATAATTTTCCTAGTGGTCTGAGGTGGATCCTCACCTCTGGAACCAAGAGTGTTAGATCCTCTAGCCTTTGAACTTAATAAAGCCCCCACCCCACCCCACCCCAGCATACAAACTTCACAAGTCAATCTATGTGATCCAGCCACATTACACTGCATTGCACAGAAATAAAGATTTGAGTTTCATTCATACAGACTGCTTGTATCAAGCCTCCTGTGAGAAAAATATGTGCCTAGAGGCACATGCAAATTGTTTGTTTGTTTGTTTGTTTGTTTGTGGTCAGTACACTTGCATTTCCTAGTTGACAAACCTGTAAGCAGGAAGAAGGGTACTGCAGTTTAGAGATTCATCAACTAACAAATCACAGGTTTTCAGACATAAAGATGGTGGTAACCTGCAAATTAGTCCTTAAATAATCATCACTGAAAAACATAAGTCTCTCCTCTTATTATTGGGTTAGGAAGGATGCAAACCAACCCCCCTCTCTCCATCCCATCCCCATTACTGGGAGAGGAATACTCACCCCTGAGGTCCCCTATGGAGCTGTCTGGGCAAGTTGGCCAGTTACAACCATTCAATCCTGGCCCTATTGCCTTTTCTTTCTTTTTTTGTGCAAAATGATAAACGGAGGAAGACTTGGCTATTTGGAAACTCAGATAAAATGTTTTGCTTATTTGATTTCTTGTTCCCTTTTGTTTTCTTTAAAAGTAATGTCTTCTCCCATTTGCTTCTGGGAGAATGTTATGGCGTCACAGGCAAAAAAAAAAAAAAGGAACTCCCCACCTGCAAACCATTATTATTATTATTATTATTTTTAAAAAAGTGCATCGGAAAGAAAGAAAGAAAGAAAGAAAGAAAGAAAGAAAGAAAGAAAGAAAGGAGGCAAAGTCCTTTCTTCTTACCAGTCCGATCAAATCAAAATAAACTCACAAAAATAAATTAGCAGTAGCTTAAAAAAATAAGTTACAAAAATCAAAGTTATTAGAACTCTCTCCCCCCCCCCAAAAAAATCCCCAATGTTTTGAACACCCTGTTTTCCAGCTAGGAGGGTTATGCTGCGATGGGCAAAGGAATAAAGGCACCAAACGACCCAGGAGGGCATGTCTGAAGCAAGGGAGCCAGATGAACAGAAGGGGCATGTGTGAAAATTATTACTGGTTTTTGGCATTGAAGCCCTGCAGCGTCTCTGCTTTGTTTTACTACAAATGGCTTAAAATACTATTATTATTATTATTATTATTATTATTATTATTATTCCTCCTGCTTGGCCTTTGCCACCACTTCATACATGCTTTTCTTCACCATCGCCCTCCTTCTGTTCCTGATGGCACCAGTCTTTTTTTTTTTTTAAAGCAGCAAAGGAAAATAATAAAAACCCATTCAGCAACAACGGAGAAGAAAGAAAGAAAAAGAAAGCAAAATTAAAGGTAAGATTATTTCTGGAGTGCTTGGGCCGCTCACTGAAGCAGCAGGGCTACTGCCCCTTGCTTGGGCCAACCTGGTTCTACAGTTGCTGTGTATATTTCCCTTTTTTTCTTGTTGATTTTCTTTTTATAAAAAATACAATAAAAATAAAAAATGAGTTTTTTCGTTGTTTTTTTTTTTTTATCCCTGCCCCTCCCTCATGAAAACTTTCGTGTGTGTGTGTGTGTGTTTTTTGCTTTTTCAATTGTCCCTTCCCCAAAGTCATGATGTGCCGGGAGACGTGTCGTTCACTGTGTCGTCCGTTAGTCTGTCCTGCCCTTCCTGGGACTCGTGTTGCTGCTCCTCTGCGGCTGTGTAGTAGCTATTGTCCTCGTCGCCAGGGCTGCTGTGGTCCTTTTCAGACTGCTCTGAGTCCTCCCCCTCTTCCTCCAGAGTCAGCTCAAACTGGAATTTCTCTAGGCAGGCTTCATCGTCCTTCTCCGTGTCGTCCGGAGGGGGAGAGGGGCTCTGGGGTATCATGCTGTGGTACCAGTCCCTGTTGTCCTCGAGGGTGTCCAAAATGTCTTGGGCATCTGGGTGCACCAGGTCCGCCCACGTCTCCCACAGCGGGTGCACGATGTAGTCAATGAAGCCCACCTGAAACACAACCGAGGGGCAGGGAAAGAAGAGGGTTGGTAACAGAACAGTGAGCAGTATTGCTGTTATGTACTGAGCTGAATAGGATCCAAAATGCAGCAGTCTGATTGGTCCTAGAACAATAGGACCCAAAATGCAGCAGTCTGATTGGTCCTAGAATAATAGGATTCAGAATGCAGCAGTCTGATTGGTGCTAGAATAATAGGACCCAGAATGCAGCAGTCTGATTGGTCCACAGGAGCCACCCAATCCAGCTCCAGGTGGAAGTGAATCCGCAACCTGATTGGCCTACAGGAGAATCCCAGAATTAGCCAGTCACGTGGGGCCGATTGTGTAAATAATGTATATAAAGCAGACATTCTGGGGGAACTTCCATTCCTCCTCACCACTATGAGCTGAATAAAGAGCATGAAATCCGCTCTCGACTCCGAGTATATTTCAGTTGCCAACTGCAGTCCCTTAAAGGACAACCATGAACTCATCCTGTGCTTCCTCGGGCCACAGAAAAAAGGCCTGGATGCTTTTGTACCAGGTACATTGTGGGAAGGGGTGTGGGTGAGGGGTGGCTATTTAGGAGCTAGAATAATGCAGCGATAGGGCAGGGAACGTTTAACTTCTCTTAGCCCAGAATCATTCCCAGAAACTCCAGCGGGTGCAGAATGCTGCAGCGAGGCTCCTCATGGGGTCTCTGCCATGGGAGCATATTCACCCAGTGCTTTTCAAGCTGCACTGGTTCCCGGTGGAGTACAGAGTCAGATTTAAGGTGCTGGTTTTGACCTTTAAAGCCCTTCACGGCCTAGGACCCTCGTACCTACGGGACCGCCTCTCCCAGTATACCCCACGGAGAGCCTCAAGGTCCATAAATAGCAACATCCTAGTGGTCCCAGGCCCTAAGAAAGTCAGATTAGCCTCAACCAGAGCCAGGGGCTTTTCAACACTGGCTCCGGCCTGGTGGAACGCTCTGTCTCATGAGACCAGGGCCCTGCGGGATCTGATTTCTTTCCTCAGGGCCTGTAAGACAGAGTTGTTCTGCCTGGACTTTGGCTTGGAATCAACTTGATCCCCTCCCCCTCTTTCTTTTTTCCTTTTTCCTTCTGTGATGTAACTCCTATTTGGGGACATCCTTGGCTTTTTTTTCTGGCCCACGTAGGACCAGTCTGGATAGTTAGCCTTAGTGCAGTTTCTGCTGAAATGAGGCTGCATTTTAATGTTGTATTTTAATCTTGTTTTTTAAGTTGTATTTCAATCAATTGTTTTATATCTGGTGTTAGCTGCCCTGGGTCCGGTCTTGGCTGGGAAGGATGGGGTATAAATAGAATTTATTATTATTATTATTATTAGTAGTAGTAGTAGTAGTAGTAGTAGTATTACCCAGAACAGTGGAGGAATGGCCTGGGGAGCACCCAGACGGGTGAGCTCCTAGCCACCCCAAGCCACAGTGGACAGGCATGGTTTTTGCATCCCTGGGCCTATGCCCTTGACGGGGGACAGCCTGGCTAACTCATAGGTATGTCCTTGCATCCTCATCTCTGGGTTTTGAGCATAAGCCGTAGCTTTGTCCTTTCAAGATTCTCCTAAGTCATGAGGACTAGAAAAATAGTATTCTGCCGAAATTCTCAGAGGCTTTCTGTAAGACAACATGCTCCGTTCCCTGTACCCGCTATTCCTGTTAGTGCTAAAACGAGTGCGGAAGTTAGCTAAACTGTAACTAACAACCCCCCTTCCCCTAACAGCTGTCCTCTTTAGCAATGAAAGGGTGAGGTACATTAAAGTGTTTCTAAAAGGCAACAGAACAGTCGGTTCAACAAACAGTGGGACAGTGCTATGGAGGAGTGTGGGGCTTGTTATAGCTGGCTAGGTTCTCTCTTACACATATTTTAAAAGACGACAATCCACACTCCCACCAAAATGGTACAGCAGGGAGCTCTCTGTTAGCAAAATAAAGCATTCTTTAACAGTGGTGCAGACATGGGTGTGATTGCACAGTTTTTAGTCCAGAGGTGCACACAATCATAAATGACCTAGTAACTGTGGGAAGAAGAGCACATTCCCAGTTCCCACAAGGAGGGAGCCAGGCAGAGGGGCTCCAGGTTCAATCCATGATATTCCTAGTCAAAAAGGGGGCCCAGGAAGTTAAGGGGGCTTGAGCCAGCCTGACAGAGGAGACGACACCAGGCTATGTGGTCCCACGGTCTGACAGCATATAACAGCTTCTTTTTGCTTAAAACAGCAGTTTCTTACAGGGAAAAGGCAGGTTTCTGGCAATGGATCCTCTGTACCAACTCATGGCCACTGATTCCTTGCACAAACAAAAAACACTTGCCTGTAAAAGACTCAGCTATGTATGCTGGAAGCCATAAGCTGCTGGCTCACAGTCACAGGAAAGAAGCTTGCTTGCATCCCAGTGCCAGATTCCTGCTTTCCTCCAATGGACATGGCAGCCCCTCTTTTCTCCTGTAATGGATCTGGGGTTTCCTTTCTCCTTCTGGGCTGGCTATGTTTACTCCCTACTTCCTCCCTGCCCCCAACTTTTGGTGAAGTATTTTTGCTGAAACTCAGGGATGGGAGCAGGGATGCTCCAAAGATAAAGTGGGTTTTGACAGCAGCCACCCCATGTCTGAATTTTCCTAGCCTTGGGACCCCTCTCTGCCTCCCTGGAACATTATCCCACTTGGCCATCACGCACCTGCGATTTCTCCACGGAGGCCGTGTGCTTGTCGCACATGGGGCTGATCTCCATGCCCCGCTCCCGCTCTTTGTCCCCCTGTCGGAAGAACTCTTCCATGATCCGGTCTGTCCATTGCCGATAGAGCTCCAGCGGCTTCGTGGGGTTGCTCAAATCCGCACAGTGAACCATGTTCCGCAGGACCTGGTTGTAGTCAGGAAGCGCAAGGACAGTCAGAGAGAGGCAAGAATGCGGAAGCAGCTCCTTCCTGATTCTCAATAATAATAATAATTTTTTATTTATATCCCGCCCTCCCCAGCCGAAGCCGGGCTCAGAGCGGCTAACAAGTAACACAGCATTCTAAAATCAATTCATTCTAAAATCAATTCAAAATCAAATTAATGGCAACCATTGGGCTAGAGTTCTATGAGGATTACCAAAGGGGGGGGGGGTCAGACTGTGCCTTGGCCAAAGGCCTGGTGGAACAGCTCTGTCTTGCAGGCCCTGCGGAAAGATGTCAAGTCCCGCAGGGCCCTAGTCTCTTGTGACAGAGCGTTCCACCAGATTGGGGCCACAGTCGAAAAAGCCGTGGCTCTGGTTGAGGCCAGCCTAACCTCCCTGTGGCCCAGGACCTCCAAGATGTTTTTGTCTGAAGACCATAAGGTCCTCCGTGGGACATACCAGGAGAGGCGGTCCCGTAGGTACGAGGGTCCTAGGCAGCTGAGCACCAAACCTTTGGGAAGCAAAACGGTGAGTTGTCTGCCTGCATGTGTGCAAAGGCAGAAAAGACCTAGACGGAATCAGCCACCCTCAGAGCCTAAGGAGTTTGGCGAGTGGGAAACCTAGGAAAAGGACTGTGCAAATGAAGCAAAGGCTCTGGCTGTCCAACCCATGTGGCAAATTTCCTGCACCACCATGGCAGTAAGGCTCTCTTGGTCTGTTACTTGGTGTGGGCAACACCAGCGCAGAGGGCCCAAAGGAGGGTCTGCAGCTTATTCAGTTGTCAGGTGACAAAAGGAGCCAATGGGATTTCTAAGGTCTGGGGAGTGGGAAGTGAACGCCATCATTGTCGTCACTACTGCCAGGAAGATACAAGGAGCCACAGATTGCCCAGTCACCCGAAAGGAGGGGCTCCAGCCCCAGGGACACAATTATGCATGTGTTTGTATGCCCAGGCTGTTTTTCCCTGCAGGATCTTTAAGGCAGGTAAAAGGTAAAGGACCCCTGGATGGTTAAGTCCAGTCAAAGGCGACTATGGGGTTGTGGTGCTCATCTCGCTTTCAGGCCGAGGGAGCCGGCGTTTGTCCACAGGCAGCTTTCTGGGTCATGTGGCCAGCAGGACTAAGCTGCTACTGGCACAACGGGACACCGGGACAGAAGCCAGAGTGCACGGAAATGCGGTTTATCTTCCTGCTGCAGCAGCACCTATTTATCTACTTGCGCTGGCATGCTTTCTAACTTTAAGGAGCAGCAGCTGAACCACAGGACCTTTTCCCAGTCTTAACTGTGTTTTCAGTGTGTGTGTTTTTAAAAATTTTAATATTGTATATATTGTGTGTTTATATTTTCTTTTTTTGAACGCTTCCTTGAAAGGCTGTTTTTAGGCAGCAGGTCAACAATTTAAATAAAACAATGTCATCCGTCCACCACCCCCCCCACCGCCCAAGCCTCAGATGCTGGTCTGGCTCAACAGCTTGAGCAACACATCTGAGAGCAAGCTGCTGCCAGGCGACCCTTGCAGCTGCTTCCCAGCTTCCTTGTGGCCATTTTATCTGAATGTCAGTTCCGGGACCAGCTGCACTTTGCCTCCCCAGCCTGCCACTGTGGTGGGGACTGACCTCCTTCCTGCTTATCCTGGGCAGGGCTGTGCCTCTGGACAAGAGGACCTGACCATCCTTTCCCAATCTGTAGCATGCAGGACTTCATCCAGCCTTGCCCACCTGTATTCTGTCAGTGTAGTTGTCCAGCAGAAGCACCCCTGAGCTGGTCACTTTCTTGGTCTCCACCATCGTCTTGAGGTCGGCCAAGAGGCTCATATGTTTGGACATGTCGGTAGCCAGGACCTGCAGAAGTAGAAGCCATAATTTTTGATAATGGAAGGGGATCACTCTGTTTCGACTTTCATGGGCTCCATGCCTTTGTTTGTGCTCCATCCTTCCTCTCAGGGAATTTAGGCTCCTGTGTAGACAGACAGCAACCCAATGTAGTTTTCTTTCATCTGGCCCAGAGGTTTGCTCCCTTGACCAACCTTCTTTCTGCAGCACCCCAGTGGGGCTCAGGAGCCCAGTTATGTCACCCCTTGCCTGCAGAGCTGGCAGCCTCTCAACCTTTTTTGAACACCCTCCCTTGTGGAGGGTTCCCTCAGCCTCCTCTCCCCTCTCCTTGGGAGTCCTCAGGGCAGCCGCTGCTGCTGCTCATGGTCTCTGAGCTGCGCCCCCTGCCCCAAAGAGGGGTGACTCCTCACACTGCCCCACAGGGGCCTAGGACTTCCCAACAGCAAGAGCTGAAGGAAAGGCTCGCTGGACTCCCTTACCTGCTAGCTGCTTACTCTGAGGCCACCTCAGCTCCTGGTAACCAGTACCCCCTGGCCAGCCCCAGAGGCACCATTCACCTGTGGAGCTTGGAGCCGGGGCTGCTGCAACAAACAGCTATGGGAGCCTTTGGGAGGCAGAGTCATAATAGGGCATCAGAAAAGGGAGGGAAGGAAAGAGGGACAGAGGCCAGTGTTGCCCACAGCACCCCTGACCATCATTCAAGGCATCCCAGGGTGCCATGGCACACTGGTTGAAAACCACTGGCCTAGCCCCTCCATGAAGCCTAGTGACTGTGGGACTGCCACTCTCTAGGAGGGCTTCCACAGTCCTCTCCTTAGTGCTCTTGAGGTTGTTCTACCATATCTGTTCCGAGGAGAGACAGGCTGAAGAAACACCAGAGCTGTCAGCTGATGAAACCATTTTTAGATTACTTAATCAGGGACCTTTTAACTGATTATTTTAATCAACTAAATTTACATGAGTTTGAACATTATCATAACGCCAATGAGCTAATCTCTCACCCCTCCCCACCTTCAGGATTTTCTCTGAAACAACAGAAGCAACCTTAAAGCTCCTCCTAAACCAGGCTGGGACTGTGGGGTTCTGCATATCCTGGCATTTAAGCAAATCTTGCAAAAAGTCTGCTTCGTCTGTCATCACCCACCCGGAATAGTTGGCAAGAAAACGACTCTTTTGCAAGCAACACATCTTAGTCCACTTGGCTCTATCTCAAATATTAGACAGAGCCAGTGTGCCTGTTTGGGGCTCATGGGAGACGGGACCAGGATGTTGGGCCTGCAGGGCATCAACACAGCAGGCAGCTGCCAAGGATGCCTGTGCTCTAGTTGCTCTGATAACACCCATCCCTCCAACCCACAAACCGCTGACTGGCCAAGCCTTTTCCAACTGGGGTTGCCACGTATTCATCAGCAGGGTGCTGCTATGAGTGGGCCCTGTGGCGCCCAGAGCAGTCTACAAAGTGGATGGCTGATCTAGAAAAAGGAAGGATGGATGAGGAGGGAAGGAGGACCCCCAGAGAGAGGGGACTTCGTTCTGCCTGGCAAGCTGCAATGCTTGGGCTAATGGGACATGTGTCGTCATGCGACACAGAATTCCACCCATCCTATTTTTACTGCCAGGGAGCGGGAGGCTGCTTGCTGGTTTTTCTGCCTCAGCCTTGGACGCTGCGTATCTGAACTTTGGGCGTTGGTGTCATTTGGGGATGTGCCTTAGGCAGCGATGTGCCTTGCGCTACCATGGTCAATATCTCAGAGTCATGGTATGCCACTGTTTCAAATTATACAGTCCTGCTTTTGGGGAACCAGAGCTGAGGGGACCAACACAGAAGCCAGCGAGACGGGAGGCAGTTTCTGCACTAAGACAGAGGATTAGCCTTGTCACCCATTCCTCAAATCCCAGGTCACATTTTCCTGCTTGAGGTGCAACTACAATTTCCTCCTGTGTTGGTCTTTGCATACAACCGCTGCCATGAAATGTGTACAATGGGCAGTAAAGGAATGTCAAGAGACAAATCAAAATTATTCTGCTCATTAGAAGGTCCACCGGCTTGGTACTTCAGACAGAAAGCCTGACAGGGATTATGTTCCTTCATACCTCTGCTTTTAAACAACTGAATTCCCCAAGGCAAAAAACGAGGAATGGAACCTCGAACTGGGAGACCCAGCCCAGGATTGGAGCAGGGGAAATGCAGGCTTGTTCTTGGAAGCAGCCAATGGCTCTCCTTTCTGAGGCTCACCATGTCGATGACCATCTTCCGCAAAGTCTGTCGCTGCCTCTTGCTCAGGTTCTGGAAAATGTCGCAGTTCTCCTCCTGCAGCAGCTTGAAACCCACTGCCAGGTGATGGTTCTCCAGGACTGACTCATCGTTGTACATCAGCGCCAGCTCCGAATCTGCCAAGGAGGATCACGTTAGTCGGTGTCACGGAGAACAGGAACGTATATTTCATTTTAGTTGCTGACATCAGCATATGGCTTACAGGATAAAAAAACAAATGAAATAAAAATGAAACCATCAAACAATCTGAAATTGCTCGGAGCAGCAGAAAGGAATCACGAAACAATGCAGCAATAAACCAAAAGACTCTTCAAAACCAAGGCTTGTTGAATAAATGTTGTCTGGGAGGCATGTGGCTCTCTGGGGGTGAGGAGGGCGAGTTCCACAACCTAGGCACCACAGCCCTGTCTGGTGTCACCAACAACTGTACTGCCACCACGAACAAGGCCTCTGCTGACTAAATCAACAGGCAGCTGGATTTGTAAATTCAATCCCTGAGGTCCCATGCAAACCACACACTTGCACCTGCCTTCTTCCTGCCTGCTCATACCCTTGGCTATGGCTTGAAGTATATGCTATTCCAGAACAAAGAGGCCACGCAAGTCCTACAGAAGCAAAACATCTACAGAAGGAGGAAGAGCAGAACAACAACCCGCAAGAATATTCGGCCCTCGAATAACCCAGGAAGGCAGCACTTTTTAGTTATGCACCTCCCTGTAATTTTACAGGAGTTCCTTGCCCCCTTATCCACAATGGATTTGAAGAGCAACTTCTTTTCTGATGTTTAGAAACTACTGTCAAGGACTTTGTGATGCTCCCAGAAGTCCCTCATGTCCCCAGGAAGTCCTGCAGCTACTTTGCCAAGCCCAGACTTTTCTTAAAACACCTGCCGCCGCCACAACCTGTTATAGAAAACAGTAAGGCTTTCTCTTTATATCATTACACAAGTATTTATTTTTATGTTGCAAAATTATAAACCGCTTCACAGGCTGAGGCTATCTAAGTACTGTAGTGCACAACGGGGTAAAGACCATTTCTACAAACTCTAAAAACAATAAAACAATTCCTAGAGATGTACAATTAATATTTCATAAATGATGGGGTCACTCTTCAGGAAAAGCCTTCTCAAACATGATGAAACAAAATTATCTACGCCAGACACGTGGGGTGAGATATATTTACCTGATAATCCATCCGGACAGGAACACAGACAGTTAAACGTGAACATATATTTAATTAAAGAGCAAAACAATCAGAACAAATAGTCCTTCTATACTGAAGTCTTACAGGTCTAGTTTTCTGATCTAATGCAACTGCCTATCTTTCCACAACAACTATCTGAATTCCTTTAAATATATACTTTATTATTTCCCTCACCTCATTTCTTCCTCACAGCTGCATTCTCCACCCAAACCGACATTCCCAGACACCCTTCTGGTGTAATCCATTTTAAGTCAACCCATTGTCCTGTTTCACTCCCCTGCTGTCAGTCATTCCTCTACAAGCTCTTCTATCACAAACCCACCCCTAGCAACTTCTATTTGGGATAAGTAAGTCTTCTTCCTTCCTTCAGCTCAGGGATAGGAGACCTTGGGCCCTCTAGACCAGGCATCCCCAACCTGCGGCCCTCCAGATGTTTTTGCCTACAACTCCCATGATCCCTAGCTAACAGGACCAGCGGTCAGGGATGATGGGAACTGTAGTCCAAAAACATCTGGAGGGCTGAAGGTTGGGGATGCCTGCTCTAGACATTGCTGAACTATCAGTCCCAGCAAGCAAGGCCAACAAGCAAGGCTGGTGGGAGTTGTCATTCAGCAACATCTTGATGGTGGACCAAAGGTTCCTCAACCCTGATGTAGCTTGCCAGTGCTGAAAAGAGGCTCACAATGAAACCAACATTTATTTATTTCTATATGGCATTTAGGGGAGGATTCACTTAACCAGCCCCATCCATGGAAACCCCTGGAGCAATGTACAGGGAGAGGAGAGCAGGGGTGGAAGGAAATAATTTCATCTGCCAAGCAGCAATGCATGTAAAAGCAGAATGATTGGAAGAGTGTGGAACTCAACCCCCCCACAAAAAATTATCTGCTTAATAAAAAGTATCTACCTGGATTCCATTTAGCATTTTTACACTAATGAAGTTACATAATCCTCTTAAGTATGATAAAGATCTGCTTTTGTTCGGTATTAAGTTGTCTACTGACTGCACCAGTCAAGGCCCCCTGACAATTTGGGGAATGTCTGGAGCATGGACAAAAATTTGGGACAGTGGGATTATGAAAGGCTTTTGATGGCAAAATAAGGCAAGGGCCCAGTTTTATACCCATGACAATCCCTGTTTACTTCTTTCTGGTGGTGATTGCTATCAGGGGGTTCCACTTGCATGAGGGTAAGGAGGGAAGACAGTAAGTTTGAACTGGAAATTTGTTTGCTATCAGTATTGAAAGAGATGAGCTAATTCCTCTTTAGAGTGTCCCCCTCCCTGGCCCCATGGCTGTGACTGAGTGGGAGAAATTGCTTCAGTCCCCAGGGCATCTTCCATATCTGATTTGCCTGGCTAGCTTTTGGTAACCCTGACATCTTTCCCCCTTTGCATCCCTTCTAGTTTTCTATCACGTGTTTTGAGAAGGGTGCACAATATGAAGGTCACCGGGAAATTCAGCTGGACTAATTCCCTCCCCTCCCGAGCAGAGCTGGGAAAGGAGGGCGAGTGGCAGCCTGGAGAAGAAGGGCAACGCTGAAAATTACCTTATACAGAATCAGGGCCACGAGTCCATCTCTCTCAGCACCATCCACACTGGCTGAGGCTTTCAGTGTTTCCGGTGAGAGCCTATCCCTGCCCTGCCTGGGAATTCTGGGGATCGGGGCTACAGCCTTTCACAAGCGACTGCTCTCCCTCCCCCCTCTGAAAGTTTAGCAGTGGGACTCTCAGAAGGAGGCCATGCATGTGTGTAAATTGTGTACACACAGAAGCATACCTGAGAGGGCCTCACCTGTCCATCTTAGAGGGCTCTATGCCAGGTTCCCTCATTTCAGGAAGCAAGAGCATTCTCTGCAATGGTGGTTGTTTTAAAACCATACAAAACAGACACTCGTGGCAAAGATCCATTTATCTAGCTGCAAAAGCCCAACAGAACAAACACACCTTCACTGCCATGTGATGCTCAGGATGTATTCCTGACCCCCACAGAGCCAATTCCAGGGACCTTGTGCAGGACTTCCACTGATGGGGCTTCTTAGGTGCATCTCGAAAACACTCGTTGCCCCAATTCCACGAGGCAGCATCTCTTTGGATCTGCCTTTACTCCCCCCTCCTGAAAATTTGCAAATTTTCTTGGGTTCTGAGAAAGGGGCGTTTGCGACATTTTAAATCTAGAATAAAAATCAGCATAGCACCTTGGGCAAGTTTGCAAGCATGTGTGCAGGTGTCAGGTCTGAACTGGGCTTCCCTGTTAGGAAGATGGGGTGCTGTTGCTCCCGCCAGCCTCACTTTCTCCCCCAACCTGTTTCTTGTTCTCTCGCAAAGCATCAGAGTCCCCCCCACTCCCGTGCCTAATTTTACTTTGCCGGCACACGTCCTCTCAGGTTACCTAGACAACAGGGACACCCTCTCCCACCCGTTGTCTGATTCAAATGATTGGATAAAGGACTGTGCTTGTGGTAGCACAAAGTAAGGTGGAGGAGGAGGAGCTGGCGACTCAAAGGAAAGCGCATGTTCGTGTTTTAGCTGAGCGGAGACAGGCTGCATTATCCCACCGTCTGGGTACAGTGAAGAGTGGAAACACTCTTAAGTGTCACATGCAGAGATCTCAAGACGGTTACAGCCTGCATTGAGTAGCACACCCTACCCAAAGCACCGCAAGTTCCAGAGCTGACCTTAGCAAGGTGTGTCTGGATATGGCCCTATGGTATTCGTATGAACACCTCTGCACAAGAATGCAAGTTTGCAAGTATTTCTCTGAGCGAGGTGAAAATAACTAAACCAGAAGCAGACTGGTTTGTGTGTCAAAACTGTCTGCTGCTGAATCCATCTGGAGGAAAACAACGAATGACGTGACAGAAAAACGGAGAAATTTCTGGAACACCAATGGGACATCAGCCCCGCCCAAGGCATGATGGATAACAGCAACAACCGGGGGAAAGAAAGACACAACATCTTACAAGGACAGGAAGAAACACTACGGACAGAATAATTGCCACACACAGGAAGAACAAGGAGATAGTTTGAGTTCCTCACTTGTAGCTGTATAAATCATTTAATGTGTCAACACAAATCTAAGTTATTAATATTGCATAAGGGATTGTTGTATAAGGGATTATGATTACGATTGGAATGTAATGGAAATCAGTAAGATTTTGGAACACAGAAATTAATAAAATAATCAATTAATCAAATTTAGCATGCGGTGGGCCACTTTATCTAAATTATATAATTCGGTATTTGAACGAATGGTATTAATAATTGCATTATAAATTAGTATTGTTATAATGAGGCTATTACTGGATTGTAATTGAAAACTAATAAAAATTATTATATCTGTATCTATCCATAGGGAGAAGGGGAGGGCTGGAGGAGGCATAACGTCTTCCTGCCTGCACTTCTCGCCCCATAATGGTTGCACCTCCAGCTGTTTATTTTCCAAGTGGGCTCTGGTAAGTTGCTGGGGAGCCCTGGGGAAGTGGAACTGGGAGGAAATGAAGGCAAACAAAGCCCTGCTCAGAACAGCTGCATACGAGGGCTGCCCAAAAGTTGCTTGTGGGCATTTGAGGAGAGGTGTTTCTAATAATAATAATAATAATAATAATAATAATAATAATAATAATTTATTATTTATACCCTACCCATCTTGCTGGGTTTCCCCAGCCACTCTGGGCGGCTTCCAACAAAATATTAAAATACAATAGTCTGTCAAACATTAATAACTTAATAGCTTCCCTAAACAGGGCTGCCTTCAGATGTCTTCTAAAAGTCTGGTAGTTCTTTTTCTCTTTGACATCTGGTGGGAGGGCAGGTGCCACTACCAAGAAGGCCCTCTGCCTGGTTCCCTGTAACTTGGCTTCTTGCAGAAAGGGAACCGCCAGAAGGCCCTCAGCGCTGGACCTCAGTGTCCGGGCAGAATGATGGGGGTGGAGATGCTCCTTCAGGTATACTGGGCTGAAGCCATTTAGGACTTTAAAGGTCAGCACCAACACTTTGAATTGTGCCTGGAAACGTACTGGGATCCAATGTAGGTCTTTCAAGACCAGTGTTATGTGGTCTTGGCGGCTGCTCCCAGTTGCCAGTCTAGCTGCTGCATTCTGGATTAGTTGTAGTTTCCAAGTCACCTTCAAATGTAGCCCCACATAGAGCGCATTGTAGTAGTCCAAGCGGGAGATAACTAGAGCATGCACCACTCTGGTGAGACAGTCTGCAGGCAGGTAGGGTCTCAGCCTGCGTACCAGATGGAGCTGGTAAACAACTGCCCTGGACACAGAATTGACCTGTGCCTCCATGGACAGCTGAGAGTCCAAAATGACCTGGTCCTTCAGGGGTGCAGTTACCCCATTCAGGACCAGGGAGTACTCCACACCTGCCCACCTCCTGTCACCCCAAAACAGTACTTCTGTCTTGTCAGGATTCAACCTCAATCTGTTAGCCACCATCCATCCTCCAACCACCTCCAGACACTCACACAGGACCTTCACTGCCTTCACTGGTTCTGATTTGAAAGAGAGGTAGAGCTGGGTATCATCCGCATACATGTCTCTCTTTTCTTGCAACAACCCTATAGCAACATTGTCAGAAGAAAAGCAGTACAGCCCGAGGCATGATAAGGTGACATTACAAGGTGCAGGCAAAAGAGGCACATTCAAATCCTTTTCTGTCCAATATCTCCTCCATAAATGACACACATGCGTACCCGTCCCCCTCTCCCCACCCAGTCATGTCCCTCCCGACACCCCTTTGCCCCCCATCTCCCTGTGCTACTCACTGGTATTGATCAAGAACTGGTTGGAGACACCAGGGTGGTCCACATCATGGATGGCAGCAGCAAATATTGCAGCCAGGATCTCAAGGTCAGTGAAGACAGCCTGCAAAGGACAGAGGGAGAAGCTGCTACAGGTATGGTGTTTCTGTCCTGCTTTGCTAACA